>NW_022437154.1:244855-576498 GCF_009761245.1 Sapajus apella
TGTGTCTGTGTGTGTACGCCTGTGTGTGTCTGTACATCTGTGTGTGTCTGTGTGTGTGTATGTCTGTGTGTGTACGTACGTCTGTGTGTGTGTGTGTGTCTGTACGTCTGTGTGTGTGTGTCTGTGTGCGTGTGTCTGTGTGTGTCTGTGTGTGTGTGTCTGTGTGTGTATGTATGTCTGTGTGTGTGTGTCTGTGTGTCTGCCTTCTTCCTGCCTCCTGGCCAGGGCATTTCAGGACTGGGACTGAGTCCCATTTTCTCAGGACCCCCTACTCCCTGCATGGACAGGGCCTGGGCCAGGGTGGGCACTGGTGAATGCCTGACGCATTGAACCTGCTTGCTCTGAATCACAGATCACTGCAGTATACACAGTGGAAGGCCTTTAGGGAAACCTCAGCGACTGCACTCACGTTCAGACAGGGAAGCAACAGCCCAGAGAGGGCCAGGGGACTTGCCAAAGGTCACACAGCAAGCTGGAGTCAGACGCTCTGGCTCCCTGCCAAAACTTTGTCTTTGACCCCCGTATGCAAAAGACCCTCTGAGGAGACCGGGAAACATTCTTATTGAGTGAAAAATTCTTCGCCCGTCCAGCTGAGCCCCGACGGGTCCCCAACTGCAGCCCCAGCTCATAACCCCTGGAGTGTGCCTTATTCTTTGATGAGCCTTTCTTGGCCACGCTAAGTAGCCTTCCAAATGACCGGCTCTTCCATCTTATGGGTCACCCAGGTTCTTCCCTGGGTGACCTGGGTTTCTTCTCAGGTGAAGAAACCGAGGCTCAGAGAGAGAAGCAGCTTGCCCAGGTTCACACAGCAGGGTCAAGTCTAGAACTCGGCCCACAGGTGCAGTCTGCAGAAACCCAACCACTGACTTACCTGGTTTTCGATTTTTCTTGGGAGGTCCCCACACTTGTGTCCTGCCGGCTCTCCTGCGGGGTGTCTCTGCTGTCCAGCATGCTGGGGTCCCCGTGGGGGCAGCCGTATCCAGCTCCAGAATTGCGTGGCATCTGCCTCAGGCTTCCACTGAAGACAGCTCAATCGCCCACTGTGAGAGGCTGGCCTTGAGTGGGCAGTGGGGGCGGGCATGGGGCAGGGATAGGCGGCGACTAGAGTGACCCAAAGAGGCTCATTTCCTCTCTATTTTTAGAAGGTCAAAAAAAAATGCTTCTCAGTGGTGAAGTTGCTCAGAATTAAAACTTTCCTTTTCTTTGTGGTTTTGTTTCACTCAAAATGAGGAGAATTTCAATGAAGCCAGTGTTCTTTTTGATGCAAATCTGCTCCGGTTCTCCCAGGAGGTCTGGCCAATGGGCTCAGGGCTTCTGGGCCCCCAGAAAACCTCCTCACTGGCTTTAAAAGGCCATAGCGGTTTTCAGCACAAATCCAGACCCACATCTTGAAGTGGCTGCATGCACTCTGCAACCTTGACTCGAAGTCTGCTGAATGCCGCCCTGGGAGGGACCTCACCCACCCAGTCCACCTCCCCCAGGTCCCGCATGGAGGCTAGAGATCCGAGGAGGGAACTCATCCTGGGGGAAGGAAGGAGACATTTCCAACACTGAGGACTGTCATATGGTCTACAGAAGCATTTGCACTGACGACACGGTAGAGCCGACGGAGGAACGTGACTTTCCAGGGACACCTGAATAGAAGCCTGGATCTGCCTCTTCCTCTAAAGAAAAGAAGCGCTTTAAGGGTGGGTTTCAGGCAGCCATAAAGAGATGGGAAATTCACACAGGACAAGGCCTTTTTCTGAATACCAGGAGTCTCCCCTCTAAGACCATGTATTCATCCCCCAGGACTGCTGTAACAAAGTTTCACAAAGTGGATGCCTTGAAACAACAGAAAGGTATTCTTTCAGGGCTCTGGAGGCCGGAAGTTGGAAGACATGCCCAGGGCTACACTCCCTCAGAGGGCTCTGGGCAGACTCTGCCTTTCTCCCAGCTGCTGGGGGTCACTGGCTGTCCTGGCTGTTCCTTGGCTTGCATGTGCATCTCCATCCTCTGCCTCTGCCCTCACATAGCTATCTTTTCTCTGTGTCTATGGCTTAGTCCATTATCTGTTGCTATCACTGAATACCTCAGACTGGGTATTTCATAAAGAAAATAGGCTGGGGCCGGGCGCGGTGGCTCATGCCTATAATCCCAGCACTTTGGGAGGCCGAGGCGGGTGGATCACGAGGTCAAGAGATCGAGACCATCCTGGTCAACAATATGAAACCCCGTCTCTACTAAAAATACAAAAATTAGCTGGGCATGATGGTGCGTGCCTGTAGTCCCAGCTACTCGGGAGGCTGAGGCAGGAGAATTGCTTGAACCCAGGAGGCGGAGGTTGCGGTGAGCCGAGATCGTGCCATTGCACTCCAGTCTGGGCAACAGCGAAACTCCGTCTCAAAAGAAAAAAAAAGAAAATAGGCTGGGTGCGGTGGCTCGTGCCTGTAATCCCTGCACATTGGGAAGCCAAGATGGGAGGATTGTTGGAGCCTAGGAGATCAAGACCATCCAGGGCAACATAGTGAGACTTTGTATCTTCAAAAAAATAAAACAAAATTAGCTGGGTGCCACACCACGGTGTGCGCCTGTGGTCCCAGCCACTTAGGAGACTGAGGTGGGATGATCACTGAATCCTGGGAGGTGGAGGCTGTAGTGAGCCATGATTGCACCACTGCACTCCAGCCTGGGCAACCAGAGTGAGACCCTGCCTCAAAAAACAAAACAAACAAATTTTTAGAAACACCAAAACAAATACCCAAAAAGAAATTGATTTCTTACAGCTCTGAAGGCTGGAAGTCCAATATTAAGGTGTCATCATCTGGTGAGGGCTTTCTTGCTCATCATAACATGGAAGGCATTGCATGGTGAAAGGGCAAGAGTGTAGTGTCAGCTCAGGTCTCTCTTCCTCCTCTTATAAAGTTTCCAGTTTCAACATGGGACCCCACCCTGATGTCCTTACCTAGTCCTAATTGCCTCCCAAGGGCCCCACCTCCGATCAAGATATAAATTTTGGGGTTAAGTTTCCAACATATGAAATTTGTTGGAAATGTTCCAACCACAGCAGTCTATGTTCGTATTTTCTCTTCTTATATGGACACCAGTCATTGGAGTAGGGCCTTCCTTGATCCCATAGAACCTCATCTTAACTGCAGAGACCCTGTTTTCAAAAAAGATCACATTCTGAGAATCTGGGTAGACATGAATTTGCTGGGGACACAATTCAATTCCATGTACATTGTGTACAGGAGGTGTTAGTGGGGATACCTATGAGATGTTCCCAAGAAGAAACAGATCCAGCTGGGCCACAGGTAATGCTGTCTTGCTGTCTGACTGGTGAAGGCAGGTGACCAAGAAAAAGCTGGGCTGCCTTCTAGCAAACTTGGGGCACAGGCCACAGGCCTGTGTTTGAAGGGCCACTGAGATCTCTGTCCTCTCCTGGCCTCAGTTTTAACTGTTTTTTTTTTTTTTTTTGAGACAGAGTCTCGCTCTGTCGCCAGGCTAGAGTGCAGTGGTGTGATCTCGGCTCACTGCAAACTCTGCCTCCTGGGTTCAAGTGATTCTCCTGCCTCAGCCTCCCGAGTAGCTGGGACTACAGGCGCACACCACCACACCCAGTTAATTTTTGTATTTTTAGTAGAGATGGGGTTTCACCATGTTGGCCAGGATGGTCTCAATCTCTTGACCTCGTGATCCGCCCACCTTGGCCTCCCAACAGTTTTAACTGTTTGAATCATGAGGTTGATGGCCTGGGGTGAGCCAAAGTGGCCACCAGCTCCCACTGGATGTGAGAAGGTGATCGGGAGCCCTTTGCCCATGGGCTGATTGGAGGGACCGAATGAGACGCCACTGCAAGTGACCAGTCAGCGTCTCCCCACCCGAGGAGAACCTTAATCAGAGAAAAAGACATCGGATTCTCAGCTCTGAAGTTCAGAAGACTTGGTCAAGATGAAAGCTTGGGAAGGTTTGGAAAAATGTGTAAATTCTCCATCTCCCACCCCTCTGCCCCCAACCATCCCTCAGATTCTTCTGGATCCAGGGAACCAGGAAGGAGAAGAGAGTTCAAACAGAAGCAAGGCCCTGGGGAGGACCTTGAAAAGACAGACTTCCTCTGGGCGGATCTTCCAGGTCTGAGCATAACGGGGACCTGAGGTTGTGCAAGAAAGCAGCAGGGCCCCAGAGTGCCCAGCATAGGCCACAGAGGAGAGATGGCTTCAAGGAGCCAAGAGCAAAAAGGCCTGGCAGAGCGCCTCGCCAGGGCAGGCAGTGAACTGAGGGTCAGGTGGCCGCAGGAGGTGGGCTGGCAACAGAGGCGGATGGGAACATGGTCACTCTGCTGTCACTGCGAGGAGGGCTGACCCCACCTGGGAGCCAGGACAAAGGGTACATCGCAACAGAAGCTCAAGGCTGGGACATGGTGCTGAAAAGGTCAGGGCGTAATGGAGTCGGATTCAACTGAACTTTTTAAATGGTTAATTTCATTTTGGAAGATAAACACAAGCAACATGCCAGTTATTGTGTTTGCCCCAGATTCCCTCTCTCCTCTCTCCCTGGCTCTGTCCCGAGCGCTGCCCTGTGTGAGCATCCCTTGGGCTCCTGGCCTCTGGACTCTGGTTGTCATGCCAATGCTGGGCGGTGGCAGGACAGCAGAAGGTGGACAGAAGGGAAGGTGGGAGTTTTCATTCTCCTCCCGTCCTCTCTGCTGGCCACACTTTTGGCAGCAGCCCCTCCAGCCAGCTGTGGCCTCAGGGGGAACAGTTCCACCCCAGGTCCTTCAGGTTAGAAGTGTCTAGCTCCCTGTGGCTGCCTCATCATCCCCTGTGGCTCCCTTGACACTGTCCTCACCTCTCTGCCCCTTCCTTAACTTCTTCACCTGCCCCTTTTAAGGGGGCCGTCTCTTCTTTGTAGAACCCTGATTGATACAGTGGAGCATGCAGAATTTACAAAGGGGACTGACTGCTTGATAGGCATGGGGTCTCCTTTTGGAGTGATGAAAATGTTTTGATAGATAGAGATGATAGATGATGGTTGCACAACACTGTGAATGTACCAAATGCCACTGAACTGTACACTTTTTTTTTGAGATGGGATCTCATCCTGTTGCTCAGGCTGGAGTGCAGTGGTATGATCGTAGCTGGCTGCAGCCTGGAACCCCTAGGTCAGTCATCCTCCCACCTCAGCCTCCTGAGTGGCCGGGACTACAGGCGTGTACCACCACACCTGGCTGATTTTTAATCGTTTTTGTAGAGACAAGATCTTGTTATGTTTCCCAGGCTACTCTTGAACTCCTGGCCTCAAAGAATCCTCCTACCTCAGCCTCCCAAAGTACTGGGATTACAGGTGTGAGCCACCATGCCCAGCCATGAACTGTGTACTTTAAAATGGTGAATTTAATGTTATGTGAATTTCACCTCAGTAAAATTTTTAAAAAGGTACAAAGGGCTTCACAGTTAAATTTTCTTCCCACTTTTCTGTCCCCCTGCCCGCCATCCCTCACCCATTTCTTTTCTCCAGAGCCACCACTGTTAAAAATTTTTTTTTGGCACCATTCTGGAAATATCTTGGATATATACATACAAGTGCTAACATATGGCATACACAATTTCGTACCTTGCTTCATATACTTGACAGTATTTGCTGGAGAGCTTTTCATGTTTTTGCCTGGAGAGCTTTCTGGTTCTCTTTTTGGGGGATGCGTACAGCATTCCACAGAAGGGCCGGCCCGTGATGCACTTCAACAGCCCTGTGGAATGAACGTTGAGGTTGTTTTCACTCTTGTGCTGTTACAGATGAAGCTGTGATGAATAATCTTGTCCTTGCATGGTTCGTACTTGAGCTAGTCTGTCTCTAAGATAAATTCCTAGAAATGGGATGCTAGGATTTGGCTAATTTTAAACTTGAAGGTGAAGGAGTTTTTGTGAAACGAACAGATTAAATGTCCTGCCATTAGGAGCAAGGGTGGAGGGCTGTAAATTATTTTTCCCCATTGAGTTACAGAAACTAAAACTGCAGTTTTGGCCACCTGAGTCTGTTGATTATGAAAGTTTGCGCCTGCTGTGCATGTAAGGCCAAACGCCTGTGCACCAGGCTTCACTGTCATAGACGTGATTGCTGTGCTCACTGGTTTTCAACTTCAAGAATGAAGACCACTGTTTTCCAATCCATTTCTTAATCACCTTCGTGAGTTTTGCCATATTTTGCTTTCCTCTGGGATATTGTACATCATTTAATATTTTCAACTAACTTTTATAATTTAATATGAAATAGCTTTATTCTAAGCAATTATCTCTGTGAAATCTCAAAGTGAAGGACTCAGTATATCAATATATAAAAATGAATGTATAGATATTTCCCAATGCATGTTGAAATTCACGTGAAACTACCTTTTCTTTCCTTTCTTTTTTTTTCTTTTTCGTTTTTTGGAGAGATGGGGGAGGGGTCTCATCATGTTACTCAGGCTGGTCTTGAACTCCTGGGCTCAAGCAATCGGCCTGCCTCCCTCAAGAAAGAGGTTTTAGTGTTTTCGGTTTTGTTTTTTAAATGAGCCCAGAGGCTTTGGTGGGAGCTTCATTGCTGTATGTTTTCAGCATTAGCTCTTCTGGGCCACTGTTTTGTTTTCATGTGTATGTATTACCAGGAGACGATTGTTTTTTCTTTTTAAATTTCTAAATAATTGCATCTGGGGCTCTGGCTTGAGGCCTCACAGTCCTCTGGGTGGAGGAGGAGCAGGGGAACAATGGGCCTCTGCTGACCCCTGCTGGCCGCAGTGCCTCCCACCCGCAGTGGTCTCCGCAGGACTGGGATCTTGTGACATGGCCTCCATCTCCAGAAAGAGCAGTCCTCTCTCCTCTGCCCCCAGGAGGCCTCCGTCAGCCACTGCAGTGTTCCCTGGACATCTGGTCTCGGGCCGGTTGTGAGACCCTTGTGCTCCGGAGGGCACTGAGGCTCTGGGCGCACTTGTGTTCCCTCGGGCCCCGTCTACATGCAGCGGGCGGGGTTTGGGTCTGGGAGTGGGCGGAGTTTGGGTCCTGGGAGTGGGCGGAGTTTGGGTCCTGGGAGTGGGCGGGGTTTTGGGGTCTGGGCATGGGCGGGGTTTGAGTCCTGGGAGTGGGCGGGGTTTGAGTCCTGGGAGTGGGCGGGGTTTGGGTCTGGGAGTGGGCGGGGTTTGGGTCCTGGGAGTGGGCGGGATTTGGGTCCTGGGCCTTGTCTACATGGAGTTGGGTGGGGTTTCCTCCGGCTCTAGATAAAACCCGACTTTGGGAGGTCACTGTGGGCAGATGACCTGAGGTCAGGAGTTCAAGACCAGTCTGATCAACATGGTAAAACCCTGTCTCTACTATAAATAAAAAAATTAGCTGAGCGTGGTGGTGGGCACCTGTAGTCCCAGCTACTTGGGAGGCTGAGGGAGGAGAATCAGCCAGGAGGTGGAGGTTGCAGTGAGCTGAGATCACACCACTGCACTCCAGCCTGGGTGACAGAGTGAGACTCTGTCTCGAAAAATGAATAAATAAAATAAAATAGATAAAACCCAGAGATTTTTGGAGATTGAAACTCCTTTCCCAGGGACTCAGATTCTCCGAGGTGTAGGTCAGGAGGGCACAGCTTTCCTGAGAGCAGGGGCAAAAGAACGTAGCAGATAGAGGATTCTAACACACCAGGACCGAGCTAGCGTGGGCAACGGAGACCATGGAAGATGGAACCCTTTGGAGGCTCAGGGAAGAAGGAGGAAGGGGCCGAACCCAGATGCCTGGGCAGCCTCTGCAGAGGAGGCACCTTCTTTTCTCACTAGGAAAGACCTGGATCAAGGGCCACGTGACCTGCATTCTCCGCATCTGGACCACGTAGGGGGCAGAGGTTGAACAACACACTGGTTTTTGGATGAGTTTCATGACCCAGGCGAAGTCACCTCTCTGAGTCTTAGTTTCCTCCTCTGTAAAATGGAGAGTCCTGATTGTCACGGGCAGAACCCCTGACTGAAACCAGCAGAGACAAAACGGACCACAGGATGACGGGTGCAATGCAGGACAGGGGTAACAACTAAATACAAAGGGGAGAGGGGTGCTCTGCCACTGGGAAGGATCCCCTCTCCACCTCCCTTATGAGGGGGGCGAGCCTCGTGGCTCACGCTGCACTGGCTCCCTCCTGTGGAGAGACTGGGGATAGGAAGCAAACAGCCACGAGTTCCCTCCTTTCTCCACAAAACAGAATGGTTTGTCTGGGTCACCTACAGGACACAGCAAAGATCTATGTTTCCTTGTGCAACAGTGAACAGCTCAGAATGCAACTGAGATGCAGCTACCTTGCATTTGCTTTCCTTCTTTTTCTGCCTCATTTCTTTTTTTTTTTTCCAGACTCTTGTGCCCTAGGATTGCACTTCTAACAAAGCCTTAGGAATAAGCTTTGCCTTGGGCTCTGTTTTCTAGAGAATCTCTGATCAGACAGATGCTTATAAGCTGTTTGACTTTGGATACATGACTTAACCTCTCTGTGCTTCAGTTTTCTCATCTGTAAAATGGAGTCATAATGATTCCTAGTTCGGGAGGTTGCAGAGAGTTAAGTATACGGAAGGTATGTAAATGTTCAGTTAGAGTTCATTGCCAGGTGCAGTGACCCACGCCTGTAATCCTGGCATCTGGGGAGTCAGACGGGGGACTGCTTGAGTCCAGGAGCTTGAGACCAGCCTGGGCAGCATAGCGAGACCTCCTATCTAATAATAATAATTAGGCATGGTGGCACTATTATTATACTGATAATTCCAGCTACTCAGGAGGTTGGGGTGGGAGGACTGCTTGAGCCTGGGAGTTCAAGGCTGCAGTGAGCTGAGACTGCACCACTATACTCAGCCTGGATGACAGAGCAAGATCCTGTCTCAAAAAAAAAAAAAATTTAGTGTTCGCTCTTTTTAGTGCCCTGGGGCCTGAGAATGCTCTGGACGGTGGGACAGAGGCAGGTCATCAAGAGAAAAATGGAGATTTGAGCGACTTTCTCCAGGGCTCTCACCAACGACAGAGCCTGGCAGCTGAGGATGCCTGTTGCTACACACGCTGTGCCTCCTCTGCTGGCTGCCCCTGACCTTGGGGGAGTGGCCTGAGGCTGGGGAAGGAGCACGGGATTGACAGTCAACAGGAACTCATTCCAGCCTGCCTGACCCTGGGGGAGGCCTCCATGTCTCAGAGGCTCAGTTTCCTTACCTGTAAGATGACTACACTGACTGAACACAAACCCAGTGGGCACTTAGCCCAGGTGGCGTCTGTGACTGTCACACCTGGAAGGGCTTAGAGGCATTTCTAGCCTTCTGCCTTCCTTTTACAGATGAGAAAACTGGGGCCTGAGAGAGGAAGTAACCTGGCCAGGACAGAGAAGTTTTGTGGATTACACAGGGACAGAGGGGGTGTGACGGGGGAGGGAATATGCAAATTTTTTTCTCAGAGCCCGAGCACCGGCCTGAGAATACCTGGGAATAGCTTCTTCGGGGATCTCAGAAAGCGGTATCTTTTCTGCCTGGGCAGGTGGATGTGTCTGGGAATAGGGAGCCAAGGCCCAGGAGTCCTGGCAAACGGCCCAGGCAGCCAGAAGGCAGGGCCAAGGCGGGCTGGGGCAGATCAGCGCTGCTCACCATGGGGCTGAACAGCCAAGCGTGGAGAACCTGGTCCCCTCCTCAAACCCCATGTCCTACTTAATGACAAACTTCTAAGGCCTGGAAGTGGGGGACTGGGGGAGCGTCTTTGGCTGAACCAGGCTGGGGCCCTCTGAGATTCTAGCTGAGCCTTTCCTCTCCCAGCCCTGGCTTGTTGATGTCCAGAGGGCGATTGCTGGGAAGAAAGGTGTGCCCAGATGAGTTTGCACTCAGGTGTGAGAGCTGCTTCCTGGACTTCCAAAACAAGAGAGAAGGAGGTGACAGTGGTGTCCAGAGCCATGCCAGATGTTCACCGCCAAGGCTTGACTTGTGCTTCAGGACAGTCCTGCCAGGAGGCATTATTATAACCCCCCATTGCACAAATGGGGACGCTGAGGGCACTGGGACATGCCAAGGTCCCATAGTAAGCCAGTTTCAGAACCCAAGCAGGCTGACCTCTGACCCAGGCCTCTACCTCCAGGGCCAAGTGCCTACCAGGCTGCGGGGTGGGAGCTCAGAGGAGGGCTCTGCAGCCGGTGATGAGTGTGTGGTGGCTGCATTGACCGTGGGAATAGGGCCTTCTGTGCTTGTTCTCAAGGAGCCGGGAGAAACTCACCGTGCAGGGCAGTTACAGCTCAATGAATTCGTGCTCTTTTCTGTCATGTTACCCAAAAAAAGTATATATTTTTCCTTTTCCCAAACAAGAATCTGATCACCCCAACAGACCACTCCTGCCTGGTAGGACTTTGGGAGCTTCATTCTTTATGAGGTTCTCTTTCAGGCAGAACCCAGACAGACCTTGCCCCCACTCCCAGAAAGTAGAGCAAAGCCCCTATCACAGGTGGGAGACGAGCTGCCATCCTGGCTGCTTGGCAACAGCTGGGGGCAGCCTTGATCAGCCCTCTCTGAGGACTCAGGAGGGTCCCTGGCAAGAAGAGTCACCCCATCCCCAGGAACTGTCAGCATCTCTAACTGACGTCCTTCAGGGCCTTGCCACCTTAATAAAGAACATTCGCACTGCAGGGCTGTGGATGCCAAAGAGGATGACACGAAGGGAGAGAGGGTTGGGGAGAGCTCTTTTTTTTTTTTTCGAATGGAATGTCACTCTGTCATCAGGCTGGAGTGCAGTGCAGTGGCGTGATCTCAGCTCACTGCAACCTCTGACTCCCTAGTTCAAGGGATCCTCCTGTCTCAGCCTCCTAAGTAGCTGGGATTACAGGCACATGCCACCACGCCCAGCTAATTTTTTTGTATTTTTAGTAGAGATGGGGTTTCGCCATGCTGGCCAGGTTGGTCTCAAACTCCTGACCTACGGTGATCCACCTGCCTTAGCCTCCCAAAGTGTTGAGATTACAGGTGTGAGCCATCACGCCCGGCCAAGTTGATACTTTTGAGGGCTGGGCCCACGTAGAGAGGACAGACGCCCCACTGCCTTCTCCCACTCCAGCTTACCGTATTTATCTCCTTTGGGAAGCCTTTCTAGATACCCCCCATTCCCCAACTTCCTCATATATCCATGGAGACTCCTGCACCTCCTGCTACTCCCAGCTAAACTGCCACTTCTGCTCAGGTGGGGGCCGCAGGAGCCTGGCTTTTCTGCTAGCCTCATGGTCTGATCTGATCACACTCAGATGGATGAGCGTGAATAAACATGACCAGGCATCCATCCCTCCATCCCTCCAACACAAATTAACGAGCACTGATGATCTGCAGGGAACACCTTGGGGGCACAGGGATGAATAATACAGGTGTACTTATAAGGAGTTACTAGGAACTCCAGCTAGGAAGTGAGCCTTAGACATCAACAGCAAATGAAACAATACTGTTTTGTAAATCAAGTTTTACTGTGCCCCAGGCTCTGTGCTAAAGCATTTTATGCACATTCTCTCAGTCCTTGTGCAACCTTATCAAACCGCTATTATCCTTTTTTATAGATAGGACACTAAGACACACAGATCTTAACTTGCCTAAGGTGGCCACAGGGACAGCAAATGACAGAGCCAGGCTTTGCACCCAAGCAACACCACCTGTCCGAGCCACCAGCCATTTGTGGGACAGAGGAGACGAGGCCACTCTTACCTACAGGATCAGGAATGGCTTTCTGGTGAAGGTGACTTAGTGGCGCCTGGATCAAAGGCACTGAGTTTTGGGCCATGAGAATTCTAGGAGAAAGGTAGAAAAGTGCAAGCCACGTGGAGTGACCGAGGGGACGGTGCCAGGCCAGGGGAGGAGGGTGTAGGCCTGGACTGAGGGGAGGGAAATGCGGTTTCATAGGCTTGAGGCCTTGCTGCCAGGCTAAGGTTTGGGGCTTGAAATAGGCAGAATTATGGCCCCAAAGATGTCCATGTTTGCTGGGGTGCAGTGGCTCACGCCTGCAATCCCAGCACTTTGGGAGGCTGACGCGGGCACATCACTTGAGGTCAGGCGTTTGAGACCAGCCTGACCAACATGGTGAAACCCTATCTCTACTAAAACTACAAAGAAAATTAGGTGGGCATGACAGAGCATGCCTGTAATCTCAGCTACTCGGGAGGCTGAGGCAGGAGATTCGCTTGAATTCAGGAGGCAGAAATTGCAGTGAGCCTAGACCACGCCACTGCACTCCAGCCTGGGCAACAGATTGAGACTCCATCTCAAAATAAATAAATAAAGATGGAGAAGGGGGCCACGAGCCAAGGAATGCAGGCGGCTTCCAGAAGCTGACAAAGCAAGGGAACAGATTCTCCCCTGGAGCCTCCAGGAAGCATACGGCTCTGGGAACACCTTGATTGTTAGCTCAATGAGACTTGCCTTGGATTGCTGACTGGTGTGATAAGTGTGCGTTGTTTCAAACCATTTGTTAGGGCAGCTACAGGAAATTAATACAGCGCTCTTACCCAAGCACCACGTGGGCACTGGGGCTTCCAGCAACATTGTCCCATTGGCATTTTAGAAAGCTGGATTCAAATATTTACCAAGCTTTCTACATGCCAGGACCGTGCCAGGCCATGGGGAGATAGTGCAAAAGAGAAGTGCAGCCCCTGCCTTGGGTGGGGCTGTAATACATCACTGGAGGTCACTCCAGCTGCCACGCTGGATTAGAGGCCAGCGCAGGATGAGCAGATTATCACTAACTGGCAGGCTGAACAGCAGCAGTTCCTAACCGGCAGCTGCAGAGCTTTTGTTTAATTGAAAAAAGACTTATCTGAAGCGCTCAGAGGAGAGCACTTTGCAACAGATGTGCCAGAGCCGGCCCAGCGGCCACTTGGCTACAGCAAATTTGTGCCATGGCTGCCCATTGCCCTTTCCCATCAGGGCAGCCTGAGGGTCTCATGGGAATGAGGGGTGGGGGGCCACCTGGGGTTTCTCAAAGCACGAAGCAGGAGTCTCCACTGAAGGGGAAGCATGCTGAGAGAAGGTAGGAGGGGCACTGAGGTGCCACCCCCAGCCCATACTCCAGTTCCTCCCAGGGGGTATAGCCAAGAGAAGTGTGAACATACATGTGCCGAAGTACACACCCCAGCATGCTTGTGGCAGAGCCATGATAGTCTCAAACTAGAAGCAACCCTAATGTCCACCAAGAGGAGAACGGGTGGCTGAAGTGTGGTATGTTGGCCGGGCACAGTGGCTCACGCCTGTAATCCCAGCACTTTGGGGGCCCGAGGTGGGTGGATCACTTGAGGTCAGTAGATCGAGACCAGCCTGGCCAATATGGTGAAACCCCATGGTGGCGCAGGCCTGTAATCCCAGCTACTCCGGAGGCTGAGGCAGGAGAATCGCTTGAACCCAGGAGGTGGAGGTTGCAGTGAGCCGACATCGCACCACTGCACTCCAGCCTGGCGACAGAATGAGACCCCGTCTCAAAAAAAAAAAAAAAAAGTGTGGTATGTTCCTACAACAGAGCACCGAACAGCAATGAGAATGAATAGGCCTTTATGACACCCGGCATCACTGATAATTCTCACCAACTTGATATCGAGCAAATGAAGCCAGATACAAAAGACAAAAGACCTGGCTCCGTTTACTTAATGTTTATAAAGAGGCAAAATGAATCTGCATGCTGGAAGTCAGGATGGGGTTCCCCTGGGGTGGCGGAGGGCAGAGTGATTGGCAGATGGCACAGGGGCGTGTGGAGTGCAGGACATAGGTTAAACAGGAGTGTTTGCTTTGTAATAATTTATTGTGCTATGCACTTATGGAGTGTGTATTTTCTTTGTGTATGTTATGATACGTTTGTTTTTTAAATTATTAATGAATGTACTACAGTGCTGGGGGATATTTTGGTGGCTACGTGATGTAGGGACATCGGCTTAGAGTTAGAAGTCCCGGGTTCCAGCCTTAGCGTGCCTGCACTGTGACAATGTGCACGCTGGGCTGGTTGTGGCCCCTTTTGGGGTCTCAGTTTTCTCTATCCTTAAATTGGGAAGGTGTCTATATGGATTACATGATTTTTGCAGAAATTCAGCAGAATGCTGGAACTGTAGCTAACCTGACTCCTTATTTTAAAGAGAGAGAGAGAGCTCAAGATTTTGTTGGAGCTGGAGACGTTTTCCTGCTTCCTTGTTAGAGCTGTCACGCCGTGATTTGGCTCCATTACTAACAGCCCAATTATTTGACCTTGGCCTTGGAGACAGGTGTGTTGTGGACCAGAAAGAACGCGGTGGGTTTCGGGATCACTCAGTCAGGTTAGAATTCTGGCGGAGTCCCCACTTCAGTGTGTGTGAACTTGGGCAGGTCACCGCACCTCCTCCACTCTTCGCTCTGTCACTGGCAGTGAGGGTGACCGTGCCCACCCTACTGGGCAGATGGGAAGAGGAAGTGAAAAGTGCCCTCAGCTATTGGAAGGGGAGCCCTGGGAAAGCAGATCCCACCTTTCCAGGTCACAGGGACCTTATTCTGAGAGCCTCACCTCGCTGAGGGGGGCCTCAGGCTTGCCCCTGCCCATGAGGCCCAGGGATTGGGGGTTGGGTAGGGATTGCAGCGTGAGGGGGCTTCACTGTGGCCATCTGGGGAGGGGCCTTGGCTAATGCCCTGGGGCCCTGTCATCCCTCCCACGTGGTCTCCCAGTGCCTTGTGTGAAGAGCAGGTGCCAGGAAAGCCTTGCTGAGCTGAGTGGAGGTCCAGCCTTTCACGCTGTGCTCAGCTCAGTGTGAGAGCACATGGGAAATGGGTAAGGATCCCGACGCGTGAGAAACAGCTGGAAGAACTGCTGGCCTTGAAGCGGAGTCACTCAGAGAAGACCCCAGCGGCCATGGTCCACTGCTTTTGCAAATCCAACGGGTTCTCTCGATTTTCTGGCCTTTTGTGTGAAGGCTAGTGTTTCTCCATCTCTAATTTGTTCTCAGAGAATCCAAATCTGCCTATTTTAAATGGTTTTCTTGGCCGGGCGCGGTGGCTCACGCCTGTAATCCCAGCACTTTGGGAGGCCGAGGTGGGTGGATCACCCAAGGTCAGGAGTTCCAATCCAGCCTGGCCAACATGTTGAAACTCTACCTCTACTAAAAATACAAAAATTAGACAGGTGTGGTGGTGCATGTCTATAAGTCCAGCTACTTGGGAGGCTGAGGCAGGAGAATCTCTTGAACCCGGGAGGCAGAGATTGCAGTGAGCTGAGACTATGCCATTGCACTCCAGCCTGGGAGACAGAGCGAGACTTTATCTCGAAAAAAGAAAAGAAAGAAAGAAAGACTTGTCCAATTGCCAAGTGGCTCACGCTTGAAATCTCAGTGCTTTGGGAGGCCGAGGCAGGAGGATAGTATGTGTTTAGGAGTTTGAGACCAGCCTGGGCAACACGGCAAGATCCTGTTTCTAAAAAAAAAAAAAAAAAAAAAAAATTAAATTAGCTGGGTATGGTGAAGCAAGACTGTAGCTCCAGCTACTAAGGAAGCTGAGGTGAGAGGATCACTTGAGTCTGGGAGGTTGAGGCTGCAGTGAGCTATGACTGCCCCACTGCCCTGCAGCCTGGGTGACAGAGCAAGACCTGTTTCAAAAGATGAGAGAAAAAAAAGAAGACTCACTGTATCACTTCATCATCTGGAAACTGCTATTGTTAATGTGTTTGTGTGTATCCTTCAGATTTATATCCGTGATCACGAGGTATATTTGATCAGCCTGGGTGTTTGGTTGCAGGCAACAGACACTGGCTCTGGCTAGCTACGTGAGTTAAGGCACCATTGGCTGCTGTACTGGGAAAATCCGCAAATTACAGTGGCTTTATACAACGCAAATGTATGTCTTTCTCACATCAAGCCCCACACAGTGGTTCCTGCTGGGGAGAGGGGAGTTGGCGACGCTCTGGATCACAGTCACTCAGTACAGGACCCGGGCCAAGGGCAGTCCCACCCATTCAATGCCTGGACTCCCAGGTGGCGAGCCAACGTGCTGCCAGCAGGCGGGGAAGAGAGCGTCCAGAGAAGTCTGCAGGCCCGAAGGGGCGTCCACATGGTTCTTCCTCTTTCCATTGGCCAGACTTGAGTCGCATAGCCATACCCAACGGAAAGGCTGTTGGAGGACTGGCAGAATTGGTAGGAGGCTGGGGCACCAGGCTTGAGACTGAGCAGTCTCCAGGGAGCTCCAGGGAGCCAGGAAGCAATACACATGGCGACCACCTCGTCAGCCAGGCACAGTGGTTGCCATTGCCATGTGTATTGCCACCCCAGCCCCACCACAGCTGCCAAGAATCGCCTCCAATTCCTCTTGGTATCACTCTCTCGGGTTCCAGTGTCCTAGAGGAGCACATCTATTTTGTTAGGAAACCCAGATCATGCCCTCACCCCTGGCTACACCAGGGCCAGGAGAGGCTGGATCTGGCTTCTGAACTTCGTCAAGGGATGGCAGGTATTTCCTTCGGCTGGGCTCACCCCTCTCCCTCCCCAAGAGAGATAATGTCCTTTTTCTTCTGTTTTTATTGCAGTAGAATTGACAAAAAATTGTATATATTTAAGGTGCACAATGTGATAATATCACATATGTGTACATTGTAGAGTGATTACCACGATCAAGCTAACGAATACATCCATCCACTCACGTAGCTACTCTTCTTGTGTGTGGTGAGAACACTTAAGATGTCCTCTTAGCACTTCCAAGCATGCAATATGCTGTTATTAACTGTGGTCACCATTCTATTCATTAGATCCCCCAAACCTATTCCTCTTCCAGCTGAAACTTTGCAGCCTTTGACCAACATCTCCCCTTTCCCACCCCCACCCCGCCTCCCTAGCAACCACCATTCTATTCTCTGCTATGAGTTTGATTTTTTAAGATTCCACATATAAGTGAGTTAAAGCAGTGTCTGTCAATATGACAAAGAGACAATTTTCCTAGGGCCTGTTGAGAAAGATGATCGGTGCTGGACAGTCAAAACTAACAATGTTTTCTATTATCTCAGTATACTGTGTTATTGGGCCTGGGATCCTGCCCATTCTGCCAGTGCCCCCACCCACGATGCAGCCGCTGAGTGGCCATAGCTGTCCTGAGTTTCTTCAGCCACGGAGAGAAGTCAGAGCATCTGGGAAATGGAATTGCCCAGAAGCCTCATGGAAAGGAGCCATGTGGAGTCCAAGGTGGCTAAAAGCTATAATGTCCCACCAAGGTTTCCATGTTAAGCCCCCAAATACACCAAGACAACTTCCCCAGCCCTCTCCATCACCAACACAACCCATGGCCAACAAAAAGCAGTGAGAGAAATAGGAAGAGAAAGCCTACAAATGCAAATTTCAGTGTCGAGCTGTTTTGTCTTTTTTTTTTTTTTGGCCGGGGGGTTCTTGCTATGTTGACCAGGCTGGTCTCGAAGTCCTGGCCTCAAGCAATCCTCCTGCCTTGGCCCCACAAAGTGCTGAGATTATAGGTGTGAGCCACTATGCCTGGCCCAAGGTATTTTGTCTTTAGGGAACCTCATTCCATGATTACCCTGGTCCCTGATACACTCCAATCACTGTTTGAAACAATAATTGCACAAAAAGATACACAACATTATTGGTTCTTAGGAAAATGCAAATTTTAAAACATGAGCTATGACTACACATTCACCAGAAATGGCCAGAGTTAAAGAGGGATGACCTGGTCCAGTGGCTCATGCCTGTAATCCCAGCACTTTGGGAGGCTGAGACAGGAGGATCCCACAAGCCCAGGAGTTCAAGACCAGCCTGGGCAACATAGTGAGAACCCATCTCTAAAAACAAAAACAAAAAACGGCCAGGTACAATGGCTCATGCCTATAATTCCAGCACTTTGGGAGGATGAGGCAGGCAGACCACTGGAGGTCAGGAGTTCGAGACCAGCCTGGCCAACATGATGAAACCTTGTCTCTACTAAAAATACAAAAATTAGCTGGGCTTGATGGCATGTGCCTGTAATTCCAGCTCCTCAGGAGGCTGAGGCAGGAGAATTGCCTGAACCCAGGCAGAAGTCGCAGTGTGCCAAGATCACGCCATTGCACTCCAGCCTGGGCGAAAGAACAGACTCAGTCTCAAAAACAAAAACAAAAACAAAATTAGGCATGGTGGCGTGCACCTGTGGTCCCAGTTAATTGAGAGGCTGAGGCAGGAGAATCACACTAACCCAGGAGTTCGAGATCAGCCTGGGCACTATAGCAAGACCCCATTTCTAAAAAAAAAAAAAAAATCTGGCCATGGTGGCATGCACCTGTGTTCCCTGGTACTTGAGAGGCTGAGGTGGGAGGATCACTTAAGCCTGGGAGGTGGAGGCTGCAGTAAGCCATCATGGTGCCACTGCATCCCAGCCTGGGTGACGGAGTGAGACTCTGTCTCAGTAAATGAATGAATGAATGAATGAAGAATGAATGAATGATACTCTGTTGTGCTGCCAAATACTGAGAGTAACTGGAAGTCATCTACATTGCTGGTAGGAGTATACAATGGAATAACCATTTTGAAAACCTGTTTAGCAGTTGTGAAATAAGAAGAAATATACATATTGGCTTCTACCATCAGTTCCTGGCACAGAGCTACTAAAAGTCTTGTAATTTCCTGCGGAAAATAGGAGTGCTAGGAGGATCCTTTGTTCTAATATTTAGTCTTTGACCTAGATTCCTAACACAGAGCTCCTACATCCCTGGAAATGTCCTGGGGGATAGGACCATCTTTTGTTCTAATGAAGTGGCTCTTCGGGGGCTCTTGAATAGCCTCAAGATGAGAGCTGGTTGCGAGGGCAACCAACCAGGCGATTAAAGGACTGGAACTCGGCCAGTGTGGTGGCCCACGCCTGCAATCCCAGCACTTTGGGAGGCGATTAAAGGACTGGAACTCGGCCAGTGTGGTGGCCCAAGCCTGCAATCCCAGCACTTTGGGAGGCTGAAGTGGGAGGACTGCTTGAGCACAGGAGTTCAAGACCAGCCTGGGAAACAGTGAGTGAGACCTTGTCTCTACTAAAAATAAAAAATTGACTGGGCATGGTGGCATGCACCTGTAGTCCTAGCTACTCAGGAGGCTGGGGCAGGAGGATCACTTGAGCCCAGGAGTTTGAGGTTGCAGTAAACTATGATTGGGCCACTGTACTCAAGTCTGGGTGACAGAGCAAGACTCTGTCTCAAAAAAAAAAAAAAAAAAAAAAAAAAAGGAACACCCAGCCCTGCCTCTCTGACCACCCTGGAAAGGAGAAGAGCTGAAGATTGGGTTAATCGCAGAGGCCAATGATGCAATCCATCATACTTATGTAATGTGTAATGGAGCCTCCATCACAGCTCAAATGGCCAGGGTTCGGAAGAGCTTCCAGAGAGCTGAACATGTGGAGGTTCCTGGAGGGTGGTGCACCCAGAGAGGGCATGGAAGCTCCGTGCCCTCCCCACTGCCCGGCCCTGTGCATCTCTTCCACCTGGCTGTTCATCTGCATTCTTCGTAACAGCCTGTATAATAAACTGGGAAATGGAACTCAAGTGCTTCTGGAGCTCTGTGAGCTGCTCCAGCAAATTAACTGAACCCAAGGAGGGGGTTGTGGAAACCCCGGTTCATAGCTGGCCAGAGGCACAGGTTGCGATTGGCATCTTACAGGGGGAGGGCATCGAAAGTCTTGTGATACTGACCTGTGGGGTCTGAGGCTGTCTCCAGGTAGGCAGCATCAGAATTGAGTTGAGTGAGGAGTCACCCAGCTGATGTCCGCCGCTCAGCGAGGCGAGACCTCACACAGCAGTAACACAGACACCTGTTCCGTGGCCCGGTATATCCACTTTCAGGTGTGGGAGTGGATGAGAAATGAAAGCACACCTTCGCACAAAGATTCATGCAAGCAGCTTTATACATGATGCTCTTTGTACAAAGAGTAAACAACCCAAATGTCCATCATCAGGATAATGAATAAACACATTGCAACATATCCACGCAATAGAATGCTTCTCAGCAGGACAAATGGGCTAATGAGACATGCAGGGCCGTGGACGAACCTCAAAAATGTGTAACGAACAAACGGAGCCAGACTAAAAACAGCTCCTACCATGCGGTTCCATTTCTACGGAGCTCATGAATAGACAAATACGGGCTGTGGTGACAGAACTCAAAAGAATCAGGAGACTTTCTGGGGTGACAGAAGTGCCCATATCTTGATCCAGGTGGTCACATAGGCCTACACATGTGGCAGCCCACTTAGGCATTGTGCATTTTACTGTATGTGATGTATGTATGAACTTCTATGAAAATTTAAAAATTAACATAGCGGCCCCCTTTCAGGTTACAATGGACCCTTTCGATGGGTGCTTTTCTGTCCCAGACCTGGCTCCTCAGATCTGCCCTCTGGTTCCTGGGTGTGTAGGAGGACTTACTGCTTCTTCCTGGATGTTGGACCACCCAAGGTGGGGACACCTGTCACCTAGTCCCAGCTGGCCTTGATGGCCTGCTCTGTGAGGCTTGCAGCAGGTGAACATGGGGCATTCTTTGTCTCCACTGTACGGGGACCCATGGTTCCCTTATTGATTCAGCTGTGCCTCAGTCCTCACTGGCAAAGAATAATATCATGTATTGTCTTAATTTGCATTTCTTGGATTAGCAGTGAGAGTAGTAAGGTTGAACTTCTAAAATATGGTTACTAGCCGTCTTTATTGATTTATTCAGAGACTGATGTTTTCTTTTCACTTTTTTTTTTTTGAGAAAAGGTAGGTCTCTGTTGCTCAGGCTGCAGTGCAACGGTGCATTCAGGGCTGACTGCAGCCTCACCCTCCCCAGCTCAAACAATCCTCCCACCTCGGCCTCCCAAGTAGCTGGGACTACAGGTGCACACCACCACATCTGGCTAAATTTTTCTATTTTTGTAGAGATAGGGTGTCACTATGCTGCTTGGGCTGGTCTCAAACTCCTGGACTCAAGCAATCCTCTTGCCTCGACCTCCCAAAGTGCTGGGATTATAGGTGAGAGCCACCATGCCTGGCCAGAGCCTAACATTTTCTAGGGCCTCATTCCACATAACAGTTAACAGTGAAAAAGAAATGAAAGATATGTTTCTGCCAAGCAAACATTTCTAAAGGATATATATTATTTTTCTGCAACAAGATTCTGTTCTTCTTTCTTCTGTGCCTTTCCCAGGAGGGAGTATCTTTTTTGAGGGGTAATTTTTTTGTAACAACAATGACAGTAACAATAAAAAATGGAACCATCTGCTCATCCAGACTTGGTAAATTGGATTGAATCCCTCAGATTTGACAGCATACAGCCCTCCAAAGCTTTCCTCGCGATCCTGTGCATTCTCCGGGGCGGAGGGTTCCATGGCCCCCTCTGCATGTGCTGACCTCCTCCTCCCACGTTCACTGTGCCCTGCACACACACAAGCACCAAACACTTGTGAGATGGGCTGGGCTGGTGAGGAGACAGGGCCTAGCAGGCTCACCTGATTCAAGCCTCTCTTCGTCCTGCAGGCTCATGTCTCTTCCCTCTGCCTCCTTTTGTTTTGTTTGTTGGTTTGTTTTTGAAGTCTTGCTTTGTGGCCCAGGCTGGAGTGCAATGGCACTATCTTGGCTGCAACCTCAGCGTCCCAGGTTCAAGCGATTCTCCTGCCTCAGCCTCTGGAGTAGCTGGGACTACAGGCATGCACCACCACACCTGGCTAATTTTTGTATTTTTAGTAGAGATGGGGTTTCGCCATGTTGGCCAGGCTGGTCTCGAACTCCTGACCTCAGGTGATCTGTACGTCTCGGCCTCCCAAAGTGCTGGGATTGCAAGGCTCCCTCTCCCTGCTTACTTCTCATTTTTCTCCCTCCTGAGAGCCTAACAAATTCCTTTCCCATGTCATGCCGGGCAGTTTCACCACCATCTTTTAAGGCCCTGGCCTTAGAACCTGAAATACCTCATCAATGTATTTTTTCCAAATATAGTTCCCATTCTAAGAACAACTGAATGCCAGCTACTTAGATGCACATTTAAAAATGTTACTTCGGCCAGGTGCGGTGGCTCACGCCTGTAATCCCAGCACTTTGGGAGGCCGAGGCAGGTGGATCACGAGGTCAGGGGATCGAGACCATTCTGGCTAACACAGTTAAACCCCATCTCTATTAAAAATACAAAAAATTAGCCAGGCATGGTGGCTGACGCCTGCAGTCCCAGCTACTCGGGAGGCTGAGACAGGAGAATCAGTTGAACGCAGGAGGTGGAGCTGAGATCACGCCTCTGCACTCCAGCCTGAGTGACAGAGCAAGACTCCGTCTCAAAAAAAAAAAAAAAAGAAATGTTACTTCACCATCATCATAGTAGAACTGCAGTGTTTTTCTGCTTCTGAACAGATTTCAGGCTGCTTCCGTCAACCCTCCAGGCTGGGGAAGAGCATCGCGCCAGTCTGACAGTGCACACAGCGCTCTGAGGACTCGGAGCCAGGGAGGGGGAGCTGAGTTCAGACCCTGGAGAATCTTCAATGCCAGGGGAAGGATTTGGATTTGTTTATTCTATTCAGGGATCCATCAAAGCTTCCCGAGCAGGTCTATGACTTCCGGAATGGAAGGAGGGTGACTGGAGGGGGCTAGGCAGAGGATGAGGAGGGCTGGCCTTAAAGCCAAGACAGGTCTGGGAGACTCCAAGGAACATCCACAAACTTTAGTAACGGGGAAGAAGTGACCGAGGAGAGATGAAACGTCTCTAGGCTGGAGCCTGAGTATCTAAAGCTGAAGTCGACTTTCCTTCCTGGTCTGGAATAGTCTGTAATTTTCTAGCGACCATACTTCACACAGGCCATTACTGCCGAGACAGGACTGGCCGAGGCTGGGGAAAGATCTGAAACTTGTACTGGACACACACCAGGCACCCTCGAACAGTGGCGCTATTGAGGTGAGTGTCTCAGCCCAGTTCCCCTGAAGGTTTTTCAGCCTCCCACCCTATTTGGCGTCTTGTATTTCCAAATAGAATCCTAGGCAGATGTATGTATGGAGCTCTTTGTATCAAATAACAACAGTGGCCAGTATTTATTGAATGCTGTGGCAAGCACTGTCCAAGAGGTTTTCATCCTATAATTTATATACGGACACGTGTGGGTGTGGTACACACGCGCGCGCGCGCGCGCGTGCGCGCGCACACACACACACACACACACATAACTTTTTATATTCCTCACAACCTCTTGAGGTAGGTACTTTTTTACAGATAAGAAATTGAGGCAGAGAAATTAAGTAACTTGCCCAAGGTCACACAGCCAAGAATCGACGGAGCCAGTATCACAACCGAAGTGCTGATGGGTTTATTTTCTGGAAATAAACTTGGCCCCAGCTTGACCGCTGACCAATACAAGCTTGACCAGGCTTTTAAATATATGCCCTCTCATGATGACATATTTGGGCGCAATAGATACGTTTACGTCTCAGTGTAGATGGTGGTTTCGTGGGAATATACATATATCAAAACTCAGCAAGCGGTACACTTTAAATAGGTGCAATTCATTGTGTGTCAGCTGTTTTTATAAACTTTTAAAAAAATGATAGCAATTATATGATGGAATTAAAATATTTGTAATATTTCTACAGTAACCCTCAATCTTATGAGACTCCATTATGATGTTCAAGCATGATACATAAAATCCATGGTTCATTTTTGAATCTAAGAAGGATTGCTTTGAGAATTTTGCTATGCCTCAGAGAAGCAAAATGTCTCCAAATTGAAACTGAGAGCTAATGTTTTATAATATGGCATTACTGAAAATAGAACACAAAGTAGCAAAGATGCTGTCTGTAGCAACATAGTGATTTTGTTGAAATAAAGTAAAAAAAAAAATTATGGAATAAATATACAGCAAAATTTTTAAAGTATACCCCCCACCTCTGCTGCCCGCAGGATAAAATCCAACTCCACCCTGAAGGCCATGCCCCCTCTCCATCTCTGTTCCAGAAACACTGGTTTCTTTCTGGTTCTTCACACTGTGGGAACTTTACACGTGCTGTCTGTTCCCTGAGCTGGAACTCTCTAACCCGAGTCCTACACGGCCGGCTCCTTCTCAACCTCCAGGATTCATGCAAAGGTCATCTCCTCTTTCTGACCACCCAGAATTCAAAAGGACACTGTTCCTTTGCTCCTACAGTTAGAGCTTTATTTGTAGACTTGTTCTTGTTCTCTGAGTGGGGGAGACAGGTCTGTTCCCAGTTTGCTTCCAAAGCCTTTTGCAGCACTGGAAACAAAAGGCATTTTACAAATGTGTTGGAAGGATGGAGGGATGTCTTTTCTCTGGACTCTGGGATCTCAAAAGATGGGTGCCCTGAAGAGAGGACCTCAGAATTTTCTCTCTAAGTCCAAATATGCAGCAGGATGACCACTGCCTTACTTTCTTAGGTTTTTCTTCCCAAACAGAGGCAGCCCCAACCTCTGGTGGTACCAGCTCTGGGTAAAGGCCAAATTCCAGGAGAAAGTGACTTCTCAGAGACCAGGCCCTAGCCCACAGGAACGTAGCCAGAGACTCAGGTTTTCTGTTCAAGTAAGATGGCATTGGTTAACAATTTCAGTGTAAATTCTTAGAAAATCCTGTGGGTTGGAACTGGGCACAGTGGCTCATGCTTGTAATCCCGGCACTTTGGGAGGCCAAGGCGGGCAGATCATGAGGTCAAGAGATCGAGACCATCCTGGCCAACATGGTGAAAACCCGTCTCTACTAAAAATACAAAAATTAGCCGGGCGTGGTGGCATGCGCCTGTGGTCCCAGCTACTCGGGTGGCTGAGGTGGAAGAATTGCTTGAACCCGGGAGGCGGAGGTTGCAGGGAGCCGAGATTGTGCCACTGCACTCCAGCCTGGCGACAGAGCAAGGCTCCGTCTCAAAAAAAAAAAAAAAAAAAGAAAGAAAGAAAAAAAATCCTATGGGTTGGAATGCTGGCAAAATTGGCCCGTGCTAAGGGTCACCCAGACTAGTTGGATTCAGGTGTTCAGGCACAGTTAGTCTCTGAGCTCCTCAAGGACAGGCGTAGCCTTAATCTGGCACTGCATTGCTGGTTCCCGGCACAGAGCCAGACACAGAGCAGGTATGCACTAACTCTGTTGTGATGAAATCAGGAAATTTCATTTAGAGAACAAGTGCTCCCTGGGCATGGTAAGCCCTTTATACATTGTCTCCATTCATCTGCACAACAATTCTGTGAAGCAGATGTTCTATCCCCATTTTGCACAGGAGGAAATGGAGGTTCGGAGAAAGGTAATTTGCCCAGGGTCACGCAGCCAGTGAAAGTCAAGGCCTCTCCAAGCGGAAATCCCTCCCAATATTAAAACAATGGTCTGAAATGACAACTGCTGTTTTGGGGGCCAATAGATTAATGTCCCTCCCTTGAAGTACTGGTTCCCCCATTCCCAGCCTCTCTGCCGCCCAGGCTGTCTCCTCCACCCCTCACTGCTCTGGCCTTGCGTGAGTTTGGTCCTCTCCACTTTCTGGGCTCTCCTCCTGCCCCTCTGATGGCTGTTCTCCTTCCATTTCCTAAAGGCAGGTGCTCCAAGACACTTCTCCTTGGAGCTCTCTCTCTCCATTGATGCCTTTTTTCTGGGCTTGCCTCTCAACTCTGCATGCCCAGCTCAGGCCTCTCCCAGAATGTCCAGATCCACCCAGCCCCTGAGAACTGCTGCTAGTTACTCCTCCCAGGAGGCAGGACGGGCTCTGAAATCTTCAATGGCTCCCCAGGGCCCATCAGAGGAGCAGCAAACTCCTCCTCAAGGCATTCATGACTCTAGCACACCTGTCCTCAATTCACTCCCAATGCAGAGCCTTCATCCATCTGTGCTCAGAGCATTTATCCTGCTGTCCCTTCCTCATAGCTGCCCTCCCTTCCCCATAGCTGCCCTCCCTTCCCCTGCTGCTCACGGGAACTCTAACTTCCTGGTCCATGGCACATGCTCCTTGTCCATGAAGTCCTTCCTGACCCTGTTCCCCAGGTAGGTGTGGTTCTCCCTCTTCAGGAGACTCCTTGGAGAGCTCACCCCAGCATTCCCTGGGAGAAACCTACTTCTGTGCTTGCTTCAACTCTCCGTCTACACTGGATGAGAAAGGAAACTCCACGTGGCATCAGGGGACAATGGCCGTTCTATGGCATTTCACTTCTTTGTCTAAGAGTCTCCCGAACTGCAGAATGAAGTGGTGGAACTGGATCAGCATTTCCCCAATTGCTGTCATTCAAGTACCACCTCCGTCACTTTCTTCTTGTACTATGGGTACTGTCATACACTTACTCTTTATCTACTCTTTTTTTAAAAGAATATAAATAAAAAGGAAACCTCACATTGCTTACTATGAGTAGAAAGCCAATGCGACTTTTAATAAAAGCTGCAATAATGAAAAGGTCATCATGAAAATAAACATAACTGACAAAATAGAAATGTCTTCGTGATGCCTCCAATCCTCCCGTGCAGAATTCTGGGAAACAATCTACTAGATTGTCGGAGGCTTTGTCTAAGATAAATAAAGCTGGACACGGCCGAGCGCGGTGGCTCAAGCCTGTAATCCCAGCACTTTGGGAGGCCGAGGCGGGTGGATCACGAGGTCAAGAGATCGAGACCATCCTGGTCAACATGGTGAAACCCTGTCTCTACTAAAAATACAAAAAATTAGCTGGGCATGGTGGCACGTGCCTGTAATCCCAGCTACTCAGGAGGCTGAGGCAGGAGAATTGCCTGAACCCAGGAGGCGGAGGTTGCGGTGAGCCGAGATCGCGCCATTGCAGTCCAGCCTGGGTAACAAGAGCGAAACTCCGTCTCAAAAAATAAAAAATAAAAAAAATAAAAAAATAAAGCTGGACACTAGCTAAGATGGTAAGGACAGAATTTAATCAGTCATAACTATTGCAGTAGGGTAAACAGTCTAGTATGAACAGAACTCAACATTGATTCGTACAAAAGTAACAGGGCATTTTGAAAAGGGGATGAGGGAATAGGGAGAAAGACAAGCAGCCAGTTTAACAGAATCAGGGAAGTGAGAAATTACAAAGGGTTGGTCAGTGTAAGTGACACTAGATCAGCTGTGTCTGCTAGCTGCCAGTGATCAAAGTTAGGATGCCATCCTCCCACGGAGACTGGGAGATAAAGACTCTAACCTCAGGTGTTGGATGGAACCAAAAAACAGTAAATAATTTGGCAGCCTTGAGTTTTCTCAGACAGGTACTTTAAGATTGGGTGCTGGGGCCAGGGTTGCCTTAGGTAGGGGCCCCCAAACTCTGGGCTGCAGACCAGTACTGGTCTGTGGCCTGTCAGAAACCAAGTAGTGGCATTAGATTCTCATAGGAGCTCGAACCCTGCGGTGAACTGCACGTGCAAGGGATCTAGGTTGCATGCTCCTTATAAGCATCTAACGCCTGATGATCTGTGGTGGAACACTTTCAGCCCCCATTTTTTTTTTTTTTTTTTTTTTTGAGATGGAGTCTTGCTTTGTTGCCCAGGCTGGTGTGCAGTGGCGAACTCTCAGCTCACTGCAACCTCTGCCTCCTGGATTTAAGCAGTTCTCTTGTGTCAGCCTCCTCAGTAGCTGCGATTACAGGCGCGTGCCACCACACCTGGCTAATTTTTATATTTTTAGTAGAGATGGAGTTTCACCATGTTGGCCAGGCTGGTCTTGAACTCCTAGCCTCAAGTGCTCTGCCCACCTTGGTCTCCCAAACTGCTGGGATTACAGGTACGAATCCCCATGCCAGGCCTTCATCACAGAATTATTGCCCACCCTTATCACCCTGTCCGTGACAAAACGGTCTTCCATGAAACTAGTCTCTGGTGCCAAAAAGCCAGGGAACTGGTGATCTTAGGGATATGACCTTGAGTTAACAGAAACTGCTGCTGTCTGTTCAGTCTTTATAGGCCAAGGTTGAAGCCTAGTTAAGAAGAGGGCTCAGAGGAGCCTGGCTAGGTTCCATCAAGAAGAGAATCATTATTAGCTTCTTTACCTTAGCTGCCACCTGCACCCCCCAAAAAAGCATCAACATTGTGACTATGTAGCAGGTGTTTCACAAAGTTATGAAGCAGTTACAATGAATATCATCCTTGTTACAAGGCTGAAAAAACTGAGGCTCAGAAAGGTGGGGCCAAGTGCCACAGCCAGAAGTAGCAGTCTTGGGACGTGAACCTAGGTCTGGGTCTCACTGGCTCCAGAATCACCGTCATACAAAACTCATAGCTCCATTCTATGTTTCTAGGCTCTGTCTTTGAGCCGTCCTCTCCTGCACATGTGCATTTGATGAATGCCACTAGTCCAGAGTACTGAATCTGGACAAGTATGTGGCACTGGGCAGTGGATCTCAGTTCCGGCTACACACTGGAACCACCTGGGGAGCTTAAAAAATACTGATGCCTGGGCCCTACCCCCAGAAGCTCTAAAGTAACAGGTCTGGGGTGCAGCCCACAGGGATTTTTAGAAGATTCCAGGTGATCTCTTTCAGGGGCCAGGTTTGAGACCCACCGTGCTAGGAGCCTTCACACTTAGCCCATTTGATCCTTACAGGAGCCCTCTGAGAATGGCAGGCAAGGGCAACGCCCACGTCTGGCTGAGGAAAAAAAGCGTTGAGAGGCTAAGGCTCAGATGGGAAGGTCTGGACAAAAGCAAAATTCCTGACCTCCAGCTCTGAGATCTCTGCCGAGAGGTTCCGCTCTACAAGGCATAATTAAGAAAAAAAGCCACGTCCCCAAGAACGAGCCGTTGAATTTCTCTTGTACAGTAAAAGTTATTTCTCGGCCCCAATGAACACAGGGAGGAGAGGTAGAACCTAAAACAAGGCCAGGGGATCCCAGCGAGGTGAGCGGTGACCTCCTTGCACACAAAGTGTTCCCCTGGCAGAAGCCAAGGCAGGGTTGGGGGACAGGGGTCTGCAATTCTGTGATAGCGTTGCGGCCTGCTTTCCACACCCAGTTTTCTGCAACGGTTTGTGATCTGGAGTCCTGTGCACCCATCGGGAGCTGGGAGCAGCCTAGGAAGTCGAGGTGTATTCCTATAGCCTTCCAGGCAAGCGTCCTGGGCCACCTAGCCCTGTCAGGGTCCAGGCCACGGGATCCCCAGTGCATAACGCTGGGTCCACCAGCCTGGCCCGGCCCTGGTGTTTGCTCGCTGATGATGTGCAGAGGGGGGAAGCCGGTTTCCCACCCCTGGGAGAAGAGGGGGCGCTGTCTGCCCTGGGGAGACTTGGGGGACATCACTTGCTCACTACTGGGGGACTTAAGGGTTCCCAGTGGTGGGCAGTCGAGTGTCCACTTCTGCGGCCAGCACTGACTTATCTGGAAAGTCAGGGGTTCACCTCAGCCTTGGGGCCATGACGGGGTAGAGGGCCCCTACTCACTCCAACGCCCTCAAAAATGCAACAATCTGAGGCGCACCTTGGGGCGCAGCCTGACTGTGACCCAACAGAGAACGGCCACACCCCCGGGAGAGGCCGGGTGGGGACCGCAGGGCGCAGCTCTCCCAGTCCCACCCTTCGGCGCAGGGCTCCGGTCGACACAGCCCTCCAGGCCGCCCACCCTCTAGCCAACCGGCTCCACGGACCCGCGGAAGGGCAAGGGGGCGGCGTCGGGGCGGCGGGACGGTCGTCGGAGGGCGCCCTCCAGGCCGAAGCCGCCTTCTCCGGCCCCCGCCATGGCCCGGGGCGGCAGTCAGAGCTGGAGCTCCGCGGAGTCGGACGGGCGGCCGGAGCGGCAGCCGGAGGAGCAGGCGCCCGAGAAGTCCGGGTGAGCGGCGGGGCCGCGTGGGGCGGGCGTCGGGGGTCGGGGCCGCGAACCCGCCGCGGCGCCGCCGGAACCTCCGCGAAGGTTCTAGGCCTTTGTGGCGTCACGGTCTCCTTACGGAAGCTTCCGCCGGCGCCGAATAAAACCCGCCGCGGAGGCGCCGGTGGCTGGAGTGCGGCGGTGGCGGGCGCGGAGGTCGGCCGGGCGCGGGGGGCGGGCGGCGGGGCGCGGGCCGGGGTCCCGGCGGGGGCGTCCGGGGCGCTCTGACCGGCCTCGCCCGCGCGCCCGCAGAGACAAGATGGTGAAGGAGACCCAGTACTATGACATCCTGGGCGTGAAGCCCAGCGCGTCCCCGGAGGAGATCAAGAAGGCCTATCGGAAGCTGGCGCTCAAGTACCACCCGGACAAGAACCCGGATGAGGGCGAGAAGGTGCGGGGGGCGCGGCCGGGGTCCCCGGGGGCCGAGGGTCACTCCGCCGGGAGCACGCAGGGCGGCGGGGAACCAGAGCCGCGCTTGTTGGGGAGGCCGTCGCCAGGAGCCGCGGGGCCAGCCCGGGGCGGGGGTGGCGCGGCGCGGTCGGTGGAGGGCGCTTCGCCCGCGGAGGAGGCGTGCGGTGCGGGGCGCCCGGGGAGGGGTCTTGGGCCCCTCGCGAGTCCCTGCCGAGCCCCTTCTTTCCTCCATTCGCTCCACAAGTGCTTGGGGAGCTCCTGCAGTGCGCGCCGCACGCGGGCGTCGGGCAGGCGCGGGGGCTGAACGCAGTTGTCGCAGGGTGTGTGGGCTTCCCTGTGGGAGAGGTGGCCTGCAAATCGGGAAACTGAGGCACACGAACAGGAGTTGTGTACTTGCTGGGGACGACTGGCTCATGTTCTCTGTTGATGCATAAACCCCAGGGATGAGTTCTTCACTCGAGCCGGTGCCTGGGACAAACGCCGGGTTCCTCTTGAGAATGACGAGCTGGATTTGTTCTGTGCACTACCTCCTACCTGATAGAAGCGTCAGATAGTGAATAATCCCATTTTATTTATTAAACGGGGACATGGACATGGCATCCTGACATCAGCTTGTACTCATCTTCTGGGTTTTCTGTGACGGGACACACAGTTGATCATAAGTACCAATCATAGACTGAAAATGCTTTGCATATTAGGGACTGAAGTTAAAAGCTTTTCCATCCTGTTTGCAGGAAGTTTGCCTTTTATCCCTAAAGAGGCTCGTGACCCACCTGAATAGGTGAATTGAAGGGTGAGGCATCGTAAGGAAAGCCTGCTAGCCCTCCCATTCCTTCTTTCACTTCTTGCCATTTTCTTATAAAACTTTGGTTGATCCACGTGGGTCTTGAGAGGTCGGGCCTTTAGAGTAGCTGATAGCAGTGACACCTGGGCCACTTTTGAAGCCGCACTGATCACCCTTGTAGCATTTAAGACCTGTGGAAACAACGCTGGAATCAAAATACCTGTCTGCATTAGTTCTTCCAAGCCGGAGAAAGCTACTTGAGGACGGCTGGCTGAATGGCAACCGTGATGGAATATTTATATTTAGGCACATGTGCTGAATGTGGCTGTCACAAGTTTAAAATGCTTTCCTACAAGACCGTTTGTCTGTTACTCACTTGTGTTCCTTCCCGTCTATATTTAGATGGCTTACTGTAGCTTTTAAAGGCACTGGCGTTTAAATGGTGCTGGTGATGCATCCACCTGCTCTCTATATTCATTGTAGTCTGCTTCTGACAGTCTCCTTTAAGGAGAGCTTCTGGCTTCTCATTTCACATTTCAGCAGGCTGGCCAAAGACGTGGGAAGGCCTTCTAACCCTGGTTTCAGGTCAAACCTCAGCACTCAGGAGAAGAATCTCCTGCCTCTGTGCATGCCGTTTGAGATGAATGTGCTCTTGTTGTTCTGAAGCTTTTATTTTTTGAAAATTAGACTTGGCCTGTACTACATAGGTGTAGGTTTCACCCTGCCTGTACCTGTCTGGGCAGGTTGTCTGGTTTGTTTTAAACTAATGTTTATTGGTAGTCAGGCACTTAGTGTCACATAAATGAGGCTCATGACAGTGAGGTCTGGCAGGCCCCCCTCAGCTCGGAGGGAGGGGTTCTGTGATGTGCCCACTGCCAGGAATACTTTCCTCCCCTGCCTTCATGGATAGGGATAAAACTCGTTCTCACCTAAAAGTCTTCCAGGAGGCTGCCTCTGCCTCATAGACTGAACCACAGGCCCAACACGCATCGTACTTTAACGGTGATTATTTGATACTTGTTTTCCCTGCCGTAATGTAAGCAGGGAAAACTTACATTTCCCTGTGCCCCCAAGGCCCCCATGGCCACTTACGGGATGAGTGTCTAGCTGTGCAGAGTAGGTGCTAAATTGCTTGTTGGCTGGCTGAGTAAATTCATTTAAAAAATTGTATGTAGAAGGAGGAGAGGGCCCTATAAAGGCATAAATTGGAAGGGAAATTGCAGTGAAGTGGGTATTGGAAACAGAGTGGCAATTTCAATTGGAAATCAAAGGGGAAAAGGAGGCTAGAGACACAATTTATGGAAACTCTGCTGTAAAATTCCCCAGAGAGAGCCAATTCATTCATTCATTCAACAAATACCTCCTCTTCTGGCCCCTACTGTGTGCTGGGTCCACGGTACAGGCCTTTTGTGAGTGTGTATGTGAGTCATGTGTAGTTCTTGTCCACTTCATCACAGGTAGAACCTTTAAATTTTTTTTCTCCTAAGTTTGTCACTGTATTATTAATGTCTCTTCAAAAATAGACTATGCCGGTTCTTTTCCCTTGCCCTGGCACAACTGAGAAGGCTGTTGAGGTGCCGGTCTTTGTTTTTTGCCCTGTTGTCCCGTGTTGCTAAGCATTGGGGCAGCCTGAGTCTGTCGGGCACTCCTTGTGGAGTCTGTACTTATCTGTGGCTGGTTTTTTTTTGCAAGACGCATGGGTGGTAGGTAGTGGGTCAGCAAAATAGTCCCTTTCAGGGGCAGTGATGTGGGGTATGTTGTTGGCTAGTGTCCTGTTGAGATGAGTTTGGTCTTTGGGTCAATTTCATTGTAACTTTTAGTTTGAATAATAGATTTTCAAGTTCAAAAATCAAAAGATAGCAAACTGCGCAGGAAATCTTAGAACACAGAGAGAAACCTACCAAGTACACATTATCCTAAACCACTCTGTGCTTCTTTGCAAGGTTTCCCTAGGATGATCACACATGGCCATCCTGATACGTAGACTTCATTTTCTTTTAAATATTAAAAGTACTTATGACATTTTATTATAAGTACTTTTCCAAGTTGTTACATAGTCTTGAAAGCCATTTTCTCCTCACCTGTGTAATAATCCTATTAAGGTTCTGTGGCAAATGATACTGGTCTGAAAGGCAAGCTGGTCATAGCATTCATCTCCAACTGGGAGAAGGGGGTCCAGGCTGGGAGCTGAATTAGACTTTGGAGGGCTGGGACCCTAGAGGGTGGACTTCCTACCAGTAGTGGGAACCCTGGTAGGTTCCAGGGTTCCCACTACTGGTAGGAAGTCAGATCTGGCCTCTGACTGAATATCTCAAGCAACTGGGCACTCCTTTTCCATTCTTAGGTAATTCTATGAAGTCTAAATCTCATGTGAGTATCCAGAGTATTTGGTGAGTGTTTCCAGTGGGCATTCTCATGAAGCTTATTTGCTTAGCCCTGGGCTGCAGATAGGCGCAGAAACTCTCTAGGGCAGCCTGGCCTAGGTGCTTTCTCATCCATCGCGGGCACGCGATCCTTACATTGCACATCAGGTTTTCTGCTGAGGAAAGGGGCAGAAGTGAATGGTACTTACTTCTTGGCAGAAATGGTATGAGAACTAACGTATCAAAAGATCTAGCTGCCTGATCTGTGATGGTGATGTCTTTTTAAGACTTAATTTTCTAAATTGTACAGTTTTTAGCTATTATTTATTAGCTATGATTAGTAGTAATGATTAGATTTCAATTAGGGATCTGTAGAACAAGGGAATTCATACCTCAAATTCCCTCTCTCAAATTCTTTACTTCATGGAACTTTTTTTCCCATGTATGTTTTGTGGAGCCAGCTGTGTTATAGGATCTGTGTATCCATGTATCCATATATGTCTCTCAGGCTAAACTGTAGCCTCCGGAGGGCCAAGACCTATCTTATTTATTTCTGAGTTCCCAGAGTCAAGCTATTCGTCTAACAGGTACTTACCAAGTGCCTTCTGTGTGCCGGGCATGGTTCCAGGCTCAGGTAGACAGCAGTGGACACAGCCCCCCATCTTCGTGGAGCTATGTTGCAGTGGGGCTACAGCATAAGCAGTAGATGATGCAGCATGTTAGAAGGTCGTTAATGGTGTGGAGAAAAACACAGCAGGGTGGGGGTGGGAGGGTCGGCGATGGGTTTGCAGTGCTAAAGCTGGGTCACCGTCCCTGAGAAGGTGGTCTGTGAGCTAAGGCTGGAAAGAGGTGAGTGGGCAGGCTGCCCCAGGCCGAGGTGCCTCTGAGGCCCAGGCTGCAGAGTTGAGGAACAGCAGGGAGCCTGGTGAAGCTGGCACAAAGGAGAGGAAGGCAGAGAGGTGCCAGCTTGGGCTTTTAGATGAAAGTCAGGACTGGCTTTTACTCCCAGTGACGTGGGCCGCCTTGTAGAGATTTGAGTGGCGGATTGACACATTTGGTGGGCTCGGGTGGCGAACACTGAAAGCTGGGGTGAGGAGGGAACGTGGGAGACCAGGGAGGACACCACTGCAGTGGCCCAGACCTGAGATGGTGCCTTCAGCCAGGGCGGATGCGGTGTGGTGAGGAGGAGTGGATCTTGCGTGCTTTAGCATTCTGATTTTATTATCAAATTTTCCATATACCTGCAGAAAACATGAGTGGTACAGTGAACACCTGTGTATTCTCCACCTAGCTTTACCACTTGTAAGTAAGTTGTCACGTTTGTTTTATCTATTATTATTTATTATTACTATTTGCTAAAGATTTGGGGAAGAAGCTACCTGTGTCACAACCTTTCAGGCCTAAACACTGCGTGTTCCTCTTAGGCTCAAGGACAACGTTTTACATAACCATAGTGCAGTTATCAAATTCAAGAAGTTTAACATTGAGAACAAAGATTCACGTTTCTCCTGTCGTTCCAATAATCTGCTTTGTAGCCTTTTTTCCTCCCACCCTCTAATGTAGGATCTGATCCAGGATCACCTCTTGTACTCGGTTTTCCTATCTTTTAGTTTCGGAGTGTCTCCCAATTTGGGTTTTCTGATTCTTTTCTTACAATTGGGTTCCAGTGGTAACTTTTTGGCAGCAAGGTTACATATGGGATGTTGCGTCTGTCTTAGGGTACTGGAAATGCAGATGTGGAGGTAGTGTCAGCAGATTTGTTGACAGGTGAGATTAGCGTTGCCAGTTACTGTGATATGGGGCAGCCTGTGGGCAGGGGCTTTCGGAGAGGGTCAGGAGTATAGGTTTGTATACAGTGTCTGGCACCTGCTGAGGTGCTCACAGATGCCTGTAGTTGAATTTCATGCGAGTAAACTAGTGAAATGATTCCCAGGAGGAGGTGAGCCAGTGGTAGCACCCGGAGTCCTGGCGTTATCTGATAATAGATTCAGTCCCGGCACTGTCTCATGGTGTCCTAGCTGGACTCGACTTCCTGTCTGGTGCGGTCGGATTAGGGAGAGACTTTTCCTCTCTCCTGCCTTCTCTCCCTTATTCTTGTCGTGTCCCTACCACCAGTCCCTTAATGTGTTCCCCACTTTACCAGAGGAGTAAATAGGTGGGCAAGTCAGGTTCCAGGAAGAGGATGTATAGACTGGCTGGTCCGAGGGGAGGGGGGAAGAATACCTCTGTTTCTTTGGGTTTACTGAACAAAACAACTGAAACGTCTCTCTTTTAAAAAATCTCTGTCTCTCTCTCTTTCTTTTAAAGTTTAAACTCATATCCCAGGCATATGAAGTGCTTTCCGATCCAAAGAAAAGGGATATTTATGACCAAGGCGGAGAACAGGCAATTAAAGAAGGAGGCTCAGGCAGCCCCGGGTTCTCTTCGCCCATGGACATCTTCGACATGTTCTTTGGTGGTGGAGGACGGATGGCTAGAGAGAGAAGAGGTAAATGCTTCTAAAGAAACAGAAATAACTTGTATGGTTTCCACAAGCGTACGTGTTGTTGGAATCGGGGTAGATCATGCTTTAAAAGGATACGATTGGACCAGGCACGGTGGTTCATGCCTGTAATCTCAGCACTTTGGGAGGCCAAGGTGGGAGGATCACTTTAGGCCAGGATTTCAAGACCAACTGGGGCCATGTAGTGAGAACCCCGTTTCAAAAAAATAAAAATTAAAAAATTAGCCAGGCATGGTGACTCATTCCTGTAGTCTCAGCTACTTCTTGAGAGGCTGAGGCGGGAGGATGACCTGAGCCCAGGAAGTGGAGGCTGCAGTGAGCTCTCCAGCCTGCATGACAGGTGAGACCCTGTCTCAAAAAAAAAAAGTAGTATTGCCATGTTTTGGGGTCATTAACTTTAAAGAGTTGATCACTTGTCTAGTGCCCAGGCTACCTGGAAACTCTTGGTATATTTAGTAATTATCTGGTACCCTCCAAATACCGTATGAAGGAGCAAATGGAGTGGTGGATAGAAGAGAGAAAGGTGAAGTTCATCGTGCCTTCTTTTCGTCTGTTGTTGGGGTCAGGTCCCAGAGTGTCCCGAGGGATGTAAGTGGCGCCTCCTGCGGTTGTCAGGGGTCCTTTGCTGAGAGTGCTCCTCTCCCCTCCTGCCCCGTGTCATTTGTGGCCCTCCACTTCCCCTGACCCCGGCCGGGGCTGCAGGCTCTCTAATTCTAGGTGGGTGCTCTTGCCATGTGCAGTGTGGCCTCGTTTCCCAGCCTGCTCAGGGGATTTACCTCTTTAAGTTTTGAAATCTTTGTAAAGACCTGCATTTCTTTTCTGAATGCATGATGCCTAGTAACAGCTTTATCCCAGGAGGTGAAGGAGGAACTCAGCCCTTAGCTGGATGGCCCCAGGCCACTGCTTTGACGTCGGGGTTTGCTCTTCCTAATTTTCCTGCATCTCACCTTCTGCCAGGCTGCGGGCTGCCACCTCCATTGTTAGTAGTTGCTAATAGACTAGCTGCCATTCTCCCAGTCTAGTTTACTGTTGTCGGGCTGCTTTGGACCTTGAACCCAGAAAGATAGCCAAGCTTATTACAATTCTGGATAAGGTCAGAAGAAATGAGCTCTGCCTGGGGGTTTAAGTGTGGTTTTGGTCACTGAGAGGCCCCTGGATTAATGAAGAACTACCTGTTATCACATCATAATTGACTTTGAGCTTTGAAAAGCTTGGGTGTCAATTCTGTGAACGCAGACTGCTGAAAATCACAAAGTGTTTATTAGGGGAAAATCCTTCCCCTGTCCTTTAAGCATATTGCCTGCTCATATAATTGATGGTGTAGGTGTGATTAAAGCCTTGGATATTCTCTTGTCCAGCTCCCTGTCTTGAGATGAAAAACTTCACGCCCTTAATTAAGTCATCTTTCAAAGTTGGCAGCCATTAAACCAGGACAGCTTGTCTCCGTGACTGCAGGAGCTCCACAGGCAGCAGGGAAGGTCTTGATGCTGTCAGTCCTGATAGGCTGGCAGGCACTGGCGCACACCCCGCCCTGAGGACTGGACACCCACCGTCCTGACTGCAGAAGCAAGATGTTGGCAGAGGAGAGAATTCCCATTTGGCCGCTGGTTACAATAGGGCTCAGAAAATAAAGTGCTTTATGCCCAAGGAGGAGTTTCAGTGAAAGATCCGGACACTTCGGCTGTCACATATTCATGTATAGAAAGGACTAAAGGACTGCTTTCATGGGCAAGCTTAACCAGCTTCATGGGCTAATGCTGCCTTCCGTCTCTCAATTGGTGCTCCCCCTGTCCAGTCCCTTGTTCTCAGAAAGTAAAGGTGGAAAGTCTTTTTGTTGGCCTCTATAAATGACCGAGTAATTAGCTCATAGCTAGAGAGGGTATTAGTTCTTGTTATTGGCTGAGGGCCAGAAGGATGGGCTGGGGTAATAGAAGCATTGCTTCCCGCAGGGGAGGGAACACAGGACCCAGCCACAGCCTTGAGTCTCTGGAGACTTCATACAGCTAAGGGTCATATGGGTGGTATTTCATACAGTGCTATATTTATGAATCATCACTAATTTTTTTTCTCCCTTGGTAAGGCAAGAATGTTGTACACCAGTTATCTGTAACTCTTGAAGATTTATATAATGGTGTCACGAAGAAATTGGCCCTCCAGAAAAATGTAATTTGTGAGAAATGTGAAGGTAAAAATTAATTTTTGACTAAACCTCGCAGTCCTGATCCCTTAGATTCAGAAACAATGTTTGTTTTATAGTTTAGAAAAAAATAAGTTATCTTTTTTCCAAGGCAGTGGTCAAGCAGAGATGGCAACTAGGTGGCTTGAGGGCCACAGCGCTTTGCTTGAAGGAATGTTTACTTTGGGATGTACCTCTATTTGACATGTTGACAATTATTTTTAAAAATTAAAAAGCAGACAGTTGACCTGAGCTAGGGGTTGGCAGACTTTTTCTGTAAAGCGCCAGATTTTAGGCTTTCCGGTCTGTGGAGTCTTTCGTGACGTTCACTCTGCCATCGTAGTCTATGGATGAATGGACGTGCCCGTGTTCCCGTAAGGGCTTATTTACAAAACCAAGCAGTCTGGCCGTGGCTTACTGACCCCGACCTAAATGTACATGTAATTATTGTAACTGTTAAAAAAATCTAGGTTTTCAAGAAAAGCCATGCCTGGCGACCCCAGCCTTGCGTGTCCCACAGAGGGAACTGGCTGAGCTGGGTAGCTGCCGCTGTTGACAGAGCTTGTGTTCTCTAGATCTCCACAGCCCCAGCCTCCTCATTCATCTGTGGGCTTATGGGGATTCCACCAGGGGTGGAAGAAAACACATGTGACGAAGCTAATGTCATAAATTTGCATTGGTACAGCCAAAATCACAAACGTTTGAGGTCAGCTGTTAACATCTGGATGTTATCTGCGTGGCCGGATTCCTCCAGACTCTTCTGCATTGTTTTTTATGATTGTTGATAGAATTCTAAGCCCAGCGCCCAATGTGAGGGTTCCCTACCCTTCTGCCGTGTCGCCCAGCAGGGACACTGGTAAGGGAAGAGCACGGGCCTCATTCCTGCCTCCCCCAACCCCGCAGGTGTTGGCGGGAAGAAGGGCTCGGTGGAGAAGTGCCCGCTGTGCAAGGGGCGGGGGATGCAGGTCCACATCCAGCAGATCGGGCCGGGCATGGTGCAGCAGATCCAGACCGTGTGCGTGGAGTGCCAGGGCCAGGGCGAGCGCATCAACCCCAAGGACCGCTGCGAGAGCTGCCACGGGGCCAAGGTGATCCATGAGAAGAAGATCATCGAGGTGCATGTTGAAAAAGGTGAGGCTGTGCTGAGCTGGTGCTCCACACTGGCTGGAAATGCTGGCTGGGTGCTAATCGTGGGATACACAGGCTAGGTGTCAGGGAAGTAAGCTGTTTCACAGCACGTACCGGGTGTGCCGTGAGGGCCTCCTGTTTCCCGGTCATCTTCTCTTGATCCCTCCTGGCCTTGTTTCCCTTCCATGTCACCAGCCGAAGTTTTCTTGCTGAGGTTTACTTCCCTGCGCTCACAGACCGCCTCTTTAGGAGGTTTTCTGATGCTCTGAAAGTCTTACTTGGCCCTGGCGTTGGTTAGCTGCCAGCTCCCGACATTCTCAGGCCACTCCTCTCGAATCTTTCAGAGTGTCTTCCTGATCGCTTCCGCGCTCATTGCGCATAAGGGCTTGTGTAAGTGTTTGTGGCTGCATGTTCCCTTTCTCCACATTTCCCCATCTGCTGCACCAGATTCCCCCAACACAGCACCTTCCCCTGCCATGCATTTTGCCCGATGCCACCATTTTAAGGCCTTTTTCCATTTCAGCTGTCCTGCAAGTATTCCCTGATGATTCTGTGGCTTTCCATTCCAATGAATATATCCTAGATCAGAGATGAGACCAAAAGTAAAAGAAACGGCACTCAGACCGCCACAGGTGTTATTAAAGGACTTGCTGTTTGAACATGCCTGAACCCTGTGTCTTGAGTGTGCACGCTGGCTTATTAGAAGAGGACAGGGCTGGCTGACCTGTCCCCATCATGTACCATGTACACCAGGAAGTGGGCGGTGACCCCATGCTGGCAGTGTGGCGTCATAGGCGCGGGGCAGGGAGTGCTGTGTAAACCTGGCGTGTGGAGCCACAGTCGCCCTCTCCCTGTGCACGCTGGGCTTGGCCCCGCGTTTGCCGAGGAAAGCGGGACCTGTTTTCTCATTGGCCATCCTAGCCACCGCTCCCTGCCTCGTGCCTGGGTGAGGTTGGGAGGCTTGATGAATAAAGACCCCTGAAGGACTCTGGTCCTTCTTCGGAAGCTTTAAGGAAGCATGGTTTGTATGAGAAGTGGCTAATCAGACAGGGATGATGTCTCATAGGTATGAAAGACGGGCAAAAGATACTATTTCACGGAGAAGGAGATCAGGAGCCTGAGCTGGAGCCTGGTGATGTCATAATTGTGCTTGATCAGAAGGATCATAGTGTCTTTCAGAGGCGAGGCCACGACTTGATCATGAAAATGAAAATTCAGCTTTCTGAAGCTCTTTGTGGCTTCAAGAAGACGTTAAAAACATTGGACGATCGGGTTCTTGTTATCACATCCAAAGCAGGTAATGTTCCAGAAATGTGTTTCCACTGTAGATCTGTATGTTTGGCCTAATAATTCTGGCAAGTTAGTCTGAATTTTTTTTATTGCTTTATGATATTTTATATATTGATGGGGTCCATGTGATACTTTGTCCCATGCATAGAATAGCTAATGACCAAGCCAGGTGTTTGGGGCATCCACCGCCCTGAGTATTTGTTATTTCTTTGTGTTAGGAATAGTTCACCTGATTTCACATTTAAGGTCAAATTCTGTTACACAAGTTGGTATGACGTGATTTTCTCTAAATTTAAAGTTATCCCTGATGACTCTGCATAATTTATAACTTTTATATTCTCCTAGAAAAAAAATTTTGTTGGAGGGAGAAGCCTCAAATAAGCATCTTGGGGCTTTGAAATTTTAGCTGAAATCTGCCAATTAAACTTGTTTTAAAAATTTTACTTTTGTATAAGAAAACAGTTTAATAGGTGGTGTTTTTCTGTCACGTGGTGATTTGTGCTGATTCCTCCACATGTTCCCGTAGCCTCTGTTGTTTGTTACACGAGTTACATTTTAAAGTAGAATTTTCCGGCCGGTCGTGGTAGCTCACGCCTGTAATCCAAGCACTTTGGAGGCCAAGGCAGGTGGATCACCTGAGGTTGGGAGTTCAAGACCAGCCTGACCAACATGGTGAGACCCCGTCTTAAAAAAATTAAAAATAAAATAAAATAGAATTTTCCTGTAAAAAAGACTTTGCCTACCAGCTTATCCTTGGAGGTTTCCACAGGAATTGCTGGTCTGCACACACCCATGGGAGCCAGAGGGAGACGCCTCTGGGCCGAAAGGGTTCCTGAGGGTCCAAGTCAGCCCTCAACCACCCTGTAAGCACCAGGACACTCATCTCCCAGGAGGGTAGGTGTTCACTGCAGTCAAGGGTCTGTGTGGGCACCAGAGCACCTGCCTAGAAGGGGCTGAGAAGGGAGAGAGGCCAGGCCAGGGAACTTGACTCGAAGCTGCTTCTAGGTAGCACTAAGGTCGGCTGTGCATAGCAAAGAACGTCTGGATGGGGGTGGTGGCAGCTGCCCACCCAAGCACCCTGGGCCCCAGCACCAGCCATTTGCAGTGTTGCTGTAGTCCCCTCACTGGCCCTGGGGCTGGGATTACCTTTTTCTGTGGCCATTTGAGGTTTGGGGCAAAAGGGGTAGTAGTTTCAGGGCAGGCAGGGAGGTGACCGGCTGATAAGCCTGTGCCCAGGGCAGTGGCAGCAGGAGATAAGACTCAAGTCCAGTGGGGTGACTGAGGCCTGGGCTTCTTCTCCCTCCGTGTCCCCTCCCTCTTCCCCTCTGACCCCTCCATGTCCCCTCCCCCTTCCCCTCCGTGTCCCCTCCCCCTTCGCCTCCATGTCCCCTCCGCCTTCCCCTCCGTGTCCCCTCCCCCATCCCCTCCTTGCCTGCTTTCCTCTTCCCAGCCTTGTGCTCGCGCTCTCTCTTTCCTCTTGGATTCATTGAGGGCCCTCTTTTCCTGGGGATAACAGCAAGCGGAATTGTATATCCAAGCCTTGATCAGTTTGTGGGGTTTAAAGAAAAACTTATTTGGAAACAATTTCAAGCTTACAAAAAGTTGTAAATATAAAAATAGTCCGGGGCCCACCCGTATAGGATTTGTCTGATGTTAACATTTTACCCCATTTGATTTGTCATTTGCTCTGTGTCTGTTTTTATTTTAAAATTTATTTATTTAGTTTTTGAGTCAGGGGACTTGCTCTGCCGCCCAGCCTGGAGTGCAGTGGTGGGATCTCAGCTCACTGCAACCTCTACCTCCTCCTCCCAGGTAGCTGGGACCACAGCCATGTGCCACCATGCCCAGTTAATTTTTTTTTTTTTTTTTTTTGTAGAGACGGGGTTTCACCATGTTGCCCAGACTTGTGTGTGATTTTATACATATACTTAATCAAGGGTTGGGGGCAGCACTGCAGTAGAATGCGAAATTTGCGTGAAAATTTAAAATAAAACACCTTCCCTTAGGCTTCCATATACCTCCCAAGGCGCACCTATTTCCTCCCCTCCCTTGAGGAGGAGGAGTTTGAGGGTCACAGTTGAAGGACAGCCCCAGACCACTGGTTGTGAGCAGGTAGGTGCCTGACACCCTGGCACTGTGTCCAGGACACCTTTGCATGGCCACAGCCCAGATCCTAGCCCTCCTGAGCTGCGGCTGGCAGCCTCTGTGTGTAACTTCTTTGGAAAAGCCCATCCTGCCCAGGGGACTGTTTGAGGTGTTGGGCCCCGCTGAGGGCATTCCTTGCTGCCTCAGTGGCCCCAGCCCAGGGAACTGGAAGCCAAATGGAGTGAGGATAGTGGGGAAAAACCCCAGAGGGAAGGAAGTGGCAAATCCCAAGAAACCTGTTTCCTTCTTTGTTATAAGGAAGAGTGAAGCATCCAGAAAACCTGCCACTGGAGAGTTCTCTGGGGGTTCTTTTGCCCTTGTTTGATTTTTGCTTTTACTTTATTCTCTTTCTTACCCATCTCCTTTCTTCCTCACCCCTCTTTTGTGCTGGCTTATTTCTTCTTTCTCCATTTCTCTTCTCCCTCTTCCTCCTCTCTTCTGCTGTTGAAATGCCTTCTTCCCCAGAGCCCTTTAGCCTATTTTGAGCATTGCTGAGGATTGGATTGATTAAAAAGTGATTTTGGTAGCTGGGCGTGGTGGCGCGTACCTGTAATCCCAGCTACTCAGGAGGCTGAGGCAGGAGAATTGCCTGAACCCAGGAGGCGGAGGTTGCAGTGAGCCGAGATCGAGCCATTGCACTCCAGCCTGGGTAACAAGAGCGAAACTCCGTCTCAAAAAAAAAAAAAAAAAAAGTGATTTTGGAGCCACACAAGCGTGTGCTGCCCCAGCCTGCGGCAGGTGTTTGCCTGCTGGGGGAGCCTAACTCGAGGTCTTCTTCCTTCTCTTACCTGGAGTTTTCCACGCCTGGTCAGTTTCCCAGCTCCCGGCAAGCTGGAAGCACAGGCATGGAGAGCAGGGCTTGAGAGCAGCAAGTAGCGACACCTGATGGGAACAGGGAGACAGAAAAGCCCGCCGTGTGTCGCTTAACGAGGGGGGTACGTTCTGAGAAATGCACGGTTGGCGATGTGGTGTCGGCATCATAGAATGTACTCACAGACCCAGGTGGCACAGCCGGCTGCCCCTGAGGCTGTATGGCATAGCTTGTTGCTCCTGGGCTGAAACCTGCACAGCAGGTTGCTGTACTGAATACTGTGGGCAGCTCTAATATGATGCTGTATGTGGATATCTGAACACAGAAAGGGTGCAGTAAAAATTTGGTGTCATCTTATGTAAGCATCTTCATAAATGCAGTCTGTTTGGACTGAAAGGTCGCTATGCTGTATTTCAAAAAAATGGAATAAACAAGAACACAAAAAGCCAGCAACCCGGAGCAGTTTAGCTCAGGGGCAGCCGTCCCCGCACAGTCAATAGGCTCTGAAGGCCATGTGAGCCGCAGCCCTGCCCGTGAGTGACTGACTGTCAGGGATTGTCACTGGCTTACTTTATTTTTAAAACTTCCTCTTTAAAGATTTCCTCTTGGAGAGAGAGTTCGCTTTCTAGACAGTCCAGGGTGGGCCTGGACTGCTGAATAAATGAGTGTTTAGATTCCTCTCCACCGTCTCCCCCATTTTTTCTGAGCATTTTTCTGTCTCTGTCCGTTTTCATTGCTAAGCTGAAGGGCATACTTTATCAGAAACCCTTTTGTCCCTTTCTGTTTCCATGCTTGGAGGGAAGTCAGTTTTGGACTTGGGAGAGTGCCTCAGAGCTCTTGGGGTCTGAACTCCCCTGTGTCTTCCAAAGTCACGTAGCCGTAAGACCCAGCGGTGCCAGTGGGACGGTGACTCCGGCTCGGCAGCGTGTGTGGAAGTGCGATGTGACCGGGAAGGAGCCTGCGGTGGCCAAGCCTCCCAGTCAGCGCCCTGCTAAGGAATCTGGGTGTCACCTGCAGGTGGCCGGGAGCCAGTTTTTATGCCAGGCAGGGGACTGGCTGGATTCTGTGGAGGCTTCTGCCTGTCTGTCAGGAGCAGTCCTGTCCCCCTCATGGGAGGGACACCTGTCCCCCCACGAAGGGACAGGCTGATGAGTGTTGGTCCCATTTTACACAGACTTGGGTGTCATAACTTCTAGGTCACTTGTTTTAAACCTACCTCTGATGGCAGCTGCAGCATGCTGACTTCTTGACATGCTGCTGGAGCCCAGAGCATGGGCCATAGAGTCCCAACCCGACCCCTCTCACAGGCAGTACCTGACAAGGACACCTGGGATTGGGGCCAGCTTTCCAGTCAGATGCCACGCTGCCTTTGCCCACTGCCACGGGGCGCTAGGGCCTGTCTCGGGCTCCCCGTGAGGGAGAGTGGCCTCTGCAGGCCCCTCTGCCCTCCTGCTTGATAACACCCTTCCTCTGGCAGGTGAGGTGATAAAGCACGGGGACCTGAAATGTGTGCGCGATGAAGGGATGCCCATCTACAAAGCACCCCTGGAGAAAGGGATTCTCATCATACAGTTCCTAGTAAGTTGACTGTGTTTCATTGTCATGGACATACGATTAAATGCCTTCATTGGAAGGGGAAAAAACAGCCACCTTTTTTTTCCACCTCGCCCTTCACAGGTAATCTTTCCTGAAAAACACTGGCTTTCCCTGGAAAAGCTTCCTCAGCTGGAAGCTCTACTCCCGCCTCGACAGAAAGTGAGGATAACAGACGACATGGATCAGGTGGAGCTGAAGGAGTTTAGTCCCAGTGAGCAGAACTGGCGCCAGCACAGGGAGGCCTACGAGGAGGACGAGGATGGGCCCCGGGCTGGAGTGCAGTGCCAGACAGCGTGACGTGGCGGGGCAGCGCGGCCCCGCCGGACTCGCACGGGATGTAAAGTTGGCACAATGAAAGTGGCATCGCTTTAATGGCCTCGTGTTTGGGGTGTCCTGTGTATGTGTTCAGCATTCTCAATTGCTGAGTGTCTTTTTGGTTTTTCTTTTTGCTGTAACTTAAGTTACAGCTTAATTTATATTTAAATGTTTTAAGTGTCAATCACCTCTAGTCTGCATATGGAATCTGTTCATTTTTATTTTCAGGATGTACTTTTGAGATGTCAGTGATTGCACCGACACTTTGTGCTTCTAGTGGCTTTGCCATAATTCAATGTCACCGATAAAGCACAGCCCAGTTAGCAGCTCAGCCCCTAGCAAACCCCGAGGCACAAAGTGGGCATCCTGGCCCATCTCTAGGTCTGTGGTTTCTCCTCCCTCCCTTGGCAGAGTTATTGAGGGCATGATCTCAGGGCTGCTAAGATAACATTTCTGAGGATTCTAGACGATCCTCTTGAAAAATAAAAGCACATCCATGGATCCAACATGGCTGCATGTGCCTGCTTAACAGGGCCAACTTAGTTCCACTGTTCTGTGCCCTTCAGTGGATGGAATGTGTGTCTGGTCATCTCTCTTGGAAGTTTCCTGAACCTTCCAAGCTCTGTGGTGAGGACAAACCAGTGTTTGGAATCATGCTGATACAACTGTTTTTCTGTGACCCCCCACACCTTGTTCTTTATGGTTTTAATGATTTTCTGTTGACAACTTTTGCAATGCTCTCCCACCAAAGTGCTTCTTGTAGAGAAAACTAAATCCTTCTCTGTCCCTGGCAGCCCCAGAAGCCAAGGGAAAACGCTGCTGCTGTGGCCCACGGCACAGCCAGCTTCTCTGACCAGTAATCCTCGGTGACTTGAGGGTCTGCAAAGACAGAACTCCCCAGTGTTTTCCACGTCATTCTCCCAGACTCAGCTCCCTTCCAAAGGATCGTTCCTCTCATTGCATAGCCGTATTACAAAGGGCTTCCTGCTCAAGGGATGTTTTGGTGAGAACTGCACTGAGTTCCACTGTGGACTACAGTTTGTATGGACTACTACTGTAAATTATAGCTTGTGAGGAGGGTATTAGTCATTCTTTTATTCCTGACAGGTAGACTACAATTTGAACTTATGGTTACCTCAGTCTTTAGCCACTACTGCTAATTTTTTGCCCCCGAGTCACAGAAAACTTCTGCGCTGCTGGGTTAAAGCAGAGGTCACCTGTCAGATCTTATCTGGTTACATGGCACCTGAGAGTTTGACTCAGACCAGGGACCTTCCTTAGGAGGGTCAAAGGTCAGATCAGACCATGCAGGTAGGGTGAACCAGCTGGATGGACCGGGTTCTGCAGAACATTGCCAGCTAGTCGGGCATAATTTGCTCAAAGTATAGAAACAGCCCACCTGTGCTTACTTTGACCATTGGTCAAGATAGATATAAAACCACTTCTTCCAACTAAGCCTGTATGAAATCAGTTTATAAGTGGACCACACTCCAGGGTGTTGTTTCTGTGCTGTGACTTCCTAATAAATTCTTGCTAAAGAACTGCTGTTTAGTGATGGAGCAAATTTTTACTTTCATGTAAGAGGAATTGGGAGAATGTTGCTTAAAATTTTATTCCACCTGTGCATTTGTCACTTTAAAATTAAAATTGAGCTGGTATGAGAGACAAGTGGCTTTTTCACTTTTTTGAGAGCTCCAATGAAGTGTTACATGCCAGCTTGCCGCTCATTGGTTAATATATAATGGAATGAAGTTTCCACCCTCATGGAGCTTTATTTTGGGGGTGGGGGTGAATGCAAACAAAAAGTGGTAACTGCTGTGAAGAACATGAGGAATGGGGATGAGTAGAAGGGAATGAGGACCAGTAGAAGGGAATGGGGATCAGTAGAAGGGAATGGGGACCAGTAGGAGGGAATGGGGACCAGTAGAGTAGAAGGGAATGGGGATCAGTAGAAGGGAATGGGGATCAGTAGGAGGGAATGGGGACGAGTGGAAGGGAATGGGGACGAGTGGAAGGGAATGAGGACCAGTAGAAGGGAATGGGGACCAGTATAGTAGAAGGGAATGGGGACCAGTAGAAGGGAATGGGGACCAGTAGGAGGGAATGGGGACGAGTGGAAGGGAATGGGGACGAGTAGAAGGGAATGGAGACCAGTAGGAGGGAATGGGGATGAGTGGAAGGGAATGGGGACGAGTAGAAGGGAATGGGGACCAGAAGGGAATGGGGACCAGTAGGAGGGAATGGGGACGAGTGGAAGGGAATGGGGACCAGAAGGGAATGGGGACCAGGAGGAGGGAATGGGGACGAGTGGAAGGGAATGGGGACGAGTGGAAGGGAATGGGGACGAGTAGAAGGGAATGGGGACCAGTAGGAGGGAATCGGGACGAGTGGAAGGGAATGGGGACGAGTGGAAGGGAATGGGGACGAGTAGAAGGGAATGGGGACCAGTAGGAGGGAATGGGGACGAGTGGAAGGGAATGGGGACGAGTAGAAGGGAATGGGGACCAGAAGGGAATGGGGACCAGTAGGAGGGAATCGGGACGAGTGGAAGGGAATGGAGACGAGTGGAAGGGAATGGGGACGAGTGGAAGGGAATGGGGACGAGTAGAAGGGAATGGGGACCAGAAGGGAATGGGGACCAGTAGGAGGGAATGGGGACGAGTGGAAGGGAATGGGGACGAGTAGAAGGGAATGGGGAAGAAGGCCTTACGAGGAGCTGGCATCTGGGCGGCTACTTGCATGCAGTCGGGGAACAGACCTCTGAAGGTCTTGGGGGGAAAATGTGGTTCCAGGAGGGTGGGCAAGGCACACAGGAGGAAGTGGGGGCTATGCTAAAGAGAGTGGGCTTTATTCTGAGGGCAGTGAGTGGGGAAAAACACAGGACCTGACTCATAAGCTGACTCATAAGTTATGATCAATAAGAAGCAGTAAGCTTCCAAGTGTTTAGCTACTTACATCTTTCTCATTTACCTGAGTCTCAAGGGGGCTGTGGACGAGGAAACTGAGGTACAGACACTCTGATAGAACTAAGGTGGGCTAGAGTTCTGCGGCATGAGCGCAGGCCTGAGCCTTGGCATCGTTAAGGCAGCAAGAACAGGAGCCTGCCTTCCAACGTCTACCTAGCGTGTCAGAGGCCTCTCCCAAGGTAATAAGGGTAGGGAGGGCGTGGCAAGGGACATCTTTAATACATCAAGTAGAAAGATGCCCAGATAGGAGTACATAGTGTTCCCATGCAGTCAAATACACTCTTTCCTTCAGGACTCCCTTCTAAAATAGATCGGCTTCTTTATCACAGCTCTGAGGAGCTTGCTGCCGTATCTCACTGCAGGAGTCAGTTCCCTGGAAGAGTGAGCCTATATTTCTAAACTGGAAAGTTAAAGAAGTGCCTGGATCTCTTGATTGCTGAGACAAAGATTTCCTCTTAATGGCAATCCCTCTCACTGTCCACTGGTAATCGGGTAACTGAAAACGGAAGCATGCTCAAGGACGCCAGTGTTTGCATTAAGAAAGCTCTATGTTGAAGTATGAACAGCATTTCCAATAAAACATGAAAAGATTTACATTGTATCTATAAAATTTAAGTCTTTGCTACAATAAATGCTATATTTCTCTTAAGCCTAAAAAGGTAAGGAATGTCATCATCAATCTGTACATTCTCTTTGCAGCATAATCCTGGAGACTCTGATGTTTAAATTGGACAGTCATAGATGTGAATTTCCTGGTCATCTCCCACAGACACAATTTTTGAGCCATTTCCATTGTATTTTACTCCCCAGACCTGTAAATTAAAAAAAAAAAAAAAAAAAAGGAATGTTTATGAAACGAACATTCTTACTGTTGTTCTGAATCTAAACAAAATGAGATGAGGATGTGCTTGTACTTTTTAAGTCAGTGGGAATGGAGGCTTAACCAAGCACCTTCCCTTCTTGCTATTTAATTAGCATTCTTTTCCCTTCCCACACACCCCCCCCAAAAAAAAAATCATTTTTAAATACAGTCCTAACCAGGATTATCTACAGCCCTTTCAAAGAGTCAGAATCCTGAGGTGACCTAATGTCAGGAAGACAGAAGCCATAAGAGACCAACATTTATACTTCCAGGAAGAAACAGGTCCCACAACTACCCCCGAGGTCACTGCCGACAGGGAAAATCGCAAACTCTGCTCCTCAGCTGACCGTGTCCGCCCCCCATGGTCAGCAATTCTCACTCTGTTATTAGTGGCCTATGGAGCCTGCCTGTCCCCAGGAGCTAGACAGCATGATATTGTGGGCCATAGATTTTTATTTGCGATGTGTTGAATTAACAGATTCACACCTCCTTCCCAGACAGAATTGATGTGGCTGGACTTTCTCTAACCAGAAATAACTTCCTGATTATTAGGAGGTGATTCTGGGTGGTTAGCCTGTCACCTTAGCCCTGAGGCGGGTGTCTAGCTCTGACTTTAGTGTTGTGACTGCGCCACATGATGTCACCACAATGACCCACGCATACAAAGCAACAGCTAGCCGGGACTTAATCCCTGAGGAAGATGTTACATCCAGGAGTGAAATATCAAGATTCAACCCCCTCAGTTTTGTTAGAAACAATTTAAGATGAAAAGTAAAAAAGCATGAACAATGTTAGTTAACTTTAAGTCCCATTTCAAAAGGGAGAAATCTATAGGACCATCTAAAAATATTTAAAACATATTAGAAGTCAATTTTACACTGCCATGGACATTTTATTTTATTTTATTTTATTTTTTTGAGACGGAGTTTCGCTCTCGTTACCCAGGCTGGAGTGCAATGGCGCGATCTCGGCTCACCGCAGCCTCCGCCTCCTGGGTTCAGGCAGTTCTCCTGCCTCAGCCTCCTGAGTAGCTGGGATTACAGGCACGTGCCACCATGCCCACGCCTGTAATCCCAGCACTTTGGGAGGCCGAGGCGGGTGGATCACAAGGTCAAGAGATCGAGACCATCCTGGTCAACATGGTGAAACCCCGTCTCTACTAAAAATACAAAAAAATCAGCTGGGCATGGTGACATTTTATTTTTTAAGCTTAGTTCCCCAAGACTTTCCAGTGGTTAGGACCAGCAGCCTTGGCCTCACCTGGGAGCTTGTTAGAAATACAGAATTTGAGGCTGGGCACCGTGGCTCACACCTGTAACCCCAGCACTTTGGGAGGCAGAGGCGGGTGGATCACCTGAGGTCAGGAGTTTGAGACCAGCCTGGCCAACATGGCAAAACCCTGTCTCTACTAAAAATATAAAAATTAGTGGGACATGGTGGTACACGCCTGTAATCCCAGCTACACGGGAGGCTGAGGCAAGAGAATCACTTGAACCCAGGAGGCAGAAGTTGCAGTGGGCTGAGATCGTGCCACTGCACTCCAGCCTGGGCAACAGAGCGAGACTCCATCTCAAAAAAAGAAAAAAAAAGAAGACACGCCTCAGGCTCTATGTCAGACATACCGAAGTAGCATCTGCATTTGAACCAGGTTCCCAGGGGATACAAGCACACATGAATACCTTTGCTATTTCACATATTCACCTCGGCAAAGATAAAGACTCTGGTGAGCACACATTCCATTTAAAGACTGAAACAAGTTATCCATATCACTAAAGCCAAAAAACTTGTAAGAATTTCTAGCTTCTACTATATTGGAAAAAAAAAAAAAATCACATCGCTTCTTTGGACAGTTCCCAAACTGGCAAGTGGTGACTGTGTTTAAGCAATGGAATCTCCTGAAGAGGAAGGTCCTTGCTGAGCCTGCCATGGCCCAGCAGCCCCCAGGAGAGAGCCCCAGACGTGCCCCAGTCACCAGCTGAGGCAGTTTCTAAAGGAGGCACTGAAGGACTGTGGGGCTAACACTATGCTTTCTGGCCTACGTGGGGCTACGCCTTGTGAGTTGCTAGGCTGACGGCACATTGCAGCCTCTGCACCCCAGACTGCACAGGAACTCTGGCTACGGGGTTGTCCGAGCAGACATAGCAGCGCAGGCCCAGGCGTCTACTGCTCTCCACAGCTGGAGCAACAAACTTAGGAAAAGAAAAGCTCTTTGGTACTATGGTTAGACAGCACCAGCAATCTAAAGATGAAGTAACAATGCCATACCTGATCCTGGTGATCAAAGAAGGTGTGAACACAAGTCCTCGTGCCAACATCCCAAACTTTCACACTTTTGTCAGATGAACTATTTTAAAAAATGAACAACAGTATCAAAAAACAGTTTCCAGACAGGTTTGAAGTTGGAAGGACTTCAACCAAAAATCCTTTGATGACTCAAATTCTTCCAACTTCAGACCCCCCAACCCCTGCGCCTCGGTACAGGAAATGGCCAGGTATCAGCATCACTGGGTGGCTTTCCTTCCTCACAGGGTAGCCATTTTCCTGAAATTCTGATCTGCCTGGCCCTCGTAGTAACTGTTCTCCAGGAGTCCTATTTCCAGATGGGAGGGAAGCCCGTTATGAAAACCAAGGCTCTCAGGAGGCCTCTAGAGCACTGTGCAACGCCTTCAAGTTGTCCACCTCCTGCTTTCCAGCTGTCTTGGCCATCCCAGGCCTGACCGACACTGGGATCTATAAACAACATTTGACAAAGAGATTTACATATTTTAAGTTAGCATTGGGACACAAGTCTACCTTAGAGTAACTTTGGTAGAAGCCTCAATTTATAATGAAAAAACTAAGAGTTTAACTGTTTAAAAGAATTCCTTGTTGACTTTCGCTGCAGCTAAGTTCAACTAACTTCACTAAATACAAATTTTAAAAACTGCTGAAAACCAAGGCTACCTGAATAAAGGGTGAAACATCTTTAAATGTTAAGGCAATCTATACAGGAAGACTGCCCTCATCTTCCCAGCATTTTAGAAACTGCTAAGAATCATTAAGTACCTGGAAACAAAGTGAGTGTCATCAGGACAAAACGCCACGTTCAGCACCCAGGAAGCATGGCCGCTCAGTGTGCCAGCCAAATTGGCATGTTGTCTGAAATGGGAAAGGTCCAAACAGAGTTGAGACGTTAATTTCTAGAGTATAATCACTGAAGTAGAAAGTACATTATTAACTCTCCCCGTAAACTGGACCAAATGTGCTATCCTTAGAATGACCACGAATACCCTATCAAAAATTCCCCTTTCAATGAAGTACCATCAAGCATTAGAGGCAAATTTTCACAGCAGCATTAACCCATACTGTGTTGATGCCACCAAGAGCCAAGGATAAAACTTTAATAAAATCCTTTGAGCTGAAGCTCAAAATGAACAAAGAACCACGCTATAGAGACTTGGCAAGCCAACCCCTAAGATGAGGAAACTGCGACCCAACGGGCAAGGAAGCCATCTCAGGAGAGGGGCAAGCTCGGCCTCCTGTCTGCACCAGCAGCCCTTCCACGTGGGGCCGGTGCTACCAGTGCAAGGAGAGCATCAAGATGTATCCACCATGACAGGTGTGGCTCCGAGAGACCGTTTTAACCTAATCAAGAACAAGACAGGTCTAATTACTACAGCCATTTTCATTTTTTTAATAAAAATGAAACCCAGTCACCTCCGGCAGGAGAACCACCCTAGGGCCTAACTGAGGTCAGCAATTTTACCCCTGAACACAGATCTCGGCAGAGTGGAGCAGACCTCAGTTACGGGCCAGGAGGAAGTCTCAGTGGGATACAGTGGGGCCATGGGAGGGTGGAAAGTCTTGGGTCTTAGTAAAAAGATCAGTAGTTACTAGGGGCTCAGGGCAGGAGGAAGGGATGATATGGTAGAGCACGGGTTTTTAGGGCAGTGAAATTGTTCCACGTGACACTGGAATGAGTGGTGGCTACGTCATTATACATTTGTCAAAACTCATAGAATGTACCACACAAAGAGGAAACCCTAATGTAAACTATGCACTTTAATGAATAATAATACATCGATATTGGGCGAAAAAACCAGTCTTGGGTCTTCATTCAGTGCCACCTCCTTGGACAAATCGCCACCTCAGCTTGGGTTTCTCATGTGCAAAACTGGGACAGGAATCTGTGCTGCCACCTCACTAGTTGCGGGGAGGATCAATAAAACAGTGGCAATGGAAGCAATAAAGTCACAAACGAAGGAACTGCTGCATTGATACTGCCTCTGCCACTACCAGGCAAGTACAACTCTCCGGAGGTATCTTCCCCTCTGGGCGATGGCACCTTCCTTCAGCTCTAATTCCAAAAGCTGCAGTTCGAACTCTATGTCTAGCTGATAACCTTTTGCCATAAAAGGCTGCGTTTTAACCAGAAGTGGGCTAGAAGGAGCTGCGTTCCTACTCTGAGGTTTAAAGCCCCAGACAACTCTCACAGGCCCCTGAAAGGATGCACACGGATGGTCGGGGTTGCAGTGCGTGCAGAAGGAGGCCTAGGCACCCATGTCTAGGGCTGGAGCAGGATATGTGCGTGCAGTGGATCAGAATGCCCTGCTGAGGAGCAATGAGCTGGAGGCACCCCTGCAGGGAGAGCTGAGCACAGCACCTAGACGCAGCATCAAGAACACAGATTGAACACATTACAGGGGATAGCTCGGGGGCGGCGGGTGGCGGGGGAACAGGAGCCAGGGCTAAAAATGAGGGGGAAAACATGGAGAGGAAGGGGCCTGCAGAGGTTTACAATGATGGCTGTGAATCAAAGAGGATGATTAACTTGCTTCTATACTTGCAGTCAAGGGCCCAAACCAAAAACGCTCCCATCTGGACATGTAGCGGGGCAGCTTATAAACTGCTCCCTAACTAGGGCAGAGGTGTGAATGCTAGAACAGCCCTATCCTTGAAAATGGATGCTCTAATTTTTTCTTGTCACCAGGGGCCAGCTATAGCCCATGGCTCCATTTCCTCATCTGTATATTACTTACCTATCCCAAAGAAATCAGTAAGCTCACAAAAATTGGGCTGCCTGAGAAAAAGTAGCAAGTACCTGATCCTACCCATGCACATCCTCCTGCAAGCAGCCCTTGACACACACTAAAAATGGGCACTGAATGGGGGAGGATCGTTTGGGGAGTCAAGGTGTCCGATGTGACTTGAGCACAGGTCTTGACAAGGGCTCCTCCCTAGGGCTCCTTGTAACAATAAGGAGACAAGATGGGCATCAGCAGTGAGTGAGACCCCTTTAATCTTGAAAGGTAACTTACACATCATAGATCTTGATGTAGCCGTCATCTGAAGCAGTGACAAGGAGCTGGGAGTCCGGGGAAAAGGTCAAGGAACGAATGGGCATGGCATGGCCTGAAATTCATAAAGGCCCTTGTTAATCTGGTGAACCACTGTCTCCTCACTCAACTTCCCACGTACAATGCCCCTTTTAACAATCATGAGCCACTGGGTTGAACTGCCCAGGTGCTTTAGGCAGAAAAGCAAGAGTTCTGACTGGGCCCTTCCTCTTAATGTTCTCAAAACATCCACATAACCCCAGTCTCTCCTCCTGGAGCCATTTCTCCTTAGTTCCCTTCGCTGCCCTCAGCATGCACTGCTTTAAAGAGCTTCTCCACTAAAATATGGCCACAGAAGGAAATATACATCGCTCCTGATTTGTAAGGTTGAACAAATTAAGAAGTTCTTTCCCTACCAAATCCTTTATTATAGAGTAAAGGATAAACTACAGCATTGTGAGGAGATAATACATTCACTTGATCAGAATTCAAAACAGCGCAAAAGTACATGTAATAAGGTCTCCCTCCGACCCTACTCCTGTTCTTTAGCTACCCAGTCTTCCTTTCCAGAGGCCACCAGTGTGGACAATGGGCACAGTACTTTCATCCATCTTCAAGTTATCAACAAAAAGTTGTTTCCAATCACAAGTTCATCAGAATCCAAAATGACAGAAATGAGACATTCATATAGCAAATATATATTAATACACACATATATATAATGTGATATATTACCATATAATAAATAAAAAGTAAGTCTGTTCACCCAAACAAGCATTTAACACTGTTACAAGAACTGGTAAGTCTAGGTCAAATCTACAGTGACAGGCCAGGTATGGTGGCTCATGTCTGTAATCCCAGCAGTTTGGGAGGTCAAAGAGGGAGGATCTCTTGAAGCCAGGAGTTAGAGACCAGTCTGGGAAACACAGCAAGACCCCGTCTCTACAAAAAATTTAAAAACTAGCCAGGCATGCTGGTGTGCACCTGCAGTCCCAGCTACACAGAAGGCTGAGGTGGGACAATCCCTTGAGCCCAAGAATTCAAGGCTACAGTGAGCTATGATCATGCCACTGCACTCCAGCCTGGGAGCGAGACCCTGTCTCTAAAAGAAAGAAAAAAAAAAAACTACAGTGACAAGACTAAAACCTGGAGGCATTTCAGTTTTCCAATTGAGAGTGATATTTTGTAAATCCAATGCCCATTTGCCATTTAATGGCATTTTAATGAAAGAATAATGAAAGAATGATTCCTTTGTGATTTGATAACCCAGTTTGTAGAAATAAGATGATGAGACATACCTTCCAGTGTATGCAGAAGTTTTCCAGTTGCAATATCAAAAATATTGATGATTCCATCGATGGCTCCACTGGCTAGGTATTTCCCATCAGGACTCTGTTCAGAGGACATAGGGGAAAACCAGCACTTTCAGACTCCATGTTGTTAAGCTATCCCTACCAAACACAACCAAACCTCCTGCTGGCTACACATCTAACTGGTTACCTGGCAAACCCCACCAGAGAGACAGCAGCTGCCTGACCAGGCCAAGGCAGAATCTGTGCCAAGGACTGCAACAGGCTGGAAGGGTAAACTAAAAGAATCAGAAGGAGAAAAGAGAGCAATGTTTCCTTACATATGCAATACTAAGAATGAATTTTCCTCTCGTGTCCAAAGAATATTCCTTTTTCCCACTTTCCACACCAAAAATGTTCACTTTCCCAACATGAGTTCCTGTGGCCAGATACTGGGAATCAGGAGAAAAGGCCAAAGTCCAGGCATCCACTGAACAGAAAAAAGAAGGACAAAAATACAGTGAGAAAAGATTTGGCCTTAATTTTAAAAACTGAAGTTTCACCACAAGACACATCTTTTTAAATTGGAGTAGCAGTGTCCTGATTCAGAAAATTATGTTGTAAAGATGCTAATTCTTTTATCAAGTTTAAATTAACTTTAAGGGTTTCTGAAATTTTTAATAAAAATAGGACAATACCAAGTATTAGCAAGGATGTGAAGAGACCAGAACCTTCATACACCACTGGGAACGTGAAACGGCACAGCCACTTTGAAAACCAGTTTGACCATTTCTCAAGTGAAAACAAACACTTACCATAACACCCAGCAATACTACTCCTAGGTAACCACCCCAAAGAAATGCAAACCTATGTCCACACAGAGACTGGCACACTCATGGCCTTTGCTTCCTCCTGCTTCCTCACTTCTCCAGGATTTGGGATTGTCTCTCTTCTTTTCTCTTCCTGTGTTGTGGTTCAGATTCCCCATGCATATTTTCAAGATAGGTAGAAACTAAGTGTCCATTTTCCCTACATTGATTAGACCCAAACTCATCCGAGGAGTTTCACCTTCAGATGAATTTAGCTGCTCTTCAGCTGTCGATAGCAATGCTTGCTTTTGTTACCGGACCAAATAACTGTTGGCTGTTTATTGGCCTGGTCTAGTTTTATGCAGAGTCCTATCCAAAAAGAAAATAAATCAAACTTTCAGACTCCATGATTCTATCTTTATTTTTTTGAGATGGAGTCTTACTTTGAGCCCAGGCCGGGGTGCGGTGATGTGATCTCGAGTTCAGGCGACTCTCCTGCCTCAGCCTCCCAAGTAGCTGCGGCTACAGGCGCACACCACTACGCCTCGCTAATTTTTTGTAATTTTTAGTAGAGATGGGGCTTCACCATGTTGGCCAGGCTGATCTTGAACTCCTGACCTCAAGTGATCCAACCACCTCAGCCTCCCAAAGTGCTGGGATTACAGGCATGAGCCACCACGCCTGGCCTCTTCTGTCTTTTTCTTTCATAAAAGTAACTTTTAAAACGTTGCCACACTTGGAGAATATCCAGTAAAAGGTACTGTTTATCAGGGAAAGTGAGCTGGCTATATATACCATCCTTTTACTTGGTACCATTCCAGCACTTCAGCTGCCTTTGGCCCAGGACTGCAACCAGCATGCAATGACACCAGCATTATGAGCCCTGGGAAAGCTTAGTACCCAAGGTGAAAAGGTAGAAACAATTCTACCTCTTCCTCTTTTCTTAAGACCATGCTTATATATTAGAGTCTTAATGGACTTTGCAGGATAGTGTGGGGACCCAAGTCCTCTGTAAGTAATGTAAGCAGGGTAAGGGCGCATGTCAAGACAAGCATCTGGGGAGTCAGAGTGCATCTGGGTAGCTTCTTCCAAATACATATCCCACACCATGTATTCCGAACACTACAATTCAGTGGATCCAAAATATGGACTGGGTGTGCATATTCTTAAAAAAGGTCCAGTGGTAAGAATTACAGACAGGAAATACTGCTTCTGAGGGAAAATGCACTCAGATTTGAGACAACCCAGCCTCTCTGAAAATCCTGGGACCATCACTCCTTCCAATACAGGAACGGCCTAGTGTGGCTAGTGAGTATAACTGGTGGGAGGTGAATCCATCCAGGGCACCAATCAAGGGAACTGTCTTCATGGAATAGCTAAGCAGTTCTTCTATCATCAACCCGCAAAGGGCTGTGCCAGAGAGATGCCAGGCTATCTGCAACCTCTAGTGGTTACCACCCATTCTGGCAGAACAGGTTCTGCTGGTGAATGCTGGGCAGCCATTTGTAAGTAAATATGAAGCTCAAAAGAACCCTGAAATGTCTTGCTGTTCCACATTAATCAGCCTATGATATCAACTTCTGTCATCTCAGATGATGTTTATCAAGGCTGCTGGACAAGATTATGCTGTTCTGCCGTACTTAAAACAAAATCGATGTTTCTTAGAAGTTTCATACACATCACATACCACGAATCACACCCTTTAACCAAATTTAGTAGGGACGAGAATGACACAGATCTATAAGGACCCAGTGCTTTACATTCTAGGCTTCCATAAAGCAGTGAATGGAGCAGTTCAGAATATGGCAAACAGAGAATCTCTGGAAAATACAAAATACAGGTCAACAACCCCAAACCAGCAGTTTTAAAATCCAAAAAGCTCTAGAAACCACAGGCTTTTCCATAGGTTTACTACCAAAAGTCATTTGGCAGCAAAACTTAAGCTGAAGTGACATAAGGCTATTTATAGCCTTTATTTATCTCACACAGTGTGAACACTCATGTTTAGCTGCAGAGGTATTAGTGTTTCATTAGAGTGCTGTTTCCAGCCCCCAGAATTGTAGGTGATATACAGTTTACACACCCATTATCATCCCTCTCAACTCCAAAAAATTCAGAGCTGCAAAACACATCTATCCCTAAAGATTTTGGAAAAGAAATCATGAACCTTTATCATATCCCCTAAAAGTAAAACTCTTACCAGGTCCTGCATCTATGGACTTTATCTGTTTGCCATTTTCCAAGTCCCAAAGACGAATATGAGCATCAAGAGAACTGGATGCAGCAATGGGCAGGGTGTGGCTGATGTCCACAGACACCACTCCCAGCTGATGTCCCTCCAGACTCCACTGCAGGTCCAGTCTCTCATCACGCCTTCAACAGGGGACAGAGAAATGGATTTCTTCACACAGAACACACTTTACCTGGCATCTGAAATTCTGGGTCCCTGTGACTATGTAATACCAATGGTCTATGAAATACAGAATCAGAGAAGAATCAACAAGCTACAGGACACCAAATGCTGCCAGGTTTTAAATGTAGAGCTAAGATTTTTTTTTTTTTTTTAAAGACGGGGTTTTACCATTTTGGTGAGGCTGGTCTTGAACTCCCAACCTCAGGTGATCTGCCTGCCTTGGCCTCCAAAGTGCTTGGATTACAGGTGTGAGCCACCACGCCCGGCCTAAGATTTTTTTTTTTTTTTTTTTTAACTTTAAGGCTTTAATATGGAGTAATAGGAAAACAAGTGGGGAAAATAAGCTGCTTTTTTATAACACCATATTGCTATTGCTTTCTTGCCTAGAAAAAAGTATTTCCCGGACCGCAGCTGGAGAGTTCAGAAGCAAAACCGCAGCCCTCAATTTTCTGAGGCTATTTGTGTTAGGGGAGAGGCACTCACCATTTCCAGACCTTTACCAGGTCATCCAGGGAGCCTGTGACCACCGTCTCAGAGTTTTCCTTCTTGTTTGTCCCCCAGGCAACTGACCAAATGGCATCATCATGAGCTAGAATGCAAAGTGCTTCACTGATAAAGTCTTCATGCATAGGACTTCTAAATTTAATGTGATAAAATGAAGCTGAAATACTGTTCAACAATTGTGAGATAACATTTATTTGTATTTGCTTTACTATTTTACAAAGGGCTTTCCTATACAGCTTGTATTGAAATGTTGGGGTCACGTGTGAAAAATGGAGTTTCTGAAGAAGCTACTTGCCCTAGATCTCATGTTTACCAGGCAGGAAGGCAGTACTTTGGACTCCAAATCCAGTGTTCTTTCTTTTAGCATCCTATCTGGCATACAGGAGTCCAGAATGGCTATCACTTGGCTAAAACAAGTAAAACCACTGGGGAAGTAACAGATACACCTCGGTAACAGATACACCTAAAGATCTTTGGAAACAAGCAGGCAGTTCAACTCTAAACAGTATATAGTCTAAAAGAAAATACCTACTATAGCCTCCATCTATGAAGTTGCCTTTCCCCACAAGTATCTTTGTTACGGTTAATGGGCCAATTATTACAGCAATCCTATGTAATAGGTACTATTAATATCCTTATTTTACAGACAAGGAATGAGAAGTGCTAGGATTCGATTCCAATCTCTATTAATTAAAGTCTGCCTTAAATCTAAGTCTGTAAGCTGCACGTTTGGTAGGCCATGCTGTTGTATGTGCAGACCCAGCGTGGAAAGTGCACACGGAGGCTTTACCCTGCCTGGCAACACTCCTCCAGCCATACCTTCCCAATGAATAGAAAGGCATTAAACTTAAATAGCTGTGTATTACACACAGAGTTGTGGCTTCCATTTAAACCCCGCCTACCTCAAGCCTGCTAACTTGCCACCTGGATGGCAACAGCTGCATATATTATCTGTGATAATATCATATAAAGCCGTTTATCATATATAGCTGTAGGTCATTATCGAGGCTACAGTGAAGAAATGAGACGTGTGAGTAGCCCATACACAAATGTGACTCCTTTTCGGGTACCAAGCTCTGTACCATGGTCAGCTACAATCCCAGCCTGGATTGTGACCTGCCACCTGCTCTGCCATCCCCCCCACTGCCACTGCTGCACAGCTCCCAGCCCTCCCGGTGCACTCAGTGGCCTCAAGAGAAATTCATCTCACTATGATAGGCTTCACTTTCATTAAGGGTCAAAGCAAGTTCTGAGTCCGGGAACAGGCTGAGGTTCGCCTCTCCGGATGGGCCGGCACTAACAGAGTTTTGGGGCTCAAAGCATTTCCTTTTTCCACCTCGGCAGCTGGGAAGCTCGGTCAGGTCTTCCTCAGGTGGGAAAATGTTCCTCCGCCTGGAATTCTCCAACCTATCACGATGACTGCTTTTTTTTTTTTAGTTGGTTGTTAGGTTTTTGTAGTCGTTTGTTTTTAAGCGTACTTATTTTCAGCTGCCAATTCTTCTGCAAAGTGAGTATACTTGGAAACTACATGTCTGGTCATCTTGACAAAAATCTTAAAGAAACCAGGGACGACACAGTTTTTTTCCACAGATGACCTGCTTAAACAGGCCGGCTACTCACCTTGCTCTTGTTTGAAGAGAATACCATACTGAAAAAGAACAGAAGCCACATTAAACCCACGGTCAGATTTCAGACGTCTCACATTGCCTCCACCCCAAGCAGACAGAGGCACTACAGTGTCAGCTGCTTCCTCTGCGGCCACCCCGGCCATCCTACAAGCTCCTCGATTCACACCCAGGCAAGATTTGCATAGTCATATCAGAAACAAATTCTTAAACAAACTGTTACTCTCCCCCTTCCTACTACCCACACTCACCCAACAGAGACCAATAAATTATGTTTTCTTTTTCTGCTCTGATCACCAAGGAAGCTCAGAGTCCAGTTTGCAGCTTAAGTTTTGCAGAATAGCCTATTTCCTTTGCCCCAATCTTATTACAAAGATACGTTTCTCCTGTTCTATCTCCTATCCCAATCTTTTTTGTTTGTTTATTTTTTTTTAAACAACATCTTTTTTTTTTTTTTTGAGACAGAGTCTCGCTCTGTCGCCCAGGCTGGAGTGCAGTGGCGTGATTTTGGCTCACTGCAACCTCTGCCTCCCAGGATCAAGCAATTCTCAGCCTCAGCCTCCCAAGTAGCTGGGATTACAGGTGCCTGGTACCACACCCAGATACTTTTTGTATTTTTAGTAGAGATGGGGTTTCACCATCTTGGCCAGGCTGGTCTTGAACTCCTGACCTCGTGATCCACCCGCCTCGGCCTCCCAAAGTGCTGGGATTACAGGTATGAGCCACCACACCCAGCCTGTACCTCTTTTAAGCTTCTTCTATTACTCACTAAACTGTAGTCAAGACTTAGATGAACCAATCCTCCTCTTAGTGTTTGCATTTTACTAGTCCCACCTAACACTGTGGTGACTGGTTACCCAGGGTCATCCAGCTCTTCAGGAGCACGGCAAGAACGAGATGCTAGTTTCTTGACTACATGCCCAGGAAACCTACTGGACTTGAACTTGGCAAAGAGACCAGCTGATGTTCTTCCCTTCAACACAGGCCTTACCTGGTTGGTCATTTCCTTAACCAAGGATCGAGGGCAAAAGGCCAGACAGCTCTGTGGAAACAACACCAGGATTTCAGTAAGGGGGTGGCATCAGGATACAAGGGCCTATAGGAAGTTCCCTTGACCAAGAAAACAAGGCAACTCCTTATTATGAAGTTTTTCTGACACTCTTCTGTGGATCAGTACCAAGAACCCCCTTCACGATCCCTACCAGGTGGTATGACCTTCTTTCCTTCCACTGAACCTATGGACTCAATTAGCACCTACTCCTATCCCATGGTTTCTTCACCTCAAATGTCACTGCAGAAAGTGACCAGTCTCTGTCCCTTGCTGCTCTTTGGAGAGGAAAAAAACACAGTTCCTTTTAATAACAAATATTATTTATTCAAAACAAACATGGGGGAATCCAAAGATGGCAAAGTTCTTACTTTACATGCAAAGGTCTCAACCAAAAATGCCTTTAGGAGCCAAAGGCAGATAAATAAGGGCAAAGGCTGAAGGGAGACACGTGTAAAGACAGAGTGACCATCCTGGCCAAAATGGTGAAACCCCATCTCTACTAAAAATACAAAAACTAACTGGGCATGCTGGTGCACGACTGCAGTCCCGGCTACTCAAGAAGCTGAGGCAGGGGAATCGCTTCAACCCGGAAGCCAGAGGTTGCAGTGAGCCGAGGTCATGCCACTGCACTTCAGCCCAGGAGAAAGAGCAAGACTCTGTCTCAAAAAAGGAAAAAAAAAAAAAAAAAAAAAGAATAGATCTAATTTCTCAGGCTACATTAAGGGCTAAGGGTTCTTGTATTCCGTGTGTGCCACAGTCTCCCTTTAGCGGCCTTTTTTGTTTTTGAGATAGGGTTTTGCTTCATCGCCCAGACTGGAGTGCAGTGGTGCAATCATGGCTCACTGCAGCTTCAACCTCCCATGCCAAGTGTTCCTCCCACCTCAGACCCTGAGTGGCTAGGACGACAGGTGTGTGCCACCACGTCCGGGCTAGGACGACAGGTGTGTGCCACCACGTCCGGGCTAGGACGACAGGTGTGTGCCACCACGTCCGGTTATTTTCATTTTTTGTAGAGATGGGGTCTCCCTATGTTGCCTAGGCTGGTCTTGAACTCCTGAGCTCAAGAGATCCTCCTGTCTTGGCCTCCCAAAGTGCTGGGATTACAGGTGCAAGCCACCACACTTAGGCTCAGAATGTCTTTAAACACAGAAAATACACAGGATTAGAAATGAAACCAAGTACAGGAGATTCTCATTATTCACAACAATTATGTTCTATGACGTCACTACAAACACTAAATTATCCAACAGAGAACCACTGTTCCTTGGGGAAACAGGTTTCTGAAAGCCTCTGGGTACATTTTTGTCAACCAGTCAATACCTAATAATGTTTTATGTGTGTTTCTGTTTAAAGGCACTTACTGAATATACATCAGTAATTCATTAATCCTGATCTCATGGCTAAACAAAGCTTATCTAACACACATTTTCTCCATAAGACACATCACAGCGTTCTTGAGCTTGGAAGCACTTTGGCACCATGCTTGGTGCGACCTCAAACAGTGGCATCGCCAACAAAAAGCACAAAGATGAGAAAAACGTGGCACCAAAGACAGTGAAAATGACATCTGCTTACAACATGAGAGCTGACAAGAAGGCAGTGCCACCTTTGTTTGACTTCAGCTGAGAACATGGGCATCAGACGACTGAAATTTTTCACCCCATGTGAAAAAGTGTCATGTCTTCCAAAGACCACAAAAGCGCTGCCAGTATTAATTTGGGGGCTACATATAAATTTTAGCAAGTAGGTGAATTCATAAATACAGAATCCACAAATAATGAGGATAGACTGTATGCTAAAATTTTATCAAAGTACAAAAACTAACATATGTGCTTCTTTACTGACACATTGAGATCTAGAAGCAAATCTTGTAACTACCATAATTTCAAAGTTGTGATGAGCTTGCACAATATCATGTGAAAATATCTGTAATTTATATTCATAACAAAGTCACACTGCTAATACTGTGATTTATGGCCTACATTCATAGTGGAAGAAAATGCTAAATTTCATTTGGAGGTTAGGAAACATAAAGATGCAATTTTCATCTCATCCAAGTTCATGCCCCTCACTTCTACCCACTGGCAGTTTAAGGGACTGTACAGTTAAGGCATCCAGGTTGTGGCTACTTTCTTTAAATTTGCCAACCCAAAAAGCTGCTGAAGGTTTTTCAATAACAGAAAATCAAACTAACAAACCATTTATAACTAATCCTAGCCTATGAAGATCTCACACTGGTAGTGTTTTGTTTTGGGTTTGGTTTTGTAAAGACAGGGTCTCATTATGTTGCCCAGGCTGCTATTGAACTCCCGGCCTCAAGTGATCCTCTTGCCTTGGCCTTCCAAAGTGCTGGGATTCCAGACAGGTTGGTAGAGCTTTACTCATTTATTTGTGACCCATGAACAGGGTTCTTTCTGTCCATGGCAGAAAAGACAGGAAAGGGCTCAAGCCAGTTGGGCTAATGTGAATGGTATTCAACCTCTGCTTACACAGAGCCTTCTGCCTGCTGAAGTACATGCTTGTCTTCTTCCCCACCATTTTGGGCCTCACATTTAGCAACGGACAGAAACAAAATAAAGGACGAAGCCTTGCGGTAAGCCAAGCCAACTTCCAAAAAGCCAGGCTCCACAAGACAAGGGTGTCATTCTATCAAGGAGTGCACACTTGAGGATGTACAATGAATCCAGTCCTATTTGAAGTAATACACTGAGATTAGCTCACTGAAACCTCATAACCCTACTTACTAGGTACAGTAGTTCTACTTTAGCTGAGGTTTTGATTGCCACAGTTCCAAATGTCAACTGTAGTCTAAAAATAGGTGAGCATAGTTATTTTGAGAGAGACTACATTCACATAAATTGTATTACATTATATTGTCATAATTCTATTTTATTATTGTTGCTGTTAATCTCTTACTGTGCCTAATTTACAAATTAAACTAAATATCATAGGTATGTATGTGTAACCTGTATAAGAAAAAACACAGTAGCAAAGACCTGGAACCAACCCAAATGCCCATCAATGATAGACTGGATAAAGAAAATGTGGCACATATACACCATGGAATACTATGCAGCCATAAAAAACCATGAGTTCGTGTCCTTTGCAGGGACATGGATGAAGCTGGAAACCATCATTCTCAGCAGACTGACACAGGAACAGAAAAGCAAACACTGCATGTTCTCACTCATAAGTGGGTATTGAACAATGAGAACACATGGACACAGGGAGGGGAACATCACACACTGTGGCCTGTTGGGGGGTGGGGGGTCTAGGGGAGGGATAACGTTAGGAGAAATGCCTAATGTAGGTGACGGGGAGATGGATGCAGCAAACAACCATAGCATGTGTATACCTATGTAACAATCCTGCACGATCTGCATGTGTACCCCAGAACTTAAAGAACTTAAAGTATATATAAAAAAGAAAGAAAAAACACAGTATAGATGCTCCTCAACTTACAGTGGGGGTACTTTCCAATAAACCTATGTAAAGCTGAAAAATTCTAAGTCAAACCACAGTAAGTCAGTCAGGGTCCTTTTGTATATACAGGGTTCTGTACTATCCAAGATTTCAGACATCCACTGGGGGTCCTGGAATGCACAGCCCTCAGATAGGGGAACTACTATTTTCTTATGATCAGTTCCACTTTTCTAATAAGAATGGATACAAGCTATAGCATAGGCAACCAAGATACACTACCTCTTACTTCAGGGTCTTAGGAAGGTCAGAACTAAGAGACTTTAGACCTCAGCCCTCTCTTGCCATCTTCTCTCTCTGGGACACTTTTCCCTAGTTTTCCCAGACAGAATTAATCCCTGGCTCAGTGTTTCCAAGGAACACTGCAGATGCCTCTATGGAACTACTCGGGCAAGTCAACAGCCCACAGCATTGCACGGTACTTCGGGTAAAGGAACCCAGCCTCTGTACCTGTCCAGCACGCTACCTAAGAAGACAGCGTGGCCCACTACCGGGAAACTTCGGCTCATACAGTCCTCCCACCCACGGATAAATGATCTCTTCCGCAGAGACACCAGCCCTAAGCTCGGTGCTGTCCAGAACATTCTCAGGACGCAAAAGGAAGCCACCTACGGGCCTCCCCCCTCTCCGCTCAGGCCCGGTACAGAGGGGCAGCCAGGGCAAATGGGATCATGGAAGCCACCCTAGGGTCCCAGGGCCTGGAGCGTCCCTGAACAGACCTGCTTACAGGTAGCCTCGGACCCAACCTTGCTCACCCGCCCTCTGGCCCGGGCCGTCAGCGGCCCTAAAGGCCACCATCCCCAACCGCCGCGGGCTCTAACTCACCACTGCACTGCCAGGATGCACGTCGGAAGCCGGGCTCCGCGCGACTGCGACGCGCAAAGATGAGCTCACGGAGGGCGGGGCATCGCGCCGGCCCCGCCCTCAAGGCGTGGAGCGTGTCGCCGCGCCCCTGCCGTCCCTAGGCGGGGCGCGGGGCAGACACGGAGGGGGGTGGGCGGAGAGAGGAGGGGGGAAGCCACGCCCTGCTCCCAGAGGCGTGGTCGCCCAACGCTCCCGGAAGCGCAGATGTTTATCTTCTGACAGCTGCAGGGTTAGGGGCTTGTGTTGCAGTTTCATTTTGTACTTGAGATTGGACCAAAGGTGATGACTTCTGTTGCTAAAATAAATTCAGGGAAATCGAGCTTTGCCTTTCAAACTACTAGTCATGACCCATTAGCGTGACAGATATCAGTTTAATAGGTTGTCACTGGCATTTTTTTTTTTTTTTTGAGGGCCGGGCGGGGTGGCTTAAGCCTGTAATGCCAGCACTTTGGGAGCCCAGGTGAGAGGATCGCTTGAGCTCAAGATTTCCAGACCAGCTTAGGCATCACAGCAAGACCTCGTGTCTACAAAGATTAAAACAATTAGCATGTGCCTGCAGTTCCCGTTACTTGGGAGGCTGAGGCAGGAGGATCGCTTGAGCCCTGGAGGTTTAGGCTACATTGAGCCGTGATCACACCACAGCACTCCAGCCTGGGGGGCAGAGCTAGATCCCATCTCAAAAAAAAAAAAAAAAAAAGATGGAGCCGGGTGGAGTGGCGCACACCTGTAATCCTAGCACTTTGGGAGTGGAAGGAAGGTGGGTGGGACACTTGAGGTCAGGAGTTTGAAACTAGCCTAGCCAACATGGTGAAACTTCGTCTCTAGTAAAACAAATACAAAATTAGCCAGGCATGGTGGTACGTGCTTGTAATCCTAGCGACTCAGATGGCTGAGGCAGGAGTATTGCTTGAACCCAGGAGGCAGAAGTTGCATTGAGCCTAGATCATGCCACTGCACTCCAGCCTGGGCAACGGAGCGAGACTCCACCTCGAACAACAAAAAGAGATCCGAAGAGGCCCATGCCCCATTATGAAGAGGCTGCCCTTGCAGCTCAGGTGAGGTGGCTCACTCCTGTAATCCCAGCACTGTGGGAGGCTAAGCTGGGAGGATTGCTTCAGGCCAGGATTTCAAGACCAGTCTGGACAACATAGTGAGACCCAATCTCTACAAAAAAATTTAAAGTTATAGACGCAGTGGTGTGCATGTGTAAACCCAGCTACTCAGGACGCAGAGGTGAGGATCACTTGAATTGAGCCTAGGAGTTTGAGGCTGTAGTGAGCTATGATTGGGCTACTGCACTCTAGCCTGGGTGACAGAGTGAGACCCTTGCCCTAAAAACACTTTTTGAAAAAACTAGTTTTGAAGTTTAAAAGATATATATATATACACTTGATCTCACTCTGTTGCCCAAGCTGGAGTGCAGTGGCTCAATCTCGGCTCACTGCAACGTCCACCACCTCCCAGGTTCAAGCAATTCTCCTGCCTCAGCCTCCTGAGTAGCTGGGATAACAGGCACACACCACCATGCCTGGCTAATTTTTGTATTTTTAGTACAGATGAGGTTTCATCATGTTAGCCAGGCTGGTCTCAAACTCCTGATCTCAAATGTCCACCCGCCTTGGCCTCCCAAAGTGCTGGGATTACAGGTGTGAGCCACCACACCCAGACAAAGATATTGTAGTAGAAGGTGATAGTAGTAAAGTATGGTCTCGGTTGAAGTTCCTGGGTCCTGCCTATCTCTTTCTGGCAGATAATGCTTTACAAGATATAGTTTATTAGGATCATCTTGAGGTCTATGGTAATTTTAGAAGACTGTTAGACCACTTACAACTAGATGAAATTCATCGTTGGGGGATTTTTTTTTTTGAGACGGAATCTCACTGTGTCACCCAGGCTGGAGTGCAGTGGTGTAATCTTGGCTCACTGCAACCTCCGCCTCCCGGATTCAAGCGATTCTCCTGCCTTGGCCTCCCCAGTAACTGGGATTACAGGCACACACCACCACACCCTACTAATTTGTGGTAGAGACGGGGTTTCACCATGTTGGCCAGGCTGGTCTTAAACTCTTGACCTCAGGTGATCCACCCACCTCGGCCTCCCAAGGTTCTGGATTTATAGGTGTGAGCCACTGCACCTGGCCATCTTTGGGGGGCTTTTTGAGGAGGCTGTGGTGGCCAGAAATTGGCAAATACACCCACATGCCCTAAGACCCATTCTCTGGTCCTTGGTAATCTCACATTATCACAAAGGAGAAGACATACTGCAGCTCTTCTGCTGTGCACACAACTTCCCTGCACGCCAGCATCCTTAACCCTCAGTTGGCGTGTCTCAGAGTGATATGACTAATTTTTCTCACTTACATTGACTGGAGAGCTATTTCCCTCCTTCCCAGCTCTGTGACATCTCTGTCCACAGAAATTTCATCTGCCCCAGGTGGACCCTCTGCATGTTACTGGCCAACACGGTGAAACCCCGTCTCTACTAAAAATACAAAAATCAGCTGGGTGTGGGGGTGCACACCTGTAGTCCCAGCTACTCAGGAGGCTGAGGCAGGAGAATCACTTGAACCCGGGAGGTGGAGGTTGCAGAGAGCCAAGATCGTGCCACTGCACTCCAGCCTGGGTGACAAAGCAAGACTCTGTCTCAAAAAAAAAAAAGTTTGGGTGAAACTGAGCAGACTTCAAGACTGAATTGTCAAAATTCTTATGTGGCATATCCTGTAAGTCAAGATATCCTTGTAATCATTCTGGATCTATTGGACCAGGGGGCATGTGCCCCTGAAGCTAAGGAAGAAGGTACAAATTATATCATGAAGCCAGCGAGCTGCTTTTCAAACTGGAGGGAATTCCCTTTAAATTGACTTCAGTGCTGACTGGTGTTCAGGTACATTCCACAGAGCTACATACACAGAAACTGACCCTGCATTGGCTGGATGCCGGTTCTCGAAGCGCGGAAAGGACTTAACATTGGTACGACAAAGCAATGGCTTTTCGCGGTTAAGTGACCTGCTGCCTTCCTGAATAACCAGTTGTCTTGGTTTTGACCAGTCTGTTGCTTTGCTTTTGTTGGTGACATTTACAGGGTTTTATAGTTTGGGAAATTGATTGATGATTATGTAATGTCTCCCACACCGAGATAATAGGGCCATCTTCACTATACCTTTTAGCTTTTGAATATGAAGGAGTATTTTTGAAACTCTCCCACTTTGGCCAGGCATGGTGGCTCACGCCTGTAATCCAAGCACTTTGGAGGCCAAGGCGGGCGGATCACCTGAGGTCAGGAGTTCAAGACCAGCCTGACCAACATGGTGAAACCCTGTCTTTAAAAAAATAAATAAAATAAAATAAAATAAAATAATAAAAAAAAGAAACTCTCCCACTTTAAGAATGGTGAAATTTTGGCTGTGGAAAGTGCTCACCACTGTATGACTAAGAGAATTTTAATTTGTGTGCTCTGGACTTATGTGAGGATTTTTTTCTTTTCTACGCATTAACCATAAATACCCTACCTTCAAATTCTTCTAAAAGCACACCATCACTTCCTTTTATGCTTTTTAAATTTTAAATGTTAATTCAATTTTAAAATTAAATTAATCATTTAACAGCGATCACATTTATGCTTTTTAAATTTTAAATGTTAATTCAATGTAGAATAATTAGGCTAAATACTGAGGCTTTCCCCTTCTGTTTACTTGCTCCCAAATCCGCTATTAATTTACAATTGAAGCAAGTTGTTTTGGATAAAAATTCAATTAATCATCTCAAAAAAGAGAAATGGAATACATTAAGAAAAAAGTAGAATGGAAGATATAACAGTGCATCATACGTAGTAAAGTTACATCATGTTTTATAAAAACTGTTTCGCCAAAACGGTTACTGGTTCACAAATGAAAATCCATTTCTTGCTATGAGTCATGGCCAAAAACTTTGAAAATCATCGTAATAAAGACTTTCCAGGTTGATAATTCTATAATTATGATAAGAACCCCAAACCATTCATTCAAAAAGGATGTATTAAGTACCTACTTTCACCCCCTTCCCCCAAAGTGCCAGGCACATGGGATTGTTGGCATGACCCTAGCTTTGGGACTGGAAAGCTAGAATAATTGGCCTTTTTTACACTGTGGACATCTCAGGCATCTCATGAAACCTATGAATCCTGTCTCAGAACAATGGGAGTTTTTTGGAAGAAAAAAGCTTTAAATTGCTGTTGAGAAAAGCATCCGTATGGAGTAGAAACTGGTTTCGATAGCATTGTTAGAGAATACCTTCTAGGGAGTGGAGGTAACTGGATGGATGTTAGAGTGATTAGAATACATAAACACAGAAGAGAGCTTTCATGCCACACATGCTACTCCTTGATACAGTGCAAAATGCTTACACTATTGATGGCAGTAGCTGCTGCCATCACGGGGCTGCGGCAGGGAGGCACAGCTGGGGCTGCATGCTCCGCGGAGCCAGTAGATGCCTTGCCCCTTCTGAGCTGGGGCGAGAGGTCCCCGGGTGCTGCCGCAGCCGCCCAAACTGCGGGGGCGGACCCAGGCCCCCTCCTCTACCGAGCGGGCAGGAGCCCCACCCTCCTGGGCGTGGCTACAGCCCAAACTGCGGCTGCTGGTCCGAGCCTCCCTGCGCTTTTGGAGGGGGCCGGGAGCAGGCAAGCTCTGCCCTCCTAGGTGCAGGACCTGGAGGGTGTCTGCAGCCTGCACCCCCGTGGGCCCCAGGAAGGACCCCACCGCACCCCTTCGCTCGGGGGTGTCTTCTCCTACTGCTGGCCTCTCCCTGCTGCTGCCCCTGCATTGATCTTGGAGTAGGGCTTGGGGCGGAGCCCCAGGGGCATGAATGACAGAGGGAGGCAGATTGACTGCGGGGCAGATGGGGGTGGGTCCCCCGTAAGGCCCCACCTTCAGGCCAGGGAGGGACTGAAAGCTGGGGGCCGGGCTGCCAGTCCCACGGAACTGAGTGGAAACTTGTGGTGCCTCCTCCAGGCCCGCCCATGGCTGCCCATGGGCCAGTCAGCACACACTTCATCCCCTTGAGGGCCATAAAAGCCCTGGGCTCAGCCAGCCAGCAGGACATAGGATGGAGGGACAGTGGGAAGACTGGCTGTAGAGAGGAGGTACCCTCTCTGCCAGAGCTGCACAGACTTGCAGAGACTTTCACAGGATCTGCGGAGAGGAGGTTCCCCTCCTCCTGTAAAGACTTAGGAACGACCTGAGTAGAGGATCCCCCAGAGCAGCCTCCCTCTCCAGGAGCATCCCCCAGGATTCCCCGGAGCAGCCCCCCTCTCCAGGGTTGGGACCATTCTCTGCTGAGAGCATCAGGAGGCAGGACGACCGGTGGGCAGAGGGGAGCTACCCTCTCCAAGCCTCCTGTTTGGTGACAGTGGAGCGTTCCACGGGATGACTTGCTCAAAGGAGCTACCCACTGTGGGTCTTCTCTGAGCTGTTTAACACTCAGTAAGTTCCTTGAGTACCTCATTATTCCTGAACACAGGACAAGAACTCAGGCAAAGGCAGCACCGGGAAGAAAATCAATACCCCCCATACCCCTTCAAAGATCCTGTAACACTACCATTACATCTAAGGCTCTCCGCAACTACAAGCGGGTGGTGGAAAACTTGGCCCTCAGTATCGACATCAAGAAAGCAGCTACCACCATCTGTGACTGTTCTCTTTTTACATTTGTTTCCTTCATTTTTCTTTCTTTCTTTCTTTTTTTTGAGACGGAGTCTTGCTCTGTCGCCAGGCTGGAGTGCAGTTGTGCAATCTCAGCTCACTGCAACCTCCGCCTCCTGGGTTCCAGCGATTCTTCTGCCGCAGCCTCCTGAGTAGCTGGGACCACAGGCACGTGCCACCACACCAGGCTAATTTTTGTATTTTTAGTAGAGACGGGGTTTCACCACGTCGGCCAGGATGGTCTTGATCTCTTGACCTCTGATCTGCCCACCTTGGCCTCCCAAAGCGCTGGGATTACAGGCGTGAGCCACCACGCCCGGCCTTCCTTCATTTTTCTTAATCACCTCAGCTATTGCTGCTGCTTAGCAAAACTAATAAAAACAAAATTGTAATCATTGATGCATGACTCAGAGAATCCCCAAATTCCTGCTAGGGAATCCTCCCAGATTCTGTCCAGCGTACTGTAAAAACACGGAAGGCATCTGGGCCAGTGTTGATAGCAGCCCTCCTGCGTCTGAGTTCCCACTCAAAGGCCATGAGATCACGGAACAGCCAGGTGGGGCCGAATAATGATTTTAAATGCATAAGAACAAACCACAGAGGATTACAAAGGAAATCAATTATATCAAAGTAGTTATCAAATTATTTGGGGAATAGTGGTACATGTGCTTCTTTATTAATGGAGCATGTCTAATATCTTCTGTTATTTTATTTTTTGAGACAGGGTCTCACTCTGTCACCCAGGCTGGAGAGCGGTGGCACAATCATTGCTCGCTGCAGCCTCAATCTCCCAGGCTCAAGTGATCCTCCCACTTCAGCCTCCCAAGTAGCTGGGACTACAGGCATGAGCCACCATGCCTGGCTAATTTTTTTTTTTTTTTTTGTAAAGAAGGGGTTTTGCCATATTGCCCGGGCTAGTCTCAAACTCCTGGGCTCAAGTGATCTGCCCACTTCAGTCTCCCAAAGCACTGGAATTACAGGCATGAGCTATGGTCCCCAGCCTCTTCCGTAATTTTATTTTATTTTATTTTATTTTATTTTTTCTTTTACTATACCCGTTTAGAATTTTCTTCCTAGACCATTCTCTAATTTTAAAGTAGCAGTGAGCATTAACAATATTCAGATTTAAAACTATTTGCAACAGCTGCCATAGGATAGGAAAATATTTGTGATTTGTATTGGTGACAAAGTCACAGGTACTGCTAAAACTTCTGGTTTTGTTGCATACATGTATAATGAAAGATGATGTTAAATTTCAGTTAGAGGTTAAGGAAAATGAAGATATAATTATTTTCCTATCAAGGTGCACAGATGGGCAGAATGCCTGCTGTAAAGCACATCAGGAGAGAGATCTGCAGTAAGAGTTGTGCTCTTGCAGGTCAGGAGGAGATGAAGAGATTTTAGAATAAGATAGGGAAACATCCAGGCTGATGGTGAAGTCGCTCCTATATGTACAGCCTGTCCTGAAAAGCTCCGCAATTCGTAAGGAGGCCCAGACTGGGAGGCCCGCTGTAAGGCTGCAGCCCCATGGGGACATAGCTGTTCCCTGAGAGTCATTCATTGTCTTTCTAACTAGCCCTAGAGAAAGCAGGCCCGGGGAGAGGCTGAAGCAGGCAGAAGGATACTAGACCACAGTGTCCCAGGTCTTAGCACTCTGCTTCTCCTCTCTGCTCAGAGCCACAGGTCCAAGCATTTCAGAAGGGAGAAGAACCTCACAGATCTCTCTCATACCTCTCTCTCTCTGTGCAAGCCCACCATGGGATCATCCAACCTCTGCTTGAATACCTCCAGGGACAGGGAGCTCACTACCTCCTTGGAGGAAGAGCTGCCTCTGCCCAGTTCTGGGAAGCCTTAGTTGACCTCCTGGGAAGGACACGTATCAGCAGGTGTGGAGTGGGGTGCAGGCAGCAGTCCTGCTCTCTGCTCAGCACAGGCAGAAGGAGAGGGAGGTCCATGGGCCACATCTGCCCTGGGTAAAGCTCTTAAGTTTCTCCTCAGAACACCAGCTGGCAAAGTCCGATGCCAGGGACCCCACCTGCCCTTTCTGATGTGTATCCCAGGTTTCCTTTCTGACCCCCACAGCTGACACCTGACTCTCCTTCTTCCTGGTCTCTCTCTTCCCTCCCCTCCTGCGGGCCACAGTGTCTCATGTGGTGCCCTCCTCAAGGATGCCACTCTCACACTGCTTCACAAGCTTCCCTGCTTTCATCAAGGGCACCTCCTTCTCTCCTCCATGCCCTGCCACACAGGTCCCAAGGCCCTTCTTGTTTCCAGGCACAGAAGGGTTAACCAACTTAGCCTCAAGAGCCGGAATGCCTGGGTTTGACCTTGGCTGCCCCACCAAAGCCCTGGTAAGTTATGTGACCCCACGGGGATAGCTCTAAAATGGGGATCATACCACGATTTTCCTTTTAGGACTGATATGAGGATTAAAAGAGTTAAAATATGTAAAATGCTTACGACGGTGCCTGGCACAGGGAAGACGCTCAGTAAATGCCAGCTAGGATGGCTCTTACAGTTGCCATTCTGGGATGTCTCAAATATACAGCCCACTGGTAGGGAAGACCCTGAAACCTCCGGGGTCTCTTTCTCTCACTCACTTGCCGCATGGCTAACAGTATTTACATCTCTGAAGCTTACAGCCAGGGCAACTTCCAGCCTTCACCCAGCAACTCTGAGAAGCATTTCCTCACAAGGAACCTTCTAGAAAGTTATGCCTTCCCTTCTCTAAAGCAGTGACCCCATGTGCCTATTATTAAAAATTTATTACTGGCTGAGCACAGTGGCTCTTGTTTGTAATGCCAGCACTTTGGGAGGCCGAAGCAGGTGAACCACTTGAGCTCACCAGTTTGAGGCCAGCCTGGGCAACATGATGAAACCCCTCTCTACAAAAAATTACAAAACAATTAGCTATGTGTGGTGGCACATGCCTGTGGTCCCAGCCACTCAGGAGGCTAAGGTGGGAGGATCTATTAAACCCAGAGGCAGAAGCTGCAGTGAGCTGAGATCGTGCCACTGCACTCCAGCCTAGGTGACAGAGCGAGACCCTGTCTCACATACACAAAAATTATCAGCATGCATTCTCCGATGTGTACATTATTTATAAATATTTATGCATGTATACTACTAAAATATTTATGTACATTGTAAAACAAACATAAAAATAGAATAGCGATGAGATATAAATAAATATCATCAGAAGATCTAATACTGTCTTTTCATTTATTTATTTATTTATTAAAGGCGGAGTTTCACCATGTTGGTCAGGCTGGTCTTGAACTCCCGACCTCAGGTGATCCGCCCGCCTTGGCCTCCAAAGTGCTTGGATTACAGGCGTGAACCACCACGCCTGGCGATCTAATATTTTCTTTCCATACTCCTCATGGTCTTGCTCACCGCCTGGGGTGTACACATTCCACTTTGGAGACACTAATGTCCCCATATTTTAGTTTCCTTTTCAAACACTGGGAGAGCCGTAATGGTGGATGTACAGACTGCGCCATGCCCTAAGAAACAGCTGTCACTGGTGCTACAGAGAAGCGATTCACCCTTTTTCACACAGAGAAGGAAACTGACCCTAAGAAAGGCAAAGTGGCTTCTCCGGGGTCTCTCAGCCAGCACCGCAGAGTAAGGATGGACACCCAAGCTGAATTTGGAGATGACTGATTTTTTTTTTTCCTAATTTCACAGTATTAGGGAGGGGAAGGGGGGAACAGGAACTCACAGGAAGGAAAGGGGTACAGAAAGGGCGAGGGCAAGATCATTACGGGGCCAGAGGCAGGAGTCTGGGTTCAAATCCAAAAGCACAGGAGCTCATCACTCCTTTCTTTAGCTGGCCCGAGGGTACTGAATCAGGGAACCTTCAGGAACTGGCTTCCTACCCTGCAATCGGGGCCCCTTGACAGTCCCCGGTAGGGAACACAAACCACAGCAGTGGAGCCACTAGCCAGGGGCTTTACCATGGCTGGCCACAAGGTGACAGCCACTGCCTACACATGGCCATGTGGCTGGCGCCTGCTAACGGAGTAGCAAGGACCTGCCCTCCCCAGCTCCTCCAGACTCTGGGGACAGTGAATTCTTGCTCCTGAATCATTATGAGCCCCTAGGAAAGGCATCTGAGGCCTCAACTTCCTCACCTTTGAAACAAAATTCATGGTACCACCGCCTCAATCCCTAGTGCTTTTCAAAAGTGTGGTTCGCAGACCAGCAGCACCAGCAGCACCAGCATCCCCTGGAAACTTGTTCAAAATGCCAAGTTCTCGGGCTGCATCCCAGACCTACCGAACAAAACACGCTGGGGGTAGGTCCAGCAATCTGTGTCTTCACAAGCCCTCCAGGGTGATTATGATGCAGGCCATCTGCTGTCCACCAATGAGAAGGAGAAAAGCCAGGCGCTACCAGGGGTTGATGCTAAGCCTCTGGGGTGGTGCAGCTGTTCCTACAAAGTCTGAAGCAAGGAGGATGCACATCCCATAGCCGTTGGAGCCCTGGAGATGGAGCTGTGGATTCCTACCTGTTCTGGAAGTGAGATTCCCAAGGGAGTGATGGCACAAGGAAGAAGCCAGGGAGAGAGCGTCCTGCCGAGGGGCAGCCTCCCATCCTCTGCACACACCTGACTGAGGGGTTGCAGCCTGCGAGCATGGCCTAGGGACTAAGTTCTTTGCACCCAGCAATGCCCAGGGTGGGGTTTCAGTTCTATTCACCAGCTGCTGACTGGTGGTTGGTGGTCACCTTCTGTGCTTGGCTCTTTTGCCAGCCTCCACCAATGTGCCTTTATGGGGCCAAGCTGGGGGATACTCAAAGGAGGTGTATGAAATCCCTGCCCACAAAAGCTCTGGCGACTCTTTCTCACCAGGACTCTAAGCCATCTTCAACCAAGATCGACCTTCCAGTGGAAAAGCCCCAGCTCCTCTGATTCTTTCTATATAAGAGGCCTAGGAATTAAGTAGCCCCATTCTACAGAAAAGTTGGCGTAAAGAGAGCACGTGGTTAATCCAGAGTACCTAGGAGAGCTGTAGCAGAGTAGGGAACAGAACTCAGACCCCTTGAGGCCTCATGTAGGCTGTCTGCCCTGAGCAGAGGCAGGATGGGCCAGTCCAGGACCTGAGCCCCTCTGCTGCGCCCACATCCTTCAAAACTGGGCAGGCACCAGGAATAGACCCACTGCCAACTAGGGGACTGAGTCATACCCCTAGGGGATCCAAAATGCAGGCAAAGGGAATCAGGCCCTGTGGCGGGGAGGGGACAGGGAGCTCGAAGCCCAGCGGTGCATGAAACTTTGCTGTAGTTGGGGCTCATGGCCTGACCTGAATGTTGTTGACATTTGCCTACTCACCTAGGAGGCAGGCCAAAGTCAGCCTGAAAAGATGGCTTCCAAGGTACTTAAGAGCATAGGAGGGTGAGCCAAGGAGGCCAGGGTGGTGGGCCTGCCAGGAGGAAGCTGTAAGGCCCGGAAGGGTGGCAGGAATTGGATATGGAAGCTGTGAGCTAGTGCCACCAGCTGCAATGACTGAGATGGAAGAGATTGGTAGGTGAGCATGCTGAGGATGGAAGAGGAGGTGCATCTTAGTGTGCTTTGTGCTGCTGTGACAGAATACCAGAGACTGGGTAATTTATTTTTATTATTTTGTCACCCAGGCTGCAGTGCAGTGACATGACCTCAGCTCACTGCAACCTCCTCCTCCCGGTTCAAGCAATTCTCCTGCCTCAGCTTCCTGAGTAGCTGGGATTACAGGTGTACACCACCATGCCCAGCTATGTTTTGTATTTTTAGTAGAGATGGAGTTTCACCATGTTGGCTGGGCTGGTCTCCAATTCCTGACCTCAGATGATCCTCCCATCTCTGCCTCTGAAAAGTGCTGGGATTACAGGCGTGAGCCACCAGGCCTGGCCAAGACTGGGTAATTTAGAAAGAACAGAAATGTCTTTTCTCATGGTTCTGAAGGCTGGGAAGTCCAAGATCAAGGTACTGGTGTCTTGTACGGGCCTTCTTACTGTGCTATCCCATGGCAGAAGGCAGAAGGGCAAGGGAGGGAGAGGGAGAGGCAGGGCAGGGCAGCGAGGAGAGACAGAGAGAGAGTGCAAGGGGGACTGAATTTGTCCTTTTATGAGGGACCTACTCCCATTATCACAACACGAATCCATTCATGAGGGTGGAGTCCTCAGGGCCTAATCAGCTCTTAAAAGTTTCACCTTGAGAGGCAGTGCCAAGACGGCGGAGAGGAGGCAACACCAGAATGCAGCTCCCAGCAAATGAGATGCAGAGGGCTAGAGGACTTCACGATTCCAAGTGAGGTGCCAGGTTCGTTTGGGGGGACTGGAAGGACTTTGAAAATAGCCCAGAGAAGGAGCCAAAGCAGGGTGAGAGCCGCCGGGGAGAATGAACCAATACAGGGCAGGTCGCTCAAAGGGCTGGAATGTGCAGCTGGTTCGGAGGGTCGGGGGACTTCACTCCCTTGGAGCTCCGGTTTGGGTCCTGTGCTTACCTCATCCCCCCTGCAACCCACGATCCACGAGAGTCCCACCAGACTGAGGGGTGCTGTGGGTTGATGCAAATCTGAGCTATGGCTCCACTGGTGCCAAAAGTTGTCAGCCGACCTGGGTGGAAGTTTGGACTTGCCAGCAGGGCGGAACAGCCCCTCCCACAGAAAGAAGCAGAGTTGAAAGCAAGGAAATAGATCATAAGGCCTGGCAGCCCCCCACCCCAAAACTCAAACTGAAGCCCATGTGCCAGAGAGCTTGGCAGTGAATACACCAGTTTGGCCCCAACCAGGAAGACTGAACTCAGGGAAGGAAGATGCCATTGGGAAGGCGAGGCTAATCTCACCTGCAAACAAACCCCAGGGGAAGACCACCCATCCAGCAACCTGACTGAAGCCTAGGCAGCCCAGCAGCGCCTCTACAGGCCAAAAAAGACATAGCTCCAACCGCGACAGAAAGGACGTCCACTCAGAGATTTCTCCAGAAATCACCAACCTCAAAGATCAAAGGGAGATAAATTCACAAAGATGGGAAGAAACCAGTGCAAAAAGACCAGAACACCTCTTCCCCTGCCAGGGATCACAACTCTTCACCATCAAGAGAACAAAACAAGACAGAAAATGAGTTTGACAAATTGACAGAAGCAGGCTTCAGAAGGTGGGTAATAACAAACTTCTCTGAGTTAAAAGACCATGTCCTAAACCAATGCAAAGAAACTAAGAACCTTGAAAAAAGGTTAGACAAAATGCTAACTAGAATAACCAGCTTAGAGAAGAACATAAATGACTTGATGGAGCTGACAAACACAGCATGAGAACATTGCAAGACATGCACAAGCTTCTTATTTATTTATTTATTTATGTATTTTTATCCAGCGCCTTGTCCAGGACTAACTCGGGGTATTTTCTATTGTCTGGATTGACTCTTATTTTAATGTGAAAATGAGAGTTGGGGCTTATAGTGTAGCTTTTTACAGCATTGATTCCTACATCTAAATCCTTTGCACTTTTTTTTTTTCCTAAAAGAAAAAAGAAGAAAGAAAGAAAGAAAGAAAAAAAGAATAAAAAAAAGAATGAAGGAGAGGAAGAAAGAGGAAGAGGAAGAGGGAGAGAGAACAGGGGTGTTGCTTTATTGCCCAGGCTAGAATGCAGTCTAAAAATGGGTATGCCTATAATTGTGTTTAATAATAGAGACATGAAAAAACAAATGAGGGAAGAAAATAACAAACAAGCAGCCAACCAATGTTTCATTGAAACCTGTAAATGGATGTGATGAGGTACTGATAAGAGTGTATATTTTGTGTATTTAAAGTGGAGAGTTCTATAAATGTTAATTAAGTTTACTTGTTCCAGATCTGAGTTCAAATCCTGGATATCGTTAATTTTCTATCTCATTGATCTGCCTAATATTGATGTTGAAGTCTCCCAGTATTATTGCATGGGAGTCTAAGTCTCTTTATAAGTCTTATATAACTGGGTATTCCTGTATTGGGTGTGTATATATTTAGGATCTTTAGCTCTTCTTGTTGCATTGATCCTTTTATCATTATGTAATATCCTTCTTTGCTTCTTTTGATCTTTGTTGCTTTAAAGCAACTCCTGCTTTTTATTTATTTATTTATTTTTGCTCTCCATTTGGTTGGTAAGTCTTTTTCCATTCCTTTGTTTTGAGTCTTTGTGTATCCTTGCATGTGAGATGGGTCTGGATGTAGCATACCGATGGGTTTTGGCTTTTTTTTTGCCTGTCTGTGTCTTTGGATTGGGGGATTTAGTCAATTTAAATTTAGAATTAATAATAATATATGTGAGTTTAATACTGCCATTTAATGTTAGCTGGCTGTTTTGCCTATAAGTTGATGTAAATTCTTGATTATGTTGATGCTCTTTACTTTTCGGTATTTTTTAGAAAGGCTGATACTGGTTGGTTCTTTTCTATGTGTAGTGGTTCTTTTAGAAGCTCTTGTAAAGCAGGCCTGGTGGTGATGAAATCTCTGAGTGCTTGCTTGTTCACAAAAGATTTTATTTTTCCTTCGCTTATGAAGCTTAGTTTGGCTGGAAATAAAATTCTGGGTTGAAAGTTCTTTTCTTTAAGGATGTTGAATATTGGCCCCCAGTCTCTCTTCTGTCTTGTAGGGTTTCTGCTGAGAGATCTGCTGTGAGTCTGATGGGCTTCCCTTTATGGGTAACCTGACCTTTCTCTCTGGCTGCCCTCAGCATTTTCTCTTTCATTTCAACCCTGGTGAATCTGGCGATTATGTGCCTTGAGGCTGGTCTTCTTGAGGAATATCTTTGTGGTGTTCTCTGTATTACCTGGAGTTGAATATTGTCCTGCCTTGCTAGGTTGGGAAAGTTTTCCTGAATAATATCCTGAAGCGTATTTTCCAGCTTGGATTGATTCTCTTCGTCACATTCAGGTACACCTATCAAACGTAGATTAGGTCTTTTCACATAGTCCCATATTTCTTGGAGACTTTGCTCATTCCTTTTTATCCTTTTTTCTCTAATCTTGTCATCTTGTTTTATTTCATTAAGTTGGTCTTCAACTTCTGATATCTTTTCTTCTGCTTGATCGAGTTGGCTTTTAAAACTTGTGCATAGTTTGCGAAGTTCTCGTGTTGCATTTTTCAGCTCCATTAATTCACTTATATTCCTCTCTAAATCGTGTATTTTTGTTAACATTTCATCAAACCTTTTTTCAAAGTTCTTAGTTTCTTTGCATTGGGTTAGAACAAGTTCTTTTAATTCACAGAAGTTTCTTATCATCCACCTTTTGAAGGCTGCTTCTGCTAATGGAACACATTCTTTCTCCATCAGGCCTTGTTCCATTGCTGATGAGGAACTGTAATCCCCTGTAGAGGGAGAGGCGTTCTGATTTTGGGTATTCTCAGCCTTTTTAGGCGGTTTTCTTCCCTTCATTATAAACTTATCAATCTGTAGTCTTTATAATTACCGTCTTTATAATTGGGTTTCTGAGTGGACATCCAACTTGTTGATTCCCAGTGCTAAAATCTGAGCAACCCACTGTGCCAGCCAAAACAGTGGTGTTATGATTGATTGTGCTTTTCTGACTCTGCACCAAGAACCACTGCACCAAGGCAGCAGCAAAACCACCTTGCCAGCCACAAGAGTTGCGCTGGTGACCCGTGGGGCTCCTCCGCTGGGAATCTCCTGGTTCCTGAACAACAAAAATTCGTCTGAAAGTGTGGCATCCTCTCGTTCTCTGCACTTTCACTGGGAGCTACAATCCCGAGCTGCTAGTGATCAGCCATCTTGGATCTCTCTCCATGCACAAGTTTCAACAGCCAAATCGACCAAGTGGAAGAAAGGATATCAGAGATTGAAGATCAAATCAATGAAATAAAATGAGAAGGCAAGATTAGAGAAAAAAAGAGTGAAAAGAAATGAACAAAGCCACCAAGAACTATGAGATTATGTGAAAAGACCTAATCTCCACTTGATCAGCATACCTGAATGTGACAGGGAGAATGAATCCAAGCTGGAAAACCTCTTCACGATATTATCCAAGAGAACTTCCCCAATCTAACAAGGCAGGCCAACATTTCAAATCCAGGAAATACAGTGAACGTCACAAAGATATTCCTCAAGAAGAGCAACCCCAAGGCACATAATCTTCAGATTCACCAGGGTTGAAATGAAGGAAAAAATGCTAAGCACAGCCAGAGAGAAAGGTCGGGTCACCCACAGAGGAACGATCATCAGACCCACAGCAGATCTCTCAGCAGAAACCCTTCAAGCTAGAAGGGAGTGGGGGCCAATATTCAACATCCTTAAAGAAAAGAACTTTCAACCCAGAATTTCATATCCAGCCAAACTAAGCTTCATAAGTGAAGGAGAAATAAAATTCTTTACGGACAAGCAATTGCTGAGAAATTTCGTCACTACAAGACCTGCCTGACAAGAGCTCCTGAAGGAATTACTAAACATGGAAAGGAATAACCAATACCAGCCACTGCAAAAACGTACCAAATGGTAAAGAACAATGACACAATGAAGAAACCACGTCAACTAATGGGCAAAACAACCAGTCAGTAACAAAATGGCAGGACCAAATTCAAACATAACAATATTAACATTGAATGTAAACGGCCTAAATGCTCCAATCAAAAGACACAGACTGGTAAACTGGATAAAAAGTCAAGAACCATCTGTGTGCTGTATTCAGGAGACCCGTCTCATGTGCAAAGACTCACATAGACTCAAAATAAAGTGATGGAAGAAGATCTATCAGGCAAATGGAGTGCAAAAAAAAAAAAGCAGGGGTTGCAATCCTAGTCTGTGATAAAATAGACTTTAAACCAACAAAGGTCAAAAGACACAAAGAAGGGCATTACATAATGGTAAAAGGATCAATGCAACAAGAAGAGCTAATTATCCTAAATATATATGCACCCAATGCAGGAGCACCCAGGTACATAATGAAAGTTCTTAATGACTTACAAAGAGACTTATTCTCCTGCATAATAATAGTGGGAGACTTCAACACTCCTCTGAGAATAATGGACAGATCAATGAGACAGAAAGTCAACAAGCACATCCAGGACTTGAACAGAGATCTGGACCAAGCGGACCTAATAGACATTTACAGAACTCTCCACCCCAAATCCACAGAATACACACCCTTCTCAGCACCACATCATACTTACTCCAAAATTGACCACATAATTGGAAGTAAATCACTCCTCAGCAAATACAAAAGAACTGAAATCATAACAAACAGTCTCTTGGACCACAATGAAATCCAATTAGAACTCAGGATTAAGAAAAGCACTCAAAATGACACAATCACATGGAAACTGAACAACTTGCTCCTGAATGTTGACTGGATAAACAATGAAATGAAGGCAGAAATAAAAATGTTCTTCAAAACCAATGAGAATGAATGCACAACATACCAGAATCTCTGGGACACATTTAAAGCAGTGTCTAGAGGGAAATTTATAGCAATAAATGCCCACATGAGAAACAAAGAAAGATCTAAAATTGACACCCTATCATCAAAATTGAAAGAGCTAGAGAAGCAAGATAAAAAAAAACTCAAAAGCTAGCAGAAGACAAGAAATAACTAAGATCAGAGCAGAACTGAAGGAGATAGAGACACAAAAGACCCTTCAAAAAATCCATAAATCCAGGAGCTGGTTTTTTGAAAAGATCAACAAAATAGACAGATGCTAGCCAGACTAATAAAAAAGAAAAGAGAGAAAAATTGAATAGATGCAATAAAAAATGATAAAGGGGATATCACCACAGATTCCTTGGAAATACCAACTACCATCAGAGATTACTACAAACAGCTCTATGCATATAAACCAGTAAATCTTGAAGAAATGGATAAATTCCTGGACACTTGCGCACTCCCAAGACTAAGCCAGGAAGAAGCTGAAACTCTGAATAGACCAATAACAAGGTCTGAAGTCAAAGCAGCAATGAATAGCCTACCAACAAAAAGTCCAGGTCCAGATGGGCTCACAGCCAAATTCCACCAGACATGCTAAGAGGAGTTGGTACCATTACTGTTGAAACTATTCCAAACAATACAAAAAGAGGGAATCATCCCTAACTCTTTCTATGAGACCAATATCATCCTGATACCAAAACCTGGCAGAGACACAACTAAAAAAGAAAACTATAGGCCAATATCCATGATGAACATTGATGCAAAAATCTTCAATAAAATACTGGCAAACTGAATCTAATAGCACATCAAAAAGCTTATCCGCCACGATCAAGTAGGCTTCATCCTGGGGATGCAAGACTGGTTCAACATACGCAAATCTATAAACGTAATCCACCACATAAACAGAACCAAAGACAAAACCACATGATTATCTCAATAGATGCAGAGAAGGCCTTCAACAAAATTCAACAGCCCTTTATGCTAAAAACTCTCAATAAACTAGGTATCAATGAAATGTATCTCAAAACAATAAAAGCTATTTATGACAAACCCACAGCCAATATCATACTAAACAGGCAAAAACTAGAAGCATTCTCTTTAAAAACTGGCAGTAGACAAGGATGATCTCTCTCACCACTCCTATTCAATATAGTATTGGAAGTTCCAGCCAGAGTAATTAGGCAAGAAAAAGAAATAAAGGGCATTCAATTAGGAAAAGAAGAAGTTAGATTGTCCCTATGTGCGGACGACATGATCGTATATTTACAAGACCCCATCGTCTCAGCCCAAAATCTCCTTACTCTGGTAAGCAACATTGGCAAAGTCTCAAGATACACAGTCAATGTGCAGAAATCACAAGCATTCCTATACACCAACAACAGGCAAACAGACAGCCAAATCATGAGTGAACTCCCATTTGCAATTTCTACAAAGAGAATAAAATACCTGGGAATACAACTAACAAAGGATGTAAAAGATCACTTCAAGGAGAACTACAAACCAGTGCTCAAGACAATAAGAGGGGACACAAACAGCTGGAAAAACATTCCATGCTCGTGGTTAGGAAGAACAATATTATGAAAATGGCCATACTGCCCAAAGTAATTTATAGATTCAATGCCCTCCCCATCAAGCTACCATTGACCTTCTTCACAGAACTGGAAAAAAACCACTTTAAACTTCATATGGAACCAAAAGAGAGCCCACATAGCCAAGACAATCCTAAGCAAAAAGAACAAAGCTGGAGGCATCATACTACCTGACTTCAAACTATGCTACAAGGCTACAGTTACCAAAACAGCATGGTACTGGTACCAAAACAGAGATATAGACCAGTGGAACAGAACAGAGGCCTCAGAAACAACGCCACACATCTACAACCATCTGATCTTTGACAAACTGGACAAAAACAAGCAATGGGGAAAGGATTCCCTGTTTAATAAATGGTGTTGGGGAAACTGGCTAGCCATATGCAGGAAGCTGAAACTGGACCCCGTCCTTACACCTTATACAAAAATTAACTCCAGATGGATTAAAGATTTAAACATAAGAAGTAACATCATAAAAATCCAGGACATAGGCATAGGTAAGGACTTCACGACTAAAACACCAAAAGCATTGGCAACAAAAGCCAAAATAGACAAATGGGATCTAATTAAACTTAAGAGCTTCTGCACAGACAGCAAAACAAACAGTCATTAGAGTGAACTGGCAAACAACAGAATGGGAAAAAATTTTTGCTATCTACCCATCTGACAAAGGGCTAATACCCAGAATCTACAAAGAACTGAAGCAGATTTACAAGAAAAAAACAAACAAACCTATTGAAAAGTGGGTGTGGGAGAGAGATCCAAGGTGGCTGATCACCAGCAGCTCGGGGTTGTAGCTACCACTGAAAGAGCAGAGAACGAGAGGACGCCACACTTTCAGATCAATTTTTGTTGCTCACACACCAGGAGATTCCCAGCAGAGGAGCCCCACGGGTCGCCAGCGCGACTCTTGAGGCCGGTGAGGCGGTTTTGCCGCTGCCTTGGAGCGGCGGTTCTTGGTGCAGAGTCAGAAAAGCACGATCAATCTTAAAGCTGCTGTTTTGGCCGGCACAGTGGGTTGCTCAGATTCTAGCACCGGGAATCAACAAGTTGGATGTCCATTCAGAAACCCAACTATAAAGACGGTAATTATAAAGACCACAGATGGATAAATTTATAATGAAGGGAAGAAACCAGCCTAAAAAGGCTGAGAATACCCAAAATCAGAATGCCTCTCCCTCTACAGGGGATCACAGTTCCCCATCAGCAACAGAACAAGGCCTGATGGAGAAAGAATGTGTTCCATTAGCAGAAGCAGGCTTTAAAAAGTGGGTGATAAGAAACTTCTGGGAATTAAAAGAACTTGTTCCAACCCAATGCAAAGAAACTAAGAACTTTGAAAAAAGGTGTGACGAAATGTTAACAATAACACACAATTTAGAGAGGAATATAAGTGAATTAATGGAGATGAAAAATACATGAGAACTTCGCGAAGTATGCACAAGTTTTAACAGCCGAATTGATCAAGTAGAAGAAAAGATATCAGAGGTCGAAGACCAACTTCATGAAATAAAACAAAAAGACAAGATTAGAGAAAAAAGGATAAAAAAGAGCGAGCAAAGTCTCCAAGAAATACGGGACTATGTGAAAAGACCTAATCTACGTTTGATAGGTGTACCTGAATGTGACGAAGAGAATCAATCCAAGCTGGAAAATACACTTCAGGATATTATTCAGGAAAACTTTCCCAACCTAGCAAGGCAGGACAATATTCAACTCCAGGTAATACAGAGAACACCACAAAGATATTCCTCAAGAAGACCAGCCTCAAGGCACATAATCGCCAGATTCACCAGGGTTGAAATGAAGGAGAAAATGCTGAGGGCAGCCAGAGAGAAAGGTCAGGTTACCCATAAAGGGAAGCCCATCAGACTCACAGCAGATCTCTCAGCAGAAACCCTACAAGACAGAAGAGAGACTGGGGGCCAATATTCAACATCCTTAAAGAAAAGAACTTTCAACCTAGAATTTTACATCCAGCCAAACTAAGCTTCATAAGCGAAGGAAAAATAAAATCTTTTGTGAACAAGCAAGCACTCAGAGATTTCATCATTACCAGGCCTGCTTTACAAGAGCTTCTGAAAGAACCACTACAAATAGAAAGGAACAACCAGTATCAGCCTTTCTAAAAAATGCCAAAAAATAAAGAACATCAACATAATTAAGAAATTGCATCAACTAATGGGCAAAACAGCCAGCTAACATTAAATGACAGCATCAAACTTACATATATTGTTATTAATTCTAAATTTAAAATGACTAAATCCCCCAATCCAAAGACACAGACAGGAAAAAAAGCCAAGACCCATTGGTATGCTACATCCAGATCCATCAGACATGCAAGGATACACAAAGACTCAAAACAAAGGGATGGAGAAAAATTTACCAACCAAATGGAGGGCAAAAATAAATAAATAGAAAGCAGGAGTTGCAATTTTTGCTGATAAAATAGACTTCAAAGCAACAAAGATCAAAAGAAGCAAAGAAGGATATTACATAAAGATAAAAGGATCAATGTAACAAGAAGAGCTAAAGATCCTAAATATATACGCACCCAATACAGAAATACCCTGATATATAAGACTTATAAAGAGACTTGGACTCCCACGCAATAATAGTGTGAGACTTACAGATCAATGAGACAGAAAGTTAACATCGATATTCAGGACTTGAACTCAGATCTGGAACAAGGAGACTTAATTAACATTCATAGAACTCCCCACTTTAAATACACAAAATATACACTCTTATCAGTACTACATCACACCTATTTACACGTTTAAATGAAATATTGGTTGGCTGCTTGTTAATTATTTTCTTCCTTCATTTTTTTTTTAATGTCTCTATTATTAAACACAATTACAGGCATACCCATTTTTAGACTGCATTCTAGCCCGGGCAATAAAGCAACACCCCTGTTCTCTCTCCCTTTTCCTCTTCCTCTTTCTTCCTTTCCTTTATTCTTTTTTTTTCTTTGTCTTTTTTTTTTTTTTAATTCTTTTTCTTTCTTTCTCTCTTTCTTCCTCTAAAAAAAAAAAAAAAAAAAAAAAGAACGCAGGCGCATGGCTGCGCTCAGGGCAGGAGGATCTGGCGCTGCGGTCCAGCTGTCCAGGAGCCCAAAGGAAGAAGAAATGGTTTGTTAAAAGTAGTGAGACTTACTCTGCTACGGTCAGACCTTCTGGGGCAGGGGTGAGGTAGGGGGGACTTCTGCTACAAAACCCTTAAAAATCCGGGACGAGTTACCACCAACTTCTTTATTCAATGTGTATCTAAGTTTGCAAGGGTGTAAGGAAAATTTCTGAGAGCGAGAAATGAAGGGGAATAGATGCCAGAACAGGAAGCAAATGCTGACTTCTGGATGCCCCCAGGTGTTTTGGCCTCACCTGGGGCCCGGGACTTTGGGTTCGAACACTGTGCAGGGAACAGAAGACGCTATCTCATCTTGAGCTCCCAAAAGGTTGGGAGGGGCACATGAGATTCTCCTCTCAAGCTGGGGTCCTTGAAGCCTGTACCTTCAGCGTAAGGGTGGCCCTGAAAAACAATCCTTTAGCAAAGAAAAATGACAACGATATAAAAAAAAAAAAAAGAAAAGTGGGTGTAAGATACGAACACTTTTCAAAAGAAGACATATATGCAGCCTACAAACATATGAAAAAATGCTCATCATCACTGGTCATTAGAGAAATGCAAATCAAAACTACATTGAGGTACCACCTCACACCAGTTAGAATGGTGATCATTAAAAAATCTGGAGACAACAGATGCTGCAGAGGACGTGGAGAAATAGGAACACTTTTATACTGTTGGTGGGAGTGTAAATTAGTTCAACCATTGTGGAAGACAGTTTGGCAATTCCTCAAGGATCTAGAAATAGAAATTCCATTTGACCCAGCAATCCCATTACTGGGTATATATCCAAAAGATTATAATTTGCTCTATTATAAAGACACATGCCACACGTATGTTCGATGTGGTGCTGTTCATGATAGCAAACACCTGGAACCAACCCAAATGCCCACTGATGATAGACTGGACAAGGAAAATGTGGCACATATATACCATGGAATACTGTGCAGCCATCAAAAACAATGAGTTCCTGTCCTTTGTAGGGGACATGGATGAATCTGGAAACCATCATTCTCAGCAAACTGACACAAGAACAGAAAACCAAACACCGTGTGTTCTCACTCATAGGTGGGTGATGAACAATGAGAACACATGGTCACAGGGAAGGGAACAACACTCACAGGGCTAGGTAGAGGGGTGGAAGGGAGGGGAGGGGAGGGAAAGTTGGGGAGCGGGGAGGATGGGGAGGGATAACACCGGGAGAAATGCCTGATGTAGGCAGTGCTCGGGGGTGGGGGATGGAGACAGCAAACCACCATGGCATGTATGTACCTGTGCAAAAATCCTCCAGGATAAGGGTGTGCACATGTACCCCAGAGCCCAAATACAATTAAAAAAAAAAAGTTTCACCTCTTGGCCAGGCTCAGTGGCTCAAGTCTGTAATCCCAGCACTTTGGGAGGCTGAGGCGGGCAGATCATGAGGTCAGGAGATCAAGATCATCCTGGCCAACATGATGAAACTCTGTCTCTACTAAAAATACAAAAAAATTAGCTGGGTGTGGTGGCACATGCCTGTAGTCCCAGCTACTTGGGAGGCTGAGGAGGAGAATTGCTTGAACCCAGGAGTTGGAGATTGCAGTAGGCCGAGATCACACCTCGGCACTATAGCCTCAGTGACAGTGCGAGACTCCGTCTCAAAAAAAAAAAGTTTCACCTCTTAACACTGCCACATTGGGGATTAAGTTTCCAGCACATGAACTTTGGGGGACACATTTAAACTATAGCCGGGGGTCTACCTGGATGGTGAGAGTCTCAAAGAGCAGAAGGAGCAGAATCAGGGGCTCATGGTGTGCTAGTGTTTAACCAGAGAAAAACCCTAAGCCTGGCTTATAGCATTTACCAATTTCCATAGTGTAAATACAGCTCCAGGGGGCTATTTCTTTTCTTTTATTTTCTTTTTTGAAACAGAGTCTCACTCTGCTGCCCAGACCCAGGCTGGAGTGCGGTGGTGCTATCTTGGCTCACTGCAACCTCCTCCTCCTGGGTTCAAGTGGTTCTCCTGCCTCAGTCTCCCAAGTAGCTGGGATTACAGGCGCGCGCAACCATGCCCCATGGGCTATTTCAAGCCACGGACAGGAAGTTGCTGACCAATATGTACAATCTGCTCTGGTAAGCTGATATGCACCAGCTCCAGCATCCCCTTGAGCCGTTCTGTTCTGTCACTGGGGGTGTGACTCTCCAGAGTCAAGGTGGGCACACCCTGCAGTGTCCACTCCAGAGGCTGCCAGGAAGCACTGTCCTTTACAGCGAGCTAGCTGTGGTGACAGCAGGGTTGGAATAAGGGACCATGACAGGGCTGAAAATAGAGAGATTTTTATTTACAAAATTAGTGGGCGGTCAAAGGATTGAGAGCCGGTGGGCAAGGCAGGGCTGCAGGGAAGTCCTGACCAGAGGGGCCTGCACATGAGAGGCAAGGTGTCAAAAAGCTCCGGGAAGAGAACTTACCGCCTTGAGGTTTCCAACAAAACTTGGAAATTGCTGTGGCTTAAGCCCAGGGTCTCTTGCCAGGGCGGACAGGTGCTAACACGAAACTGGAAAGCATGGGAAAGTCCCCGGACTCCTGTATTGAACGCACTTCTGAAGGACAAAGGGAATTCAAGAAGCCAAAGGTAGCTTTGGAACAGCCTCACCGCAGAGCTCCTTCCCCACACAACCCTTAGCTCAGAGACAGAGCCCCCCAATAGATGTGAGTCCAGGCCCCCCATTAGATGTGGGTCTCCAGTGCATCCAGAGCTGGTGTCCCCAGCTGAAAGCACTGCATTTACCCCCCGACTGCCACTGCACTAACACTAATAGAATGAAAGCATGCGGAGACTTTGCCGTTCAGTTGCACCCGAAGTGCCCCTGGGGGCCGAGGGGACAGCGGCCAGAACACAGAACCTCACATCAAGAGCCATTATTATTATTGCCCCTTTTTTCTTTTTGAGATGGAGTTTCGCTCTTGTTGCCCAGGCTGGAGTGCAGTGGTGAGATCTTGGCTCACCACAACCTCCGCTTCCCAGGTTCAAGAGATTTTCCTGCCTCAGCCTCCTGAATGGCGGGGATTACAGGCATGCACCACCATGCCCGGTTCGTTTTTATATTTTTAGTAGAGACCAGGTTTCTCCACAGTGGTCAGGCTGGTCTCGAACTCCCGACCTCAGGTGATCCGCCCGCCTCGGCCTCCCTAGTTGATGGGACTACAGGCGTGAGGCCCCAGTGTCCGGCTTATTGTCACTGTTGTTACCATTCTCACTTTTGGTCACTAAGGGTGTGCCAGGCATGATGCAGGCAAGTCACCCAAATGGCCTCAGGAACCATCCCTGCCTCTGAAAGGGAGAGTCTCTAACCCGCCTCAGCCTGGACCCTCTCTGGACCTCAGTTTCCCTAGCTGTCTGTCCAGCGGGTCCATTGCCTCTGGGGCTCCTTCTAGTTTTCGTTTTGAGACAGGGTCTTACTCTGTTGCCCAGGCTGGAGTGCAGTGGTGTGATCACCGTCACTGCAGCTCAAACTCCAGGGCTCAAGCGACCCTCCCGTCTCAGCCTCCTGAGTAGCTTGGACTGCAGGCGTGTACCACCATGCCTGGCTAATTTATTTTATTTTTATTTGTGTAGAGATAGGATCTTCCTGCGTTGCCCAGGCCTGTCTCAGACACCTGACCTCAAGTGATTCTCCTGCCTCAGCCTCCCAAAGTGCTGGGATTACAGGCATGAGACACCATGCCCAGTCTCCTTCCAGCTGTGACCTTCTGATCCACTTCAGTGTCCTTCCCGGTGGCTTGTCACGTTAGCTGTGAGCTGCCCATGCCACACGCGATGGAGCTGGCTGCTGCGTAGGACACTTTATGTGCATCGCTTCCCATCTTCTCGGCCTCTTCTCTCTCAGTGCAGCCACCACCCTGGGGTCTGTTCTACACAAGTTTCAACCAGCTCTGCCCAAGTGGAAGCTGACAGCGCCTCCCTCCCCCAGTCTCCACCTCTATCTTACTGCCCTGGGAACCACTCCACATTCACCCAGAATTCTTGCCTGTGGGACAGGTTTGACCAATGGGAGATTGAAGGTGATGAGTAAATAAAATACTCCCCGCTTTGTCCCCTGAGGGACAGTTCTGAGATGCTTGACACAGGTCATCCTTCAGTGCTGGTGGCACCTCAGCAATGCATCCTTGATCTGGCTTTTTCTTCTTCCTTTGCTTCACCCAGGCCCCTCATTCCTGCTCCCTGGGATCAAATTCCTAACAAGCTCCCTGCTGGGGTCTTTGTCTCAGGCTCTGCTTTAGGGGGAATCCAGGCTGAGACAGTTTCTACGTGCCCATGATTGCAAATAATCTACTTTTTTGATAAGTTGGGCCAATTTTTGTGTGTGTGTGTGTGTGCAAATAAAGCTCTCCCTTCCTTGCCTTCAGAGATGATTTCTTGAGGGGTGAGAAGGGGTGTGGAATGGGGACACTCCAAACAGTGCTTTTCAGTCCTGGGGAGAAGGCCAGGAACCAGGGGACCTGTTGGAGGCTGGGAGGTCAGTGAGGGGCCTGTGCTGGGTGGGCTGGGGTATCTGTGAGAACTCATCACATTGGTGTAGGGGGTAGCTGCTCTTGGGGGTGTCTTGTGTCTGCAGAACTGAGTTATTCTCTGAACAAAGCTCTAGATGTAAAGAAACTGACCCAGATTCTCCACGCACCTCAATTCCAGGCTCCTGCTGAATCAGTGGGGAACAGGGAACCAAGTAATAGAGGACTCTAGACTGTAGGATATTTGCCCTGGGCACTCAGTTGGGAGGGCAGGGATCCTGCCGAACTGAGGTCCTAGAGGAGAGGCAGTGTTTAGGGGGATGAGGAGGTCATATTCCACGGAATGGCTAAAATATAACAGCATCCTTGGCCTGCAGAGACCTGGGAGGGGGAGGCAGAGGTGGGTGCTGGGCCTGCTGGGTGGACCTCAGCAGGGCTATGCTGCCTGGGGGGAGTGCATATGGCCTCTGAGCTCTAGTGGGGCCAGGCCCTAGGGAAAGGCCTGCCCAGAGGTCAGGCTCTAACCCAGGCTCAGCCACTTGTAAGAAAAGTAACCTCAGCTATATGAACCTCAGTTTTCTCATCTGTATTTTAAAAATATATATATATAAAATTTGTTTTGTAGAGATGGGATCGCACTGTGTTGCCCAGGCTGGTCTCAGACTCCTGGCCTCGAGTGATCCTCCTACCTCAGCCTCCCAAAGTGCTGGGGTTACAGGTGTGAGCCAGGCGCCCAGCCTCACCTGCAAAACAAAGACAATTTCTTCTTGGGGCTGTTACGAGGATTAATAAGACGGGGACTCAGCAGCACTCAGCACAGTGCTTGGCTCGCAGAGAGTGCTTCATAAACAGGAGCAAAGAGGGATAGGATCATTGCTTCCGATTTTGAGTCTTTCATTCTGCTGAAAGGGAAGGTCTAAGGGAAGGACATGGTGACTTAAGATCCCTCAGAGGGGCCGTGCGCGGTGGCTCACGCCTGTAATCCCAGCACTTTGGGAGGCCGAGGCGGGTGGATCACGAGGTCAAGAGATCGAGACCATCCTGGTCAACATGGTGAAACCCCGTCTCTACTAAAAATACAAAAAATTAGCTGGGCATGGTGGCGCGTGCCTGTAATCCCAGCTACTCAGGAGGCTGAGGCAGGAGAATTGCCTGAACCCGGGAGGCGGAGGTTGCGGTGAGCCGAGATCGCGCCATTGCACTCCAGCCTGGGTAACAAGAGCGAAACTCTGTCTCAGAGAAAAAAAAAAAAAAAAAAGATCCCTCAGAGGTCCAGGGCACAGTGGAGATGTGAGCCGCGTTCCCAGATGCCCTTCCCCATCCTCAGCTTTCTGAGTCTCTAGGACTGTGCTCGGGATTTCCCTTTTTGTTTGAGACGGTGTTTCCCTCTTATAACCCAGGCTGGAGTGCAATGGCGCGATCTCGGCTCACCGCTACCTCTGCCTCCTGGGTTCAGGCAATTCTCCTGCCTCAGCCTCCTGAGTAGCTGGGATTACAGGCACGCGCCACCATGCCCAGCTAATTTTTTGTATTTTTAGTAGAGACGGGGTTTCACCATGTTGATCAGGATGGTCTCGATCTCTTGACCTCGTGATCCACCCGCCTCGGCCTCCCAAAGTGCTGGGATTACAAGCGTGAGCCACCGCGCCTGGCCCTGTGCCCTGGCTTTCCTTTTGAGCGACCAGCTCTGGCTTCCCGGCTGCTGGCACTCCCTCCATCCTTTCCGCCACTCTTCCTGCTCTGCGTCCGCATTTTAAAGGGAGCTTTAGGCTGGCTTGGTGGCTCACCCCTGTAATCCAGCACTTTGGGAGACTGAGGTAGAAGGATTGCTTGAGGTCAGGAGTTCAACACCAGCCTGGGCAACATAGCAAGACCCCGTCTCTACAAAAAATAAGAAAATTAGCCAGGCATGGTGGTGTGCACCTGTGGTCCCAGCTACTTGGGAGGCTAAAGCCGGAGTTTGAGGCTGCAGTGAGCCATGATTTCACAGTGCTCTCCAGCCTGGGTGACAAAGTGAGACTCTGTTTCTAAAACAAAAAAAAAAGGAAGAAGGGGTCATCAGTGTTTTCACCAGGGCCAGGCTCAGGCACTGTGAGAGAACAGGTGCTGAGGACTCTCCCCCTACCCCTACAACCCCTGCAACGAGGGTGGGGAGGACCCACGAGGAGGCAGTCAGCACCCCTGCAGCACTCAGGGGCTTGGCCACAAGACGGAGGGAAAGGGCTTCAGAGTAGCCTGGGGTCCAGCCTTAGCTCTCCCACCCAGGTACTGTGCTCTGAGAGCGCGTCACAGCTCTCTCTGGGACCCAGTTTCCTTGATCACACACACATGGGGCCCTCTGCAGTGGCCAGGGTCTCAATCAGCCTCGGAGGGCAGTGAGATCTGGCCAGAGAGAGCACAGATCTTTCCTCCAGAAAACGACAGCTTCTTGGGCCGGGCCTCTGGGGACAGCGGTTCCTGCTCTCTAGGAGCTGTCTCTAAAGGTCTCTTGTCAATTAATTTCGCAGCTCAGTGTTCAGGGGCAAGTGGTCTTTGAAAGGCGTAATGTATCCACGTCAGGAATGAGTTATGGGATTCTCCGTGGGGCTGTGACCATGCGCCCCGGCCCCGCCCTGCCCCCGCTCTGCCCCCTCAAGGCTTGCTTTGTCATCCAGTCCCTGTGTTTGCCTGTGTCATTGCCCAGCCACCCGTGGTCAGAGGGTGGTCGCAGGGGACTCATTCGAGGCACATTATCGGCCCCTGGTTGTGAGGGATGATGGCGGGCAGACCCATCTGCACACACATTAGGCCCTTTGTCTCTGGACTCTGTGGGAAGATGCATGAGGCCTGTCGCTAGGCCTCTGCTGCCTGGGGGACATCGGGGGCCTGGAACGGACCTTGGGCTGATGTTGGGTGGAAAACGGCCTGCGCCCATCTCTTCAGACAGAACAAGAGCAAACAGGCTTAACCAGAGACAGCTGAGACGAGGCAGGTGGTCAGGAGGGAGTCCACAAAGCCACGGGAGGCAGGCATGGTTTCCGCTTGACCGAGGCCAGCATTTCCCCTATAAAAGCTGGTGCTCGGTCTCAGGGGCCAGGGCTCCATTTGCATCGTGTAAATAACGGGCTGGCAGCGCGCCCAGGTGAGCTGATTCAAACTCCTCACTCTACTGTGGGGAACCTCAGGCCTGAAAAAGCAAGGACTTGCCCAAGGTCACTTCAGGAATCGGCAGCGGGGACAGGATAAGAACCGACGTGATGAAATCCGGTAGTCACCACCGCCCTGTTTGGTGCACACCCTCAGTGACTCTGAGACAACGTACAGTTTCCTGAGGGCAAGAAAGGGCGAAATGGGACTCTTGTCCATTCCTGGACTTTTCGGGGTAGAGCCTGAGGCCGGGAGGCCTCTGGATGTAGGGGACTTTGTTGCTTCAGAGGGTCAGGCAGGGCTGGCAGCACAACACAGCTATGAAGCAGAGGCTGCGTGGGGAGAAGCTGCCCCAGTGAGCCTCCTATGTTGCCGGCGAGCACGTCACTCCGCAGCTCATCAACCTTCTGTGGCTCCCCATCGCCACAGGGCACAGTCCCCACTCCTCAGCCTGCCATCGGAGGCCCTCTGTGATCTGCCTCTGCCCCTTCTCACACCCATCTCCGGAAGGCAGCCCAGGCTAAATGTCAGCGCCCTGGGGAGCCCTCCTCTGGACGTTCACACCGTGCTGCTCCGAGCACTGCCGTGCCTGGTGACTTCATTCTCCTGATTTTGAAGATCCCTGTCTCCATGTCTCTCCTTCTGTGAATCATATGTTCCGTGCCTGACCTGGGTCCCCAGTCCTGACCCCAGCCCAGCATAGGAGCTCAGGGAAGGAGGGAAGGAAGAAAGGAAGGAAGGGAGGGAGGGAGACCTAGACCTCTTCTCCCTGACCCACAGCAGCTCTTTGGGAAAGCAACGTGGGCATACCCTACCCTCTGCTTCAGTAATTCCACTCCTAGAGCAGTTCCTTAGGCAAAGAATCCAAAAACAAAGAAAAACACCTTCAGAGACACAGATGCTCATCACCGTGCCCCTCGGATTGTTTTTTAAAAAAATGGGCTAATCCTAAATGTCCACTAGAAAGGAACTGTGTTGAGTAAATTGATGTATATCCGTATGATGGGACGGTCCACACTGAAGACCTGAAGCTGGCTGGAAAGGGGAGGAGGAGACTTACGTACTGAATTCCGGAACATCCGAATATTATACACAGCATTACATTTGAAGGGCCCCCTTTTTACAGGCTGCATTTCTACATAGGCAAAGATGATATGTTCCTGGACTCTTAATTCTGTTCTATCAATCTGCGTGTTTACTCCTATGCCGATTTCCATGGTTTTAAAACACTAAAGATTTAGGATAATTTTTATATCTGGTGGAACAGTTTCCTCCTCTTTATTCTTCCTTTTCATAACTGTCTTGGTTATCCTTGTGTATTTATTCATCCACATAAATTTTAGAGCCAACCCGTCAAATATGAAAAATCGTGTTAGTATTTTGCTTGGCCTTGAATTTTACAGAGTATTTTGGGGGTGAATGTAAAACTTTATGATATTGACTCATTCCATTGCATAGTTTCAAACACTAAAAAAATGAATATCATAAAGCAGAATGGAAATGGCTTGGGCTATAAAACCGAGCAAGACAAAATAATGCAGTTCATAATTGTACGCTGCGTGATCACCCCTTAACAGATGTGGAGGAAATTGAAAGGAAATACGCAACTGCAAACAGTGGATTTGTTTCCTCCCTCCATTTTCTACGCGATAGTTTAATTTTTAAAACATATCCATCTTTAAAGGCAGGGCCATTGGCTAATCTGAACATTCCCTAAAGGGAGACCAGCATGAGGAAGGAACTCAAATGTGTCCCGTAAGGAAAGGCTGGAGGCCCCAGAGACAGGAACCTTGGGGAGGGGCCGGCATGGGCCACTCATAGTTTCGCTCTGATGATTTCTGTGTTGGAACCCTGGGTCCCGGTCAGAAACCCCCAAAGGCAGAGTTGAGCAGAGAAGGCAGTTGAGGAGGGGCCTCCTCACAGACTGAGACCCCAGACTTCAGTGGCTTGGGTTGCTTGGGGCATCCCTGGGGGTGCGGGCAGAATGCATGCATGATGGGAGGGGCTCCCCTAGGTGCCCAGGTCCAGTCCAGGCTGGGAACCTGTGACTCTCTCCAGACACTGAGCTGAGAAACTCCTCTGCACCCACATGACTTGCTACTTGGGAGTGGGCTTGACCATTAGAGGGTCTCTGGTGAGCACTGCTGTGGGGTAGAGGAGAAGAGGTCAATTCAGAAAACATCTCAACAACCCACAGCCACATCTACCCAAGAGCAAGCAAAGCCCCATCCAGGCAGACCACAGGCAACTGGGCAATAGGACACAGCCCCCCAGGGACTGACCTCTTCTGTCCCTGTCCAGAAAGTTGGCAATGCCTAGATTTGGCTTCCAAGGGCCCTTCACAACTCATACACGGGGACTCGTGGCCTAAGGCGTGAACCTGTCAGATCAGGCTAGCCTGGCCTGCTTTTAAAAGTGAACCTAGTGTGTGTGTAGCAGGGAGGCGGCCATGTTCAGGTTAAGAATCTTGGTGTCTTGAAGGCGGGCAGTGCTGGCAGTCCCCATCCATTGTCTCTTAATGGATCAAGTGACGGATTGGTCTCTCCACTGTACAGAGGAGGGTACTGAGGATTTGAGAGAGGGGAAGGGGCTTGCCCAAAGCTACAGGCAGGGGAGTGACACAGTCCACACCAAACCCAGGTATGTCTATACAGCTCCACCCATAGACTTCCCTCCACACAGGCACACAGTGTGGCCTCAAAGTGGTTGAAACAATAAGGACATTTCCCAAACAGACTTTTCCTTCTCCCACCAGCCAAGCCCACCCCTCATCCCTGCACGGAGGGTAACGCCCCCAGGACAGCCATGTCAGCTGTCGGGGCGACGGCTGTGTCAGCGCAGACACACAAGATGGATGCGCCTGTCGTTAATGAGTTAGGGAGTCTGACCCCCTTTGTGGGCTGGGGCGGATGGCTCTAATGACCGCTGGGCCAGGCATCCCTGAAGACAGGCATCCCAACCACTGCTATTCTTCATTTGTACCCTCCAACATGACGGTGGCAGGGACGCCCCCACTGCCCTTAGAAGCCCCACTCTCCCCATCCCTGAGGCACACACGCCAGGTAGGAGCAAAGGCTGCATCAGGAACAGGCGAAAGGCAGAATCAATCATCGAAGCATTTCAAGCTGGAGAAGGGGCAGGAGGCAGGAGGCAGGCAAAGGCCTTGGGCTGGGTACGAGGTCACCTGGGACCAGAAGAGCTCCCTGTTTGGGGGAAGGCAGGGACTCGACCCTCCACACCTTACAGAGCCAGCTGCTTCCTGGGATCTTATTTGCGCTTTTCTCCACCAGGGGGAAGGTAGGGCACAGAGTCTGATCAAAGGCCTGAGACAAAGGCCCCGCCCCACCCACAGTGGAAGACGATGGATAAGGAACCCGCTAAGCTACTCAGATCCCAGGGCCTCCCACCCGGACGCTGAGAAGCTGCACAGAGGGGGACCAGGCTCACAGGCACAGCACCTCCAGCCGTCACCACACCCTTCTCCTCCCCATTCCTTCCACTCCATCTGCCAGGGCTCCTGGCTCCCAGCCTGGATGAGTAGAACAGACAAAGGCCCGGGGAGGGAGGGAAGAGTCCGGCCCCTAGACCAGCTGCTGTGTGGACAACACGCTTGTGAGCCTGAGACCACGCGTGCAGAGAACTTGCCTGGAAAGCCCTTTCATTCATGGACATCATTGATGCCCACTCGGTGCCATGCCGTGTGCTAGGCCCTGGGCACAGAGGGGAGCAGGACTTGGTCTCTGCCTCAGTGTCACTCTCACACTGGAGGGAGACAGGTTTAGAGATCCACAGGCCGAGCACTCGGAGGAGGGTATGACGCGGTGGGGGCTGGGGAGAGGCGAGGCCTGGGGCATCAGCCATGTTCCCAGAGCTGGGGACGTGAGCTGGGTTTCGAATTGTGAGAGGGAATCTTTGCCAGGCAGACAGAGGGGAGGGCAGTGCAAAGCAAAAAAAGCATACAAGGGCATGTGGTTTCTGGGGGGGCAAATAGCGGTGGGAGGGAGGGAATGAGGCAGTGAGACGGAGGGACCCAAATCACAAAGGTCTGAAGCTGGGGCCACTGCAGAAAGGTTTGCGGCTGAAAAGGCTGTAGACCGGTGCAGGAAGCAGGGGTGGGGAGGTCTGCAGAGATGGCCTGGAGAGCTGCAGCGGCTGAGGGGACAAAGGGGAGGTGTGAGTCCCGTGAGGACAGCGAAGGCCAGCCCCTGCAGTGGCCTCAGGGCTGTCTGGGTGTGCTGCGTGGGTGCCCCACACCATCAGCCTTCCCGGGGTGCAGAGGGAGGTGCAGAGACAGCTTGAGACAGTCCTCCACGGTAGATCTCCGAGACCAAGGGTGTGCCCAGACAGCCCCACCGCCTTTGTTCCCCGCCACAAGACCTCCAACCACAGCTGTGGCACCACGAGGGCAGCCCACGACATTCCCGGCCGCACTGTGTCCTAGGGAGAGGTGCCCTCCCTTCATTCCCCGTAGTAATAACCAGCAAGCAAATGCAGGAACACAGCTGGAAGAATAAAATGGCTGTGTTTCCAAATTCTGTTACAGAAAAATCCCCTGGCTGGCCGTCAGCAGGCCTGCAGTCCGCCCTGCTCTGACTGCATTCTAGACAAGTCCCTTTCCCTCTTGGGGCCTCGGTTTCCCCATCTGTGTGTGAGAGACTTAAGTCTTCTCAGCCCTGAGTCCCATTTCTTTTTTCTTTTCTTTTCTTTATTTTTTCGTGAGATGGCATCCTGTTGCCAGGCTGGAGTGCAGTGGCACAATCACAGCAGGGCCGGGCTCACTTCACCCGCAGGCTCAGGCGACCCTCCCCCCTCAGCCTCCTGAGTAGCTCCATTTCTTAAATGTACATAGAACTCTGTGGCTTCCCCAGCACCCCCAACACCCTGTGAGCCTAAGAGAACAGGTGTGATCAGGCCAATGTGTAGGTGTTAAAACTGGGGCCTGATGGCTACCCAAGGTCAGGAAGCATGCCGGCAGCAGCCACCACACCAGGACCCCAGGCTCCTTCCGCCTGGCCCCAGGCCTTTCCCTCAGAGCCCAGGCAGGCCAGTGGTTCGCGCTGTGGGAAGGTGCTCAGTGACTGTCTGGTCTGCTTGTGTGTATTGACCTAAGTGAGGGTTCCCTACTCCCTGTGAACAACTGACCTGAATCAGGCCTCTTGTCTTGGGGGCCCTTCCTCAAAGGCCTGCTAAGTAACTCCCAGCCTGCAGTCCAAATGCAAGGTGAGAAAGTGGCTCGATTGCCACCCCGGGTGCCGTAGGAGGGAAGTGAGCTGCGTCCAGGCCTCATGCCAGTCCTGGATGTGCCCGCTGCGTGGGACTCGGGGGTTAGGCTGCCAGGCGGCTGACTCTGCCCGAGATGCTGGCAGGCAGAGGGGGGCAGGGAGCGCTCAGCTGAGGTAACAATACAGCCCATGAATCATATTTACAAACACCCCAGAGAGCAGGAGAGGGCCGCTAATTAAATATTCACATCCTGCAGGCCTCCGGGAGCCATGAAGATGAGGACATGATCGCAGCTCAGCAGGAAGCTCGGTGCTGCTGGAATGCGAGGCAGTCATCCGTCTCATTCAGCGGCCCGGCAGGCCTTATTATGATGATTAATTTTCAAGTTATCCGCACAAATGCAATCACCGTCATAGACCAGGATAACCCTCTTCATCACTCACAGCCCAGGCTGAGGCAGCCTCAGGAGGAAAAGGGGGGGGGCACGGCGCTTGTAACTGGGGGGCAGAGGGAGAAGCAAGCTCGTGTCCCCCGCTCTCAAGCTCGAAGGCGTTCCTGAACTGAGGCCATTTGTTCTGACAACCCGGCCGGGTGGAGGCCTGAGCCTCAGGGCCCCTCACGTGGGGCTCTTGGGGCTCGCCCAGCTGCCACATTGATCGGGAGAGAGAATGGGTTCCCCTGGACATCTGGGAAGGCTGAGGCAGCTGTCCTGCCCATCCATCCCCAGGAGGAGTCGGCTCTGGCTTCTGTAGGAGCCCGGGGCTTCTGTGGACCACACGCCCCACATCCGTCAATCTCGATTAAGGAGGACCTTGGGGAGCTGGGGGGCTTCTCCGGCCACTGCAGCATTGTCCTGGAGATGCTGGCCTGGAGATGCGGGGGAAGGAGGTGGGTGTGATTTCTGAAAAGCCATTAATCCCAAAATGGTGATTGAGCACCCGTGACGAGCCGCATTGTGCTGTGTCCTGCACGTGCCGCACAGGGGGCAGCAAGAGGTGATTGATCAGGGAGGAATGAGTGTCTCTTTCTTTATGGACTTTCAAAGGCACCATTTGACATCCTGAGTAGGACGATCAATGAGAGGCAGCTGACCCCCTGCGGCCACCTCCAGGCAGCAGGTGGATAGGAGAGCCCACATGGGGGACAGTTGGAGGGCCTCCCGGTCATGTGCCCTGCGCCGTTAGCAAGAATTGGGGTATCCACCATCGCGGGCCCTTCCCGGTACAGGGCTGTTGGCCATCAATTTACTTTCTCCTTTTGCACTGAAAGAGAACCTGGAACAATTGCCATGTTTTCTGATAAATTATAGCCACCCGTTCCCCAGCCTTGCAGCCCAGAAGATCCCAGCACATGTATAAATCAGACTAATGAAAGCTGAAGTTGTCATTTTCGAGAGCAGGCACTTATTCAGGAAACCTTTATGGAGTGCCTGCTAGGTGCCGGGCCTGTGCTGAGTGCTGGGCACACGGAGACAAATCAGACCAACTCTCAGCATGAAAACGCTCGCAGGGTGGCGGGGACAGGCAGAGGTACACACCAGCCAGACCCCCACAAAAGGATGTAGTGAGGTAGCCTTGCACCAGGAGCCTGGACTTTGGAACCAGCTGCACTACCTCCTAGCTGTGTGACCTTAGGCCAGTGCCTCAACCTCTCTGAGCTTTAGTTCCCTCGTCCAAAAAGCAACAACGAAGACTCCTCTCTCACTGGTTGGTTGTAAAGATTAAACGTCAATGCAGCCCAGTGCTTGGCACCTTCTGGAGGGGGCTCAATAAATAGAGAGTCCTGGCCTAGGGATGGCCCCCCCACAACCCCACTGTGGAGATAAGCCACTAGGGCTATAGGAGGGGAGAGGCAGAAATGCTCACTCTGCCTGGGGGAGAGGGGGGCAGCTTCCCAGAGCAGGTGATGCTGACGGGAGTCTTCAAGAATTAGCAAAAAGTGAGGGGTGCTGGGGAGAGACAGGGATACTGGGAAAGGCAGAGAGACTGAGAAAGAACACATGGAGGATGGAGAGTGCTGAGAAGGAAGAGTTGGGAAGTAGCGGGGAGCTATGGCGCGCCCGCCATGCAGAGCCCTGAGATACAGCAGCAGCCGGCGGGAGTTTCCAACCACAAAGGACTCCTGTACTGCAGTGGTTCCGGCTGGGGCTGGGCCTGAGGGTAGAGAGGGGCTGGATTCAGAAAGAAGCATCCATGGGCACTGGGATGGAGAGGAGAGGGCGGCTGAGCCACAGAAAGGCCAGCTTGACCACAGCAGAGCAGACACTGAACTAGACACAGCCACGCAGAGAGGCCCAGGGTCTGTTCTGGAGAGCACATGCGCCTTAGATATAAGCTCACAGGCAGAGAGATTCACAGACAGACGCAGAGACACTCAAATCCTTCCAGAGCATGCAGAGACAAACGCGTGGAGATGGACACACGTAGGCATACATAGACACGACACAGAGGAGGCTACAGAGAGACATGCGGGGTGGCCATGAGCGACGTGCAAAGCTGACACACTGAGGAAATGCGTGCAGAGCACATGCCCATGGTTTGCAGACACACACAGAAAACACAGAGGAGGCGCACACAAAGAGAGCCACAGTGTGACTACCCTGGGAAGACGGGGACCAAGTAGTCCCCATCTCTCATTTCACCACTGAAAAGTCCCATGTCCTGGGGACACTTCTCAGTCCCAGGCAAACTAGGGCAGTTGGTCACCCTAACCCAGAGACACACAGTCACGCAAACAGCACCAACACCCAGGCCTCTGTGCACACAATGTTATCAGCACAAATGCAGTCACCATCATAGGCCAGGATAACCCTTTTCGTCACTCAGCCCTGACTAGGGTGCGCCTAAAGCCTTAGACACCTGGGGAGACACTGAGGAACACACAGAGCAGAGGCACAGACACAAGGCAGGCAGACACACCCACTGCATTCTACCCCAGAGCCCAAGCTCACACGCACATCCCCAGACACAGACACACAAAGCCCATCACACATACATCTACAGAGCAAAAGAAACGCCAAAACGCAAACCACTAAAACGAAGAAAGGGCAAGCCAGTTTTAGAAAAGATCAAAGCAGCCTTTTAATCCGCGGGCTCATGGGATGTGGTCCTTGCTTAGATGTTAAAGACACTCGGGGAAGTGGAGGAATGGGAGCGAGCAGACCGTGGCAAGGGCACGGGGCACCCTGGCAGGGGCCCCACAACACGGATGTCCTCCAGCAAGGGCACATTCTCCAGCTCAGCTCTGCTGGTTAATGTCACTATTCACAGCCACGTCCACAGGGGAATGCCTTGAACAGCTCACTCCCGTGAAACTGACAACACCTTCCATTTCACAGGGCCATGGAGGGGACTGAGTGAAACGTGGGACGCACCAGGCATGACGCCAGGCACACAGGACATCATGCTGAAGGCACTAAAGCTAATAAGACAGGTCTACAACCCTTTTCTGAAATTCTGAAATCTTGAATATTCTGAAAACAAAACATTTCTTCCTATTAGGGGGCAAAACCAGAGCAGCACTGACATGAGGCCATTTCTTTCTAATCCAATTTCGTATGACAATTCATATGTTTCTCTGAGATAATAGTAAGGTGTTTGATTATGGAGTATCATATTAGTTTTGAAAATCTGCAAACCAGGCTGGGTGCAGTGGCTCACACCTGTAATCCCAGCACTTTGGGAGGCCAAGACAGGCAGATCACTCGAGGTCAAGAGTTCAAGATCAGCCTAGCGAACATGGCAAAACCCCGTTTCTGCTCAAAATGCAAAAATTAGCCAGGCATGGTGGCACACGCCTATGGTCCTAGCTACTTAGGAAGCCGAGGTGGGAGGATCACTTGAACCCAAGAGGCGGAGGTTGCAGTGAGCTTAGATGGCACCACTGCACTTCAGCCTGGGTGACAGAGCTACACCCGGTCTCCAAAAAAGAAAATCTGCAAACCTCAGAATTCTGAAACACATCTGGCCCCAAAGGATTTGAATAAGGAACTGTGGACCTGTGAGTATGTGCACACGTTTGCATTCGGGTAGATAATACGTAGTTGCTTGTGCATGCACGCACGGTATAACACAGGCATCGCCCTCCACAGTCCACGAAGCAGGGACATCTGTGCACCTAGGCATGGCCCTTCACAGTATACTTCAGACTGGGCGCTGTGGCTCATGCCTGCAATCCCAACACTTTGGGAGGCCATGGCGAGTGGATCACCTGCGGTCAGGAGGTCGAGACCAGGCCTGACTAACACAGTGAAACCCAGTTTCTAATTAAAATACAAAAGATTAGCCAGGCATGATGGTGCATGCCTGTAATCCCAGCTACCTGGGAATCTGAGACAGGAGAATCGCTTGAACTCAAGAGGCGGAGGGCGGAGGTTGCAGTGAGTCAAGATCGCACCATTGCACTCCAGCTTGGGCAACAAGAGTGAAACTCCATCTCAAACAAACAAACAAACAAACAACCCAGTATACTTCAACATACATTATTTCATGCTATCCTTCCAGATTCATAGTAAGCCAATGGGTGTTAATATTTCCTCCAATATAGGCAGGGCACGGTGGGTAACACCTGTCATTTCAGCATTTTGGGAGGCCAGGATGAGAGGATCACTTGAGGTCAGGAGTTCGAGACCAGCCTGGCCAACATGGTGAAGCCACATTTCTACTAAAAATACAAAAATTAGCTGGGTGTGGTGGTGTGTGCCTGTAGTCCCAGCTACTTGGAAGGCTGAGGTGAGGGGATTACTTGAACCCAGGGAGGTGGAGGTTTTAAGTGAGCTGAGATTGTGCTGCTGCACTCCAGCCTGGACGACAGAGTAAGACCCTGTCTCAAAAGGGCTCACACGGCCGGGCACAGTGGCTCACGCCTGTAATCCCAGCACTTTGGGAGGCCGAGGCGGGTGGATCATGAGGTCAAGAGATCGAGACCATCCTGGTCAACACGGAGAAACCCCGTCTCTACTAAAACTACAAAAAAAAAATCAGCTGGGCATGGTGGCACGTGCCTGTAATCCCAGCTACTCAGGAGGCTGAGGCAGGAGAATTGCCTGAATCCAGGAGGCGGAGGTTGCGGTGAGCCGAGATTGCGCCATTGCACTCCAGCCTGGGTAACAAGAGCGAAACTCCGTCTCAAAAAAAAAAAAAAAAAAAGGGCTCACACCTGTAATCCCAGCACTTTGGGAGACCGAGGCAGGTGGATCACAAAGTCAAGAGATCGAGACCATCCTGGCCAACATGGTGAAACCCTGTCTCTACTAAAAATACAAAAATTATCTGGGTGTGCTGGCTAACGCCGGTAATCCCAGCAACTCGGGAGGCTGAGGCAGGAGAGTCACGTGAACCCGGGAGGCAGAGGTTGCAGTGAACCGCACCACTACACTCTAGCCTGGCGACAGAAGGAGACTCTGTCTCAAAAAAAGAAAACAATTCCCCCGAATTCACAGATGTGGAACTGAGGCTCAGAGAAGTTGAATGTCTAATCCAAGGTCACACAACTAGTTAACATGGAGCTGGGTCCTAAACCTTGGTCTACAGAAGTTCAGGGCGTTCCCTCCTTTGCACTCCCTTACTCCATACTCTCTCAACTACTTAGCAAAAAAGACGGAAGTACATAGAAGGCAACATTAACCTGAGGTTGAACTCCAACATCTGAGCCCTGAAAGCACCAGCTAGTCTTCAATGACTAGTGACCCCAGCGCAGGGGGAGGGTTCTTACATCTAGAAGCAGGGTCCTACCTGTTTCCTCTGCTAGTCGGTTCCTGGTTTCCAAGAAGGAATAGTTTCCCTTCTGCCTTCATTAGAACCACCTGGGCTTCAGAGTCAGCTGCAGCCTGTCTGCCTATCCTAAAGTTCATCAGAATTGGGTACATCTTGAATTTCACAATAGGGACTCAAAGTCAGTCCAGTGCTTTCAGGCCACGACTCCTTTCATGACAAATGAGGACACGTACCGCAAGGGACACATGATGCCACTGGCTTTGATCAACAAAGTACTCCAAAGTGGGACTCAAACGCCCACTTGCAAGTCCCAGCTCTGCCAAGAACCATGGGACCTTGAGTACGTCCGTTAACATCTTTGAGCACTGGGTACAATTCCAAGTCCCTCTCAGAACTGAAAGAACACTTAAGAACTTAAATACTTAAATACCACTAAGGACTGTAAGCTTTCTTAATCACCCAAACAGGGCTCTGACCATGCCTTTCACTGCTCAGGGGTCACCTGCACAGGCCCTTCCCGACAGCCCGAGTCATTTGGGGTGGGGGGGGTGGTGGATGTGGGCAGTTCTTTCTGCACCCGCTAGCTCTAGTTTCGCTATTATAAAAGTTTTCTGATGGAAGGAGGAACTGGTGCAAATACCCGCAGTAGACCAGCAGTCCCCAGATGTGGCTGTGCATTACAATCACCTGGGAAGCTTTTGAAAATGTGATATCCAAGCCCCACCCTAGAATAATTACCTCATCGTCTCTGGGGAAGGTACCCAGGCACTAGTGGTCGCTTGGAATCCCTAGGTGACTCCAGTGTGCAGCGATGTTTAAGAACCCCTGCATCCTGTTTACAATAGCAAAGACCTGGAACCAACCCAAATGCCCATCAATGATAGACTGGACAGGGAAAATGTGGCACACATACACCATGGAATATTATGCAGCCATCAAAAACGATGAGTTGATGTCCTTTGTAGGGACGTGGATGAACCTGGAAACCATCATTCTCAGCAAACTGACACAAGAGCAGAAAATCAAACACTGCATGTTCTCACTCATAGGCAGGTGTTGAACAATGAGAACACATGAACACAGGGAGGGGAGCATCACACACTGGGGCCTGTTGTGGGGAAATAGGGGAGGGACAGCGGGAGGTGGGGAGTTGGGGAGAGATAGCATGGGGAGAAATGCCAGATATGGGTGATGGGGAGGAAGGCAGCAAATCATGCTGCCATGTGTGTACCTATGCAGCAATCTTGCATGTTCTTCACATGTACCCCCAAATCTAAAATGCAATTAAAGAACCCATGCATCTCAAACTTGAATATAGTATGAATCACCTGGGGGCCTTGTTAACATCCAGATTCTGATTCAGCAAGTCAGTCTGGGGCCTGGGGTTCTGCATTTTCAATAAGCTCCCAGGAGATTCTGATGTTGCTGGTCCACAGACCACAGGGCCGTCAGTCAGGAAGTCCCTTCCAGCTCAGACCCTCCACAGAGCTCAGTTCCTCCCAAGGACTGACTGCTTCTCCTGGGTTCAAAGCTCCCCAGCAAGACGAAGCGCCAGCTGCCAGCCCACCAAACAGACTCACATGGGCTCTTCCATTCTTTCTGCAGTTGGAGTGAACCAGGCTATGCTGGGGTAACCCCAGAGCCCCTCACAGTAAGACAGACAGGCAGAGTGAAATGGCAGAGGCTCTACCTCCATGGCCCAAGGGGGAAGCAGACCACAGGCAAGGGTGGTACATGGGGCAGGGGCAAGGGGAACTTGGAGGAGGAGTGGGGAGGAAGTTTAGGGGAGGGCACCTCCACTGGCATTCCCTCCTGGCTTGCCACGGGTTGTGTATTGGTTTGCTAGGACTGTGTATCAAATCACCACAACCTGGGCGGCTCAAACAACTGAAAATTCTTGTCTCATAGTTCTGGAGGCCAGACCTTCGAAGTCAAGGTGTCAGCAGGATTGATGCCTTCTGAGGGCTGTGAGGGAAGGCGGTGTTCCAGGCCTCTCTCCCTGGCTTGCAGATGGCCGTCTTCTCCCTGCATCTTTTCGTATCATCTGTCTTCCAAGTGTTTCTGCATCCGGATTTCCCCCTATAAGGATGGCAATCATATTGGACGAGGGTCTACCCCGATGACCTCATTTTGACTTGATGACCTCTGTAGAGACTCTATCTCCAAACAAGGTCCCATTCTGAGGTCTCGGGGATTAAGGACTCCAACCTGTGAATGCGTGTGGGATACCATCCAATTCATAACAGGTTGTGATATAGGAGGTCAGCCCAAGTTGGCAGATCATTTGGTTTTCAAGAGGGGCCAGAACTCTGGATTGACATGAAACCTGATTTTCAACCTTAGTAGGGTGTACCATGTTAGAGAAACACTGTGTGGACTTCACAACATTTTTTTGTACTCAATGTCTGCACCTGGGCCGCTCACCTTTCCTGCCCTGCAGCAGTAATGCCCTGTACCAGGCTGCAGCACCCTCCAGCAGGTGAGGCAGCCTCCCTGGGTTCCTCCTTGCTGCCCTCCAGGTCAGCTCCCAGCACCCCACTTGCGCCACTGCACCCTAGGCTCCAGGTTCCCTCCATCAAATCCTGGCTCCAACTATTTCTCCTCTGTGACCCTGGGTAGGTCAGTTAGCCTCTGGCCCTCATTTTCCAAGTCTATCAAATGGATATAATAACAAAACCCATCAAGTTATTTGATTACAGGCCCTGGAACATAGTAGGTGCTCAATAAATGTTGGATGAATGAGCGTTAACAGTCATTTAAAGGAGAAGCCAGAGCTCCCATTTAAGGGTAAATGGGCAGACCAGGAGTGAGTTGAGCCTAGACTCTTACAAGCAACTCTTTGGTCCTTTGTTTTCACATTTATTAATTCATTTTACCTTTTGAAGATACCTCAGGCCCTGGAGATTGCCCATGAGCACAAGATCCCTGGGGGTTGGTGGGCAGGGGATGAGGGAATACCCCCTGCTCCACTGTATGACCTGAGTCTAGGCACCCCTTCTCTGGGCCTCCGGGTCCCCTTCTGTACAATAAACTAACAGAGTGTAAGTCTGGGGCCATCCCACCTGGGCCCACCTCCCAGCTCTGGCCCCCACCACCTGAGTGATCTTGGCATGATACCTCCTCTCTTATGCATCAGTCTCCTCATCTAGAAATGAAAAGCCACCTCCTAGGACAGTGGTAAAGAAGAAATAAATGAATATTCTTGAAGCACTTGCCACAGTGCCTGGCACAAAGGGAAAGCTCAATACATGTTGGCTATTTGTTTTTATTCTACTAGGGAACTCCATGATCCACCAGACTCCTGCAATCCTGGTGCTGCTGGCCCTCTGACTCCCAGTCCAGTGCTCCTTCCACCCCATTAACCTAAAGGAAACCCACCAAGCAGGACAAGTGCAGCCCAAATACCAATCTTCCTCAGGAATCCTGCTCTTCTTTGTCCTGTTTTGCTGACTCCCAGATTGTCCTGGGCATGGTGGCCCCAGCCTCCACTGTAAAGAGCTGCCCTGAAGACCCCCACTGGGACCTTCTTCAGAGCCCCCAGCTTTCGGGGACTGAACTCTGACCCCCATTCTTCCAGCATGAATTCAGCCTGCCTAAGGGCATGGGGCCCTGGGCCAGCAGGCCCCTGGGGGAGCTGAGGCTCTGGCGTGCCTCCAGGCAAAAGTAGCTACGCTCAGCAGAAATGTCCCAGGCAGGGACGAAAGTCAGTGGCCTGGGAGGGGCTGGCAACAGGGGGTCTGCAAATGCGGGAGCCAGACTCTAGGCTGCCAGCCACAGAACAAAGGGGTCTTGGAGAAAGGGCCCAGGCCTGAGCTCCTGCCCCTGAGAAATCCACATCGGGAGGGGAAATACCAGCAACTGGCCACACACCACAGGCGGCTGCAACCAGCTGAGAAGACCCTTTTGGGCCAGCGGTGGGTGGAGAAGGAGTGGTCCAGACTGAGCTTCCTGGATCCTGGGGTGCAGTTACCTGATTGCCAGGGGAGTCCCTTCTCCAGAAGGCTCTTTGCAGACTCTCCTGCTGGAGCTGCAGGAGGCCTCTGGCCTGGCCCGGCTTCCCTTCTGAGCCCCTGCTGGTTTCTCTGCTCACAATGCCGTTTCCCCTTGGTCTGCCTGTTAAATTCTTGTTCATCCACCACCATGTCCGACTAATTTTGCACCATGTTGGCCAGGCTGGTCTTGAACTTCTGACCTCAGGTGATCCACCCTCCCCGGCCTCCCAAAGTGCTGGGATTACAGACGTGAGCCACCGTTCCTGGGTGCAATGGTGGTGTCTAGGGGTCATTCTGGCTTCTTGCTACCAATTCCCTCACCCCTACCAGTCATGACATGTTGTAAAGTCGGTCTGGCTGTGCAGGGAGAATCACCTGGAAAGCCTACCGAACACGGTTTCCTGGGCCCTGTACATGACTTACGGGATCCAAATCTCCTGAGCTGTGGCCAAGGAATCTGAAGTCCCCCGATAGCCAGGAAAGTGATAGAAGCCTGCCCTCCCCTTCCATGTGCCACCTGATGAGATTTGGGGCCCCTCCTGGCTGCTCTGGCCACCCCTAAACTTTCATTAACAAGAACAGCAGGCAGGGTGCTGGCTCATGCCTGCAATCCTAGCACTTTGGGAGGCCGAGGTGGGCAGACTGGTTGAGCTCAGGATTTCAAGACCATCCTGGGCAAAAGGCAAAACCCTGTCTCTATTAAAAATACGAAAATTAGCCAGGCACGGTTGTGCATGCCTGTAATCCCAGCTGCTTGGGAGGCTGAGGCAGGAGGATCACTTGAGTCCGGGAGGCGAAGTTATAGTGACCCAAGATGGCACCAGGGCACTCCAGCATGGGCAACAGAGCCAGACCCCATCTTAAAAACCAAAACAAACAAACAAAAACAAGGAGAGTGGGCTCGCAAGGACTCCAGGGCCACCTCCCCCTCTACTGCTGAACTGGCTGTGCCCTCCTGGCTCCCGGACCCTGTCCCGCCTCTTTTTGTGCCTGCTGAACGGCGCCACTATCCTGTCCTGGCATCGCCAATCTCAGGAGAGGACACCTTCACCTGGCCCCTCTTGCACCATTCTCTCTCTTACTCCCTCCCCGACCTCCTCTTTCCCTCTTTCCTCTTTGTCCACCCAATGCCTTTGCTGCAAGACCTCCCTGTCACCTTTGTGCCTCATCCGCTGCCCTCTAACTGTCCTCACAAGCTGTCTCTGGGCAGTAAACTGGGATGCTACTCCAACCTCGCTGCCCTTGTCCAGCCTCCTGCCCCAGCCTCTCCCCAGCCCTGCCCCTAAGATGGCTGAAGCCTTGTTCGGGAGTGTCGGCGGGGGGTGGGGGGGCAGAGGCCTGCATTAGCTGGGTGGCACTCCTGTTTTGCCCCTTCGCTGGAGAGACCCTCGACCCTCTGTGAAGTGGGTTTGATTTTACAGCACCTCCATCCTTTGCCTCCCACATCCAGGACCTGCTACTTAATTTGCAGACCCCAGGGCAAAATAAAAATGCAGGACTCCTCGTTCAAAAAGTATTAGGATGTTCAAGCCGGCAATAGCAGAGCTTTCCTGCTTTTCCATTTTCTAATCTAACCACCGGGACCTTCTAAGTGCATGGCCCTGTGTGACTGCACATCCAGAATGCCGGCCCGACCCGTGCCCCTTTCCAGCTGGTGATAGTCCCTCTCCCCTCTCCTGTCCTCAGCTGCTTTCTTAGGCAGCTCCTCGGAGCCTCCCAGCAGGAGCACAGCCCCAGCCACTTGGAGAAGTCCAGGGCCCTGTTCAGCAGGCACTCAGCACAGATTCCCCCCAGGTCAGTCTTCACCCCAGGCCACCACTCACATCCTTCTCAAATCAATCAGTTATTGAGCCCCACCTGGCTGAGGCTTAGGACGGAGGACAAGTAGGTAAACAATCGCTGTCCTCCAGGAGTTCAATGTACAGCAGAACTAAGACTTGAACAAGAGCAGGACCAGGCAAGGATTCTGTCAATTCAGAGAAAAAGAATCACAGTTTATTAGGAAACTGAATTTCACAAAAAGGACAGCATAAAGCTGGGCTTTGGTGAATGGGCAAGATTTGATTAACCCGATGAGGAAAGGGGCATTCGAGGAAGACGTCATGGCATGGGCAAAAGCTTAGAGATAAGAAAATACATGGCACGCCGTAGAATCCTGAGTTGTGCAGTGTGGCTGAGGTGTGCAGATGGTGAAAAAGCGGGAGGAGGCCGGAATGAAAATTTGGCGTCTGCAGAGAAGAACTACAAGGGCAACCATGAAGTGTTTGTGCTCCCTTAGTGGAGACACCGAGGGGATTTTGGTTGTGGTATTTAGGTTATTTTGGAGCAAAGGGAGAAGGGAGAAGCCTTCCTCCCAGCCTCCCAGCCTGCCCGAAGAGTGCAAAACCTCACGATTTTGCAAAACAGGCCGCACCTAGTCCGGATTCTAGGGAGTCTACGCCTCTCGACCCACACTTTGTCCTGAGCCCTGACAAAGGTCTGGCCCCCTCGCGCACTGGGAGCTCGGAGGACCCGCAGCCCGTTGATTCGCGCAGCAGTGCCCAGCCTGGTGTTGATGGGGGTTGGGGTTTCCCGCCACTCACTCCCAAAGCGTACTGTTAGGGCGTGGGGATGTGGGGGCGGGGGGGGTATGGTTGCAGAATAGGATCCGGGACTGGGAGGGAAGGGGGACTGTCTGGGCACACCCGGTAGGTACGACCGGAGGTGAAAAGAGTGGCTCCCATGCCCTGAAGGCCCCACTACCCACTTTAGGTTTATATTATGGATATTTCCAAACATATTCAAAGTAGAGAGAAGAGTATAATGATAAGGCACGCCCACACCGCCCAGCTTCAGCAGTTAGCCCCTCCAAGCCAACCTTGTTTTCAGCTAACCCTCTCCCACCACTCGTTTTCAAGCGATGTGAGTGTCCTGAGCGAGGTGGAGGCGCCCCCAGTTGGAGAGCGGGTGCCCGCACCACTGGGGCACAACTGGGCTGGGAGTTGAGATCACACAGGGTAGGGGCCGCGGAGGGCGGGGGCAGGGCGGGCGGGGCGGGGCTAGAGCGCGGCGCGGTGGGGGGCGCTCTCCGAGTGACTCGGGGCGCGCGGCGCTGGGCGCAGAGCGCCAGTCTCCGCCTTGCAAGCTCGGAGCGTGCCCGCTGCGCCGCCGCTGTCCGTACCCGCCGCCGCCTTCTCGCTGCCGCAGCCGTCGCCACCATGCCCAACTTCGCCGGCACCTGGAAGATGCGCAGCAGCGAGAATTTCGACGAGCTGCTCAAGGCACTGGGTAAGCGCCGCAGAGGCCGCGCCCCGACGGGGAGAGGCGGCCCGGAGGTGCCCTGGTCCCGGAGGGGGTGCCCAGTCCCGGAGGGGGTGCCCGGTCCCGGAGGGGGTGCCCGGTCCCGGAGGAGGGTCGGCGCTGGGGAGCCCAGGCAGGAGGGGGTCCCCGGGGCGATACGATGCCTCGTCTCCCGGGCGCACCGGGTTTCGGAGCAGCTAGTAGAGAACCCGGAACCCACGCGTTCAGCGAACGTTTGGGGGATGTTAAGCGCCCTCCTCGACGGTGCGGACTTTATCCCGTGCTCGATCATAGCGAGTAGAGATTACTAGAGAGCAAGGAGGGTCAGGGACTTAAATTTGGAGACTCCGATTTGAGACCAGGCTCTGCCACGAATTCACTGTGCAACACGAGGAAAGTCACTTACCCTCTCTGTGCCTCAGTTTCTCATCTCGAAAACAAGGGCGAGGGCAGGGAAACGAGTGGATCAATTTTAAGGCCCCTTTCTAAAGTTAGAGGGTATGAGCGGAGCCAGACCGGTCCCGAGACCGGCCGCGAGGCTCTGTGAGCCGAGCCTGTGGCGCACCCTGTGCAGGTGTGAACGCCATGCTGAGGAAAGTGGCCGTAGCGGCTGCGTCCAAGCCTCACGTGGAGATCCGCCAGGACGGGGATCAGTTCTACATCAAGACATCCACCACGGTGCGCACCACTGAGATCAACTTCAAGGTCGGAGAAGGCTTTGAGGAGGAGACCGTGGACGGACGCAAGTGCAGGGTGAGGCCCCAGAGCCGGTACCGCGTTCCCGGGTCCCCCCTCCGTGCCCACGGCCCCCTGTGGCTGGAGGAACCTCCGCCTCCGGTTGCAGCCGGTGGCGCGCCTTCGCTTCCTTGCAGGGTGTGTGCTCTGGCTGTTTGCAGAGGGGTTTGTGCATCCTAGCTGCCCCTGGCTCGAGAGAAAGTATCACCCTCATTCCATCTCAACCCCATCCCTAAGCCGCCTCCCGAGGTGCTAACAGCCGCGCTTGAGGAGCGGGCTCTGGCTTGCTCCGCGTTCCCTGCTGTGGCTTTTGCAGCGGTTTGCTGCGCCCAGCGCTGTCGGCGCAAGAAGGAACGGTTGCAGGGGCCGCCAGGTTCTCGGGCCGCGCTGCTGCCACGTTTCCTGTCGCAGGTGAAGCGGTAGCTCTTGCATTCCCCTCCCACCGTATCCCCCGCGCCCGCCAGGGTTCCTGGGCCGCCTGGGAACGCTCTGGATTCAGTTTCAGCAGTCCCGAGGACCCCGGCACCTCTCCCCACCCGCCCTCAGCCTGGTGCCTTAAAGGAACTGCGGAGTCTTTCCAAAAGCAAGGCAGGTTCTGGCTGGGAAAATGGACTAGTTGCCCTTTCTTAGTCCTCAAGGGCAAGAGTTTTTCTTAATTTCTCCATCGGCCCAGGGATGAACCGGTGGACTGAAGCAAGGGGTTGTACATTCCTTTTTTGCATGGGCAAAAATTGCATTTGGTTAACCAGATGGAAAAATAATCGCTGGTGATACCACTTATTTAAAAAGTGACAGAATGTCTCCCTCCCTAGCTCCAATTTTTTTTTTTTTTTTTTTTTTTTAGAAAAAAAAAAAGTCATAACATTCCAGAGAGTGGGAAATTGTTTCTTTCACCTTTCCTGAGCAGTGCCTGGTCTGATCTCAGAATGGGACTCTGTGGGCACTGGGCCTGGAAGGACAAAGAAACAAAGCCCCCAGAAGCAGGCCGATCCAGGAGGCAATCTGTGCCTCCCAGAATTGCCATAGCCTGAAAATGATGTCCACGCTTGCAGGGATCTGAAGCCCAAACTCTGCTGCAGAAACAAAGATCAGGACAGCATAGAGTGAAGGGCTGGGAGTCTAAGGGAGGAGGCTTGGCGATACGCAGGGCTCAGTTTGGGGACATCCAATGGTGGCTGCTGTCAGGGAGGGTAATTCTGAGTTTTAAAAAATTAAAGGTTCACACAACAGCCTGGAGAGTGGAGTTTTCTGCACCCCCATCCCCCACACCTTGCCTAATGAATGTATCCCATGTGTTAGTTAAAAACTGATTATATGCACATTCAGCTCTGGCCCACCCTCCAGCCCAGCTGTACCACACTTGGCTTTGTGCAGACACTGGGGAAAACTTCAGGAAATCCCTTCTTTCGCCTCCAACTTCCAAAAGCATGAAGCCCCTTCAGATTGATTTGCTTTTTAAAAGTTTTCTAAAGGGACGTAACCTGGAAAGTGGAAGCATTTTAACCCTCAGAGCCAGAGACACCCAGGTATATCAGCGTAGGGGTGAACTACACCTGATAAGGAGTGGACAGAAAGGACGTTCCTATCCCAAAATCCATTCAGGGAATCAGGCTCCTGATCTGCTCATGACAGATGTGCTTACAAAATTCGTGCTTAACTGTTGTAAAATGTCATGGTTCTGATGGTGAAGATTCTTGCTTTTAAAATCCTGAGGTCAGGAGTTCGAGACCAGCCTGACTGACATGTTGAAACCCCATCTCTACTAAATATACAAAAAAATTAGCTGGGCCTGGTGGCAGGCACCTGTAATCCCAGCTACTCAGGAGGCTGAGGCAGGAGAAATGCTTGAAGCTGGGAGGTGGAGGTTGCAGTGAGCAGAGATTGTGCCACTGCACTCCAGCCTGGGCAACAGAGTGAGACTCCATCTCAAAAAATAAATAAATAAAAATAAAAGTAACCCAAATTTTTGAAGGGGTAGTTAATTTTTATATAAATGAATCATTTCATGCTCTAAATTTTATTCCTATAGATGTAAAGCATACCTAAGACCTTGCTACTTCAGTAAGAGAGACTGTGTGTGTGTGTGTGTGTGTGTGTGTGTGTGTGTGTGTGTGTGTGTATGTGATACAAGGTGTATTTATACCCCTTAAACTCTGTGACCAGCACTCTGAATTTGGACTTTATAAGGCTCAGCAGAGAAGAATCTGTGGCCTGCTGACAGGGACCATGTGTTGATCCTCTCTGCACAGCAATTATTTTTCAATGCTCATTGTTGTCCCTGCTCCCGCTGCTGAGACTGTAATTAATGTCACTAATGGTTTCCTGCCTGCAGAGTTTAGCCACTTGGGAGAATGAGAACAAGATCCACTGCACGCAAACTCTTCTTGAAGGGGACGGCCCCAAAACCTACTGGACCCGTGAGCTGGCCAACGATGAACTTATCCTGGTAGGGGACTCTTGACCCCCAAATAATCCTGAAGTTCCCCCAGATGGTGCCTGAGGTGGGCCCCACAAATATGTCCTCCTCACTCGGGCATTCAGAGAAAGACACCATTTGCCCTGGATTAAAATCAGAGCAGAAAACCCGAGATGACAGTTGAGGTCAGAGGAAATCATTGTTAAATGGTTGGTAGGAAAGAGGATTTGCTCAGAGGGCGGAACAGGGGCTAGAGACGGGCTGGAGTGCCTGCCACTACCACACTGACACAGCCTGGAGCTGGTGGCGTGCTTTAAGCCCAGCTCCCCTCTTATCAGGCTGGAGTGCCTGAGCTCTGTGAAATCCCCATGCTCACACAGCAGAAGGGTTTTTTTTTCATTCTCTTTTCCCCTTTTGCTGGCTGGGAAAGGTTTCAGTAATTTTTATCACATCAGCCCTCAGAACCTTAGAGAACATTTTTACCTGTGATTTGCAGACTCCAGTGGCCTTTGGGAGCCAGGCAATGAATGCTAATTTGGGAAGTGTCTGAGTGTAACACAGTGTGGAGAGATGAGCCCCTTTAGAATTAGAAAAGGTGGCTTGCCCTTAAAAGTATTCAGACTGGCCAGGCACGGTGGCCTGTAATCCTTTGGGAGGCTGAGGCAGGCAGATCACTTGAGGTCAGGAGTTCGAGACCAGTCTGGCCAACATGGTGAAAAGCCGTCTCTACTAAAATACAGAAATTAGCCAGGCATGGTGGCACGTGCTTGCAGTTCCAGCTACTCAGGAGGCTGAGGCAGGAAAATGGCTTGAACCCAGGAGACGGAGGTTGCAGTGAGCCGAGATAGTTCCACTGTACTCCAGCCTGGGCAACAGAGACTCTGTCTCCAAAAAAAAGAAAGTATTCAGACAAAGACATTTTAAACACCCACTCCTAGCCAAACAAAACTTACCTGGTGAGCCCAAATTAGAACCTCTAATTTAAGCACACACTTCCTCAGACTTTTTAGATAGGGAACGAAGGAAGGGCGAGGGCAGAGCAATCCCCATCACGCTCCCTTTGTGTTTCGGAACTGGCTGGGATGGGTGGCTCACACGTCTAATCCCAGCACTTTGGGAGGCTGAGCCCAGGAGTTTGAGAACAGCCTGGGCAACACAGTGAGACCCCCATCTCTACAAAAAAAAAAAAAAACAAAACAACAACAACAACAACAACAAAAACAAATTAGCTGGGTGTGGTGGCGCAAGCCTGTAATCTCAGCTATTCAGAGGCTGAAGTGGGAGGATCACTTGAGCCTGGGAGTTTGAGGCTACAGCAAACTGTGATTGTGCCACTGCATTCCAGCCTGGGCAAGAGCTGAAACCACGTCTCAAAATAAAAAAATTAAAAAAGGGGCCTGGCACGGTGGCTCATGCCTGTAATCCAAGCACTTTGGATGCCAAGGTGGGCGGATCACCTGAGGTCAGGAGTTCAAGACCAGCCTGACCAACATGGTGAAACCCCGTCTTAAAAAAAAAAAAAAAAAAAAAAAAGAACTAATCAAGATTTTTACAACCACCCTTTTCTTCTGGAGCAGAAAAGGGAAAAGCTGTTTTGGGTAAGCAGGAAATTATATCCTTTGTTCTCCATTAGGTACTTTGTTAACCTCTGTTCCATCTTAGTGAATGTCACCCTGAAATGCTGTGAACAGGAGGCTGCCTGCTGAAGAGTGCTAGGAAGGGACTTGCAGTGTGACCTGGGCATGGCCCTTCCCTTCTCAAGCTCTTTCCCCTGCTGTACAATGAGGGGTTGAGCTCCAGCCTGATCCCTGAGGTCCCGCTCAGCCTTGAAATTACATGTTTATTCTGCAAGAAGACCCTAAATTGAGCTATTACTTGAACTGAGACTGCTAGATCTTTCCCTCTCCCTCCTCTCGTCCTTCCCTGGGATGATTTAACATGCTTTCTCCTTTCACAGAGAAAGGACTGGCTTAATTTGCAACCTGGTTAATATTGTTTCCAGGGACGGGATACTTGCTGGGCTTGGGGGAGCAATTTGAGGCTGAGACATGGAAATTTAGGAGAAAAGGCACATATGGTTTACTGGCACCAGAGACAGCCAAGAGGGAGATGATTTTAGAGTTTTTGAGTGTAGCTGAGGGTTCAGGAGGCTCGGTTTGCTCTGACAAAGCATGATTTTATTAACTTGTGTAGCATACATGCAGCCGGAATCACATGCCAAATTCTGCTACAGGGACCCCATCACTCTGAAATCCTCCCTCCCCCAACTACAGTTCTAACCCTGCATCCTTCCCGGGCACAGCAAACATATATACAAGCCTCAAAGGGAAAGGGAGCATTAACTCTTGGCATTTGGGATCTGAAATGTGGGCTTTTGTTTCAAGGGTTATTATCACTAATAAATCTAAAACGCAGGGAGATGCAGTCTCCATATAACAAGAGGTGATTATTCTAGTTAAGTTGAAATAAGCTCTCCCAGCGCCAACAGTAAATTGCCCCCAGGCTATAAGTTGCATTCCTTTGAAAACTGAGTATACTCCCTCAAACCACTCTGGAATATTCTACAGAGAGTTTCTGTCGGGAACCTCTAAGCATAGTTTGCAGGCTGAGAAGGCCACTTCAAATGTGGTTGGAAATGCAGCAATTTCTTCTCGGATCATGAAGCCATTTGTTAGCTGGGGAGAGCTGTCAGCTAGCGAGAATAGTTTCTCCAGGGTACAGCGTCAAATCCCCAAATGCTGGCATTCCATTTGACAGTCCATGGCTGTAGGACTTAAAGAAGTATGGAAAATGTGCATAGTTCCGAGGCATCCAGACATCTGAGAGGCAGACTTAAGGTGGGAATGCCATGCCCCACGCCACCTAACATACAGAATCACCTGCATTTCTTCCTGATAGAGAAGAGGCTAGGACAAAGGTATCCAGAAGAGGTATAACTGCCAGTCTGGTCAGGAGATCCCTAGCATGAAAAGAAGCTAGTGGCTGAGTGTGGTGGCTCATGCCTGTAATCCCAACACTTTGGGAGGCTGAGGTAGGTGGATCACTTGAAGTCAGGAGTTTGAGACCAGCCTGACCAATGTGGTGAAACCCCATCTCTACTAAAAGTGCCCAGGAATTAGCTAGACGTGGTGGCATGTTCCTATAATCTCGGCTACTCGGAAGGCTGAGGCAGGAGAATCGCTTGAACCTGGGAGGCAGAGGTTGCAGTGAGCTGAGATCATACCACTGCACTCCAGCCTGGACAACAGAGTGAGACTCTGTCTCAAAAAGAAAAGAAGCTAGGGATGGGCATCTGCTTCCCTCGTCTCCAAGTACTAGAAGTATTTCCCTGAAGCACACGTGTCGGGGTAACGTTTTAGCATATGTTCCCTGACAGCATCTCAGGACCAGCTAAGAGGTCAGGGCAAGAATATAAAGATCCTAGGACAGCTAAATGCTTCGTTCAGTGGTTTTAACATCGCTTTAATTTCAGGCCACTCTGAGAATCTGAAAAGGACCTTCTGGCAGATAAATGTACATTTGCAAACAAACATATCAGGTCTACAGAGGGGAATTTCTTTTTCTTGGTTTTGTTTTGTTTTTTAACACATGTATTGCTTTCCCTGTTCTAACTGCGTGTGAGAGGCCCAGGAGACCAGGCCTGTGGATCATTGCTAGTTTTTGGAAAAAGTTGAGACAGTTTACTTATGGGCGATATCATTTCAGGGGCCAGCAGAAAAATGTTCTCCTCCATCTCTGTAATGATGCATGTCCACCCTACAGCAAACAAAGAGCTATAGAATTTTAGCTGGAAGAACCTTTGGGATGATCATCTTGTCAATGCCACCCTCTCCTCAATACCACCCCCTGCCAGCCCCTTTCCCAAAGAAGCCAAGAGAGGAAGATCTTTGCCCAAGCTTCGCCAGCTGTGAGTGGCAGGGCTCGGTTTGGATGCCGGCGCTGTGCTTTTACAGCTGAGACCAATTTTCTAACTTGCAGGTGACTCGAGTATTACATACACAGCATCTCAGCCTGTCTCCCAGATTAGATGACTGCTTCCTGGAAAGCAGTTCTATTCCATCTCCAAAGCAAAGAATAGAACTGCTGTGAGTGCTGGACCCTGTGGCCCCAGCTGCTGGAACGTCTATCTTGAAGTCATTTGAAAAGACACAGAGCCACTTCAGAAATGTCCATTATGACATTCTTCCCCTTTGGGTTTAATTTTAAAATCAAAACTTCTGGCATTGCTTATGTCAGCATTTTACAGGTTCCAGAAGCAAAGAAAAATGGTATATAACATAATTCTATACCCTGGTTACCTCTCTGCCAATAGAGCTTAAGGGGGAAAAAAAATCCCTTAACACTTGGCATGAGCACACACACAGGAAATTGAATGTCTGTTACAAAGAGTTTTTAACAGGGCAATAAGTGGCCTTATTACTGATATGCTTTAAACATTTTTGCACAGGCATCTGCACTGATTGGTTTTCCTTTCCTCCTTCTCTGCAGACGTTCGGCGCCGATGACGTGGTCTGCACCAGAATTTATGTCCGAGAGTGAAGGCAGCTGGCTTGCTCCTACTTTCAGGAAGGGGTGCAGTTTCCCCTGAGGAATATGTCGTAGTTCTAAGCTGCCGGTGGACCGCCCTTCCCCCGTATCAATATTAGATGATCCCATTTTCCCTATGACAATGTTGTAGTGCCCGCCCCCCCACACACCCCCCTAGGCCTCAGTGCCCCTTGTATCCCTGGTGCTCCATAGTTTGGCATTTGCACGGTTTCAGAAGTCATTAAACTCGTTGGACATGTGTCAAGGCTTTTCTCGTTTTTGGTTTGCCCCTTCGGTTTCAACATGGGAGTCACTGTGCGCTTGCTGTCCTCAGCACTGTGTCGGTCTGTGCGGTGCTCTCAGCCTCTGCCTGCTGGCCTTGGTGTGGGGCTTTGAGCGTACGTCGGCAGTTGCAAGCTGGGCTCTCGCAGACTGGCTAGATCCACACCGCAGATCCAGGCGTGAATCCACCTCCCAGCGTGGCTATTTAATTGAATTACTTGGTATCATTAGTTCCCAGAAGGAAAGGACACATTTAACTGGAGAGAGCTCATAATGAAGAGACTGTTTATACCGGCAGGATGAATACAGCCAGCAAAGGATGGGGAGGCATCCAAAGACTAGCAGTGGAGGGAGCCACCCCCAGGCCTGAAAACAGAAGGGAAAGAGGGGTCACCAGACCATGAGAGCTATAACCCAGGAGAGGGGCCACCGCCAAAACTATGGTCCCAGTGTTTATGGGGTCAGGGGAAGCTCGGCTTGGAACAAGGGGGATAAATATCCTAACCTCCCGCCTTTCAATCTCTACCTATTCTGTTCATTGGCCAAATCCAATGGAATGGAGAGGGCAGGGAAGAGGGTGCTGTTCACAGGTGTCACCCTCCCAGGTGTGGCCAGGGGGAGAACGGATCTGAAAGTGCACACGGACAACAACCCACACAGCTGCCAACTTTTAAATTTGAAAATCAGTAGATTTCACATAGTCTGACTCTTTCCTTAAATGAAAAATTGGGAAAATCTGGTATCTCCAGACCTACATTTCCACAAGGCAACAACTGGCCGGACAGCTTCCCGTTTTTAAATGGAACTCATATCCTCTGCTTCCCCTTAGACCCCATCCTTGCCCCTGCCTCATTTACATTGCCTGCCTGGCTTCTGTCCCTGCCATCCTGAGCACAAGTGTTCTCAGCAAAGCTGGGTCAGAGTATGCCACCCAACAGTGTTTGGGCATGAGTGAGGCCAGGAGACCCTCCAGAGCTCACACCCTGGCAGGGCAGACATCCAAGGCCCAGCTGCTATCACCTGAGTGTGAATGAGGACACAGTTTACCTGAGACTTAACCCCTCCCCAGCGCAGGGCCCTTGGCTGAAAGGATGAAAAAACCTACACAATGGCCAGGCGCGGTGGCTCACACCTGGAATCCCAGAACTTTGAGAGCCCAAGGCGGGTGGATCACGAGGGCAAGAGATCGAGACCATCCTGGCCAACATGGTGAAACCCCGTCTCTACTAAAAATACAAAAAATTTAGCTGGGCGTGGTGGTGAGCGCCTGTAGTCCCACCTACTCGGGAGCTGAGGCAGGAGAATCGCTTGAACCCAGGAGGCAGAGGTTGCGGTGAGCCAAGATCGTTCCATTGCACTCCAGCCTAGGCAACAAGAGCAAAACTCCGTCTCAAAGAAAAAAAAAAAAAAGAGAAAAGAAAGTGTGGGGACTGAGCTGGCCACATGAGAGAAAGTGGGCAAAGCAAGCAGGTCATGCGGGAAGAATGAAACTGGGATATCTGGGCTCTGCCCGTAGGTACTGGGAACTCAACGCCACTGTGGATGGGCTAAGCGAGACCTCAGACACCTTGGTCTACGCCTTTCCGCATTCCCACTGCTTCATGTCTTCTCCATATCTAGCTTTGCTCCATAGAAGCCCTGCCCTGCCATACCATGATGGTTCTGTATAAAGGAGCAGGTCCTGTTGAAGGGAGGATGAAGGCCTTTCCATTACGAGTTTTCTTCAGATCAGCTTTCACAGAGGTGGAGGAGCAGAGCAGAGTAGAGGGGGCTACCAGCTGTAACGCTCACCCTGCCTGACAGCCAACAGGCATGGGTGGGGATATCTGGATGACTAGCTGAAGTGACTGCAAATGCCCGTAGTTAACAGACTCAGAACACTGGCTGCATTCTGGTTCTCTGGAATCATTCCTTTTGCATTTTCCAGATAAAAAGCACAGTGTTTCTCATTCCATCATGGAACACCTCTTTTGAGACCTCTGTGTTCCGTGGAAACCAGTTTGAAAATTGCTGCTATAATCATCAGCCCTGAAACATTTGTATGCATGCACATTGCATATGATATATGCCATATACACATACCTAGGATGAAACCTACACTGTCATCAGCATATTCTCACTAAAACATTGCTCTAAACTTGTCACTCCCCTGCTAAGCAGTCCCCACAGTCTATAGCAGACAGGTCAAACTCTTTGGCCTGACATAGAAAACTCTCCATGATTTGGCCTTACCAGGTAAAATAGAAAGAACAAGGGCTTTGGTGCCTGTCAGAGCTGCTGTCAAATCCTGACCACACTTTTAGTTTGCAAGTACTAGAAACCCAACCACAACCAGTCCCAGCAAAATAGGAATGTACTCTGCTACGACATAGATGAACCTTGAAAACATGATGTCAAGTGAAAGACGCCAGCCACAAAGGACTGCATGCTGTATTATTTGATTTATATGAAATCTCTTGAATAGGTAAATCCATAGAGACAGTAGACTGCTGATTGTGTAAGGCTGAGGGTTTTGAGGGGAAATGGGGAATGATTGCTGCACATTTCTTTTTAGGGTAATGACAATGTTCTAAGATTGATGTGGTAATGGTTGCACAACTCTGTGAATAAAAACCATGAAATGGTACACTTTAAATGGGTGAATTGTATGCTAAGTGAATTATATCTCACTAAAGCTGGCTGGGTGTGGTGACTCACTTCTGTAATCTCAGCACTTTGGGAGGCCAAGGTGGGATGATTGCTTGAAGCCAGGAGTTTGAGACTTGCCTGGGCAACATAGTGAGATCCCCAATCTCTAAAAAAAAAATACAAAAATGTGGACAGGTGCAGGGGCTCACACGTGTAATCCCAATACTTTGGGAGGCTGAGGCGGAAAGATCACTTGATGTCAGGAGTTTAAGAGCAGCCTGGCCAGCAAGGTGAAATCCCGTCTCTGTAAAAAATACAAAAATTAGCCAGGCGTGGTGGCACGTCCCTGTAATCCCAGCTACTCGGGAGGCTGAGGCAGGAGAATCGCTGGAACCCGGGAGATGGAGGTTACAGTGAGCTGAGATGACACCACTGTACTAGGCAATAGAGCGAGCCTCCATATCAAACAAAAATAGAAATTAACCAGGCACCTATTGTCCTACCTACTTGGGAGGCTGAGGCCAGAGAATCACTTGAGCCTGGGTAGAGGCCTTAGTGAGCTATGTTCACACCACTGCACTCCAGCCTGGGTGATGGAGTAAGAACCTGTAAGAACGAAAAAGAAAATAAAAAGATAGACAGCGATTTTTTTTTTCTTGATAGCATGTCTCACTCTGTCGCCCAGGCTGGAGTGCAGTGGCGCGATCTCAGCTCACTGCAAATTCTGCCTCCTGGGTTCAAGTAATTCTCCTGCCTCAGCCTCCCGACTAGCTGGGCTTACAGGCGCCCACGACCATGCCCAGCTAATTTTTGTATTTTTAGTAGAGACGGGGTTTCACCATGTTGGTCAGGCTGGTCTTGAACTCCTGACCTCATGATCTGCCCACCTTGGCTTCCCAAAGTGCTGGGATTACAAGCTTGAGTCACTGCGACCAGCCCCCACACCCCTTCTTTTTATTTTTTTAAAGAAATGTATTGGGCCGGGAGCAATGGCTTAGGCCTGTAATCCCAACACTTTGGGGGGCCTAGGCAGGCGGATCACTGAAGTCCAGGAGTTGGAGATAAACCTGGCCAACATGGTGAAAGGCCGTCTCTACTAAAAATACAAAAAAATTAGGCTGGCGTGGTAGTGCGTGCCTGTAGTCTCAGCTACTCGGAAGCTGAGGCAGGAGAATCACTTGAACCTGGGAGGCGGAGGTTGCAGTGAAACAGGATGGCACCACGGCACCTCATCCAGCCCTGGGCGACAGAGCTAGGCTCCATCACAAAAAGAAAAAAAAAATACTATTGACTTTCTTGGTTGTGAGGAATGTTGGGGAAGCTCTCAGGACTGAAGGAAGAACTGCAAGAACTGAGCTTTGGACACAAAAATCTGAACCCAGAGGCCCCAGAAATTCCCGTCTCCATCCATGTCTCGCTCCATCTTGATTTCCTTATGCAGCTGGTTTGAGTCACATGATAACCCCTGGCCCAATCACAATTAGGAAAAAATATAGTACACTGATTGGCCAGGCCTGGGTCATGTGATGCCTCCCCCCTCCCCCGTCCCAAACCCGGCCAGATGTTGAGCCTGAGAAGCAGATGAAGGGGAATAGCGGGAAACAAACTGGGTGGGTGTGAGCTGTGGTCCCCGCCATCCACCAGGCTGGCTGGAAGACTTTGGGGACCTCATGTTACCAGCCTGAGCTTTGCCTGGCCCAGCTGATGTGGAGATTGAGTTAAGGTATGTGAAGTGCTGGGAGCTTTATAGGTTTCTACCTAAACCTGGCACTCCAGCCCCATGGGTCCAAACCTTGAGTCCACTTCTCTGGACCTCTCTGATCTTTTACATGTTCAAGGCCAGCACCCTCCGTTAGGGCACCTTCTCTGCTGTCCCTATCCCCAAAAGTGGGAGGGCGTTTTTGTTTTTGTTTTATTTTTTGAGACAGGGTCTTGCTGTTGCCCAGGCTGGAGTGCAGTGGAGTAATCATGGTGTGATCATGGCTCACTGCAGCCTTGAACTCCTGGGTTCAAGCAAGGACCACAGGTGTGTGCCACCATGCCTGGCTAATTTTTGTATTTTTTAATTCTTTTTTTTTTTTTTTTTTTTTTTTAAAGATGGGGTTTCACCATGATGGCCAGGCTGGTCTTGAACTCCTGACCTCAGGTGATCCACCCACCTCGGCCTCCCAAAGTGCTAGGATTACAGCCATGAGCCACCGCGCCTGGCCTTTTTTTTTTTCAATGATTTCATTGCATTTTGGATTCATCCATTCTTTATTTCTATTTTTTTTTCGTTTTTTTAAAACATGGTGTTTCACCAAGTTGGTCAGGCTGGTCTTGAACTCCTGACCTCAGGTGATCCACCCGCCTTGGCCTCCAAAGTGCTTGGATTACAGGTGTGAGCCACCACACCCGGCCAATTTTTGTATTTTTTGTAGAGACTGGGTCTCACTATGTTGTCCAGGCTGGTCTCAAAGCCCTGGCCTTCCAAAGTACTGAGATCACAGGTGTGAACCACTGTATCTGGGCCCAGCGTACACTGCTCAGTTGACGAGGGCACCAAAATCTCAGAAGTTACCACCAAAGTATTTATCCATAGGCCAGGTGCAATGGCTCATGCCTATAATCTCAGCACTTTGGGAGGCTGAGGCGGGCAGATCATTTGAGGTCAAGAGTTGGAGACCAGCCTGGCCAACATGGTGAAACGCCATCTCTACAAAAAGTAGGCGTGGTGGTATGTATCCCAGTTACTCAGGAGGCTGAGGCAGGAGAATCACTTGAACCCAGGAGGCGGAGTTTGCAGTAAGTCGAGATAGTGCCACTGCACTCCAGCCTGGTGACAGAGTGAGACTCCATCTCAAAAAACAGAATAAAACAAAACAAAAAACTGATCCATGTAACCAGAAACTACCTTTTTCCCCAAAACTACTGAAATAAAAGAATTTTTTTAAAAAAGGAGCAGACGGGAGAGGAGGAGGGCAGGTAGCCACTGTTTCTTTTTCTTTTCTTTTCTTTTTTTTTTTTTTTGAGACAGAGTTTCGCTCTTGTTACCCAGGCTGGAGTGCAATGGTGTGGTCTCGGCTCACCGCAACCTCCGCCTCCTGGGTTCAGGCAATTCTCCTGCCTCAGCCTCCTGAGTAGCTGGGATTACAGGCACGCGCCACCATACCCAGCTAATTTTTTGTATTTTTAGTAGAGACAGGGTTTCACCATGTTGACCAGTATGGTCTTGATCTCTTGACCTTGTGATCCACCTGCCTCGGCCTCCCAAAGTGCTGGGATTACAGGCGTGAGCCACCGCACCTGGCCCCGCTCTTTCTTTAAGCTGGTTATTTAGTGGCGTCTGTAATTGCACCTAAAAGTATTTCTAACTGACACACCAAGGCAGCCTAAAGAAGGACAGAGGCGTGTGGTTTTGTCTAGCTGGCAGATTTCCAGTCTTCTGTCTTGATGATGACTACCAGTGCCAGGGAACTAGACAATGTGCCCTTTGCTCAAAGGACACAATGAAGGTAACATACTTTATGGATGGTAAGACCCCGTTCCTAAACACCTCTCTCAAACCCCTCTCCAGTCTCTTCTCATCGCCATAACAGCCAGAGTTTCATAGTACACAGCAAGGATGTTATCAGTGAAAATATGGGGCAGCAAGTCTACAAATGCAGCCTTCACACTCCAACCCGACCCCATCCACTCCTTTCAGAGGCACCCCCTCCTCTGGGAGCACCCTCCAGGGATCTTCCCTCCTTCCAGCACTTTTCTGTAACTGTCCATTAGTGTCAGGAAAGGCCCCACATCTTGTCAAAAACATCACTTGCATCTATATCTGCCCTCCCGAACGTCCAGCAAACTGTCCTATAAAATAAATGTGGGATGTCACTGAGTGAGAAATTAATCTTCGCAAACTCTCCAAATGCATCTCAGAGTAGATCTGAAATTACAAACCCTTCCACTGGGTGGGCCGTTGTGCTTAAACCAACCCATCAGAGCCTCTCCCCCTTTAAGCAGCTCCAGCTGCTAGGAGGTGGAACCCAGAAACAGGAAGTGACTTGGCCAAGACCATCATTTTAGGTGCTTGTCAAAATCAAGAGGATGGCCAGCACGGTGGCTTGTGCCTGTAATCTCAGCACTCTGGGAGGCTGAGGCGGGAGGATCACTTGAGCCCAGGAGTTTGAGACCAGCCTGGGCAACATAGTGAAACTCATCTCTACAAAAAAAAAAACAAAAACGAAAACTAGCCAGGTGTGGTGGCACAGGTCTGTAGTCCCAGCTACTCAGGAGGCTGAGGTGGGAGGGAGTCCCAGCCCGAACCCAGGAGGTGGAGCCGAGATGGCACCACTGTACTCCAGCCTGGGTGACAGAGACTCTGTCTCAAAAAGAAAAAAATTACCTATGATATGGCTAAATGTTAATAATTCCCTTAAAAAATAAAAATAACATTATCACACCTTAAAATTAACAGTAAGTCCTAATATCATCAAAGATCCTACCAGTGGGCAGATTTTCCTGATTGTGTTATAATTCTTTTTTTACCTCCTTGTTCAAATCAGGATAGAAATAACTATAAATCTTTGAATCTATAAATTTTCCTCTGCCTCATTTTATTTTTTGTATTGTACTTTGTGGAGAAACTGGCTGTTTGTCCTGTGTAGAGCTTCACACAGTCTGGATTTGAATGATCATATTTCCGTGGAGTTACGTAGCATGTTTTCTTGTCTCCTGTATTTTTTTTTTTTTTTTTTTTTTTTGTAGATGGTAGCTCTAGAAGCTCAGCCAGACTCAAGGTTGATGTTTTGGTAAGAATACTTCATAGGTGGTATGCTGTGTTCCCCTCGGGAAGACTCAAAACATCTGGTTTTCTCTCTTTGTATGACATTAACAGTCATTGGTGATCATTGGCTACATTGATAGTTTCCATTAGAGGTTGAAACATGGGGGTGTTCTAATTATACCTCCTTCGTTTATGAGCTGGAATGCTTCCATAAAAAGACACTTGGGCGGGTGTGGTGGCTCACACCTGTAATCCCAGCACTTTGGGAGCCCGAGGAGGGTGGATCATGAGGCCAGGAGTTCAATACTAGCTTGGCCAACATGGTGAAACCCTGTCTCAACTAAAAATACAAAAAATTAGCTGGGTGTGGTGGCGGGCGCCTGTAATCCCAGGTACTCGGGAGGCTGAGGCAATGAATGGCTTGAACCTGGGAGGCAGAGGTTGCAGTGAGCCAAGATCAAGCCACTGCACTCCAGCCTGGGCAACAGAGTGAGACTCCATCACAAAAACAAAACAAAACAAAGCAACAACAAAAAAACCTGCCCTCATCTACCATGTGGTTATCCTGAGGTACAATATGCATAGGAAAGACAGAATAAATATTTGATTCTTTCCCTGTATTTACAGAGCAATGAATTGGTTTTTAGAGCAATGAATTGGTTTTTCCTGGCATCCTTCAAAAGTGACCAATGCATTTTTCTGTTTTTCATTTCCTTCCTTTTTAAGACAAGGTCTCACTCTGTTGCCCAGGCTGGATTGCAGTGGTATAATCATGGCTCACTGTTGGCTTGTCCTCCTGGGCTCATGCAATCCTCCCACCTCAGCCTCCTGAGTAGCTTGGGACTACAGGCACACGCCACCGTGCCTAACTAATTTAAAATAATTTTATTTTTTAGAAACGGATGTGATTTTTTTTAGAAACGGGATCTCGCTGTGTTGCCCAGGCTCATCTCGAACTTCTGAGCTCAAGCAATCCTCCTGCTTCAGCCTCCCAAAGTGCTGGGATTACAAGCGTGGGACACTGTGCCCAGCCATTGTTTTCCTGTTTTAATATCATTACGTATTTATGGATTGAAACATATGTGATATGTTTAATGGGAAAAATTAAAGCTACGAGTCTGAGCGCAGTGGCTCACGCCTGTAATCCTAGCACTTTGGGAGGCCGAGGTGGGTGGATCACCTGAGGTCAGGAGTTCAAGACCAGCCTGGCCATGATGGAGAAACCCCATCTTAAAAAAAAAAAAAAAAAAATTAAAGCTGTATGCTTAGCTCTTTCCAGGGAAAAGATAAAAACCCAAACCCTAGAGGACACAGACCCAGCCATTAAGAGGGGTTACTTCTGAGACTGTTTTACTGTCATTATTTCTTTATTGTTGCCATTCATTTATAATGAGCACGTATTTGATATGTTTCAATTCAATGTAGTTATTATCCTCATTGATGCTAAAAGCGACTCATCTTTGGCCACTGGGGGCCTCTTTATATTGGCTCTTGAGACTTTTGTTAGGACCCTAGTTCTTTGATAACTTCTCTGCCATTTATTCTAATAAGATACTCCGGTTCATTTCCTGTTCCAGACCTGGAATCAGCCTTCTTTCCGAGGAGCCCAGTTATTTCAGGAGACAATGGCCTTTAGAAACCACAATCTAGGGACCAAGAGATGGGCCTACTTTTGATTCTAAGATAGAAGCCAGAGTTTTAGGTCCCAAGAGGCAGGTCACAGACAAAGAAGTTACTTTGGGCCAGGTGCTATTGCTCACGCCTGTAATCCCAACACTTTGGGAGGCCAACGCGGATGGATTACTTAACCCCATGAGTTTGAGACCACCTGGGCAACATAGCAAGACCTCATCTCTAGAAATAATTTTTAAAATTAGCTGGGTGTGGTGGCATGTACCTGTGGTTCCAGCTACTTGGGAGACTGAGGCAAGAGGATCACTTGAGCCTGGGAGGTTGCGGCTACAGTGAACTGTGACTGCACCACTGCACTCCAGCCTGGGTGACACTGTAAGACCCCAACTCAAAAACAAAACAAAACAAAATATTTACACTGTTCCTCTTTGTTCCCATTATCTTCTGCCCAAGACAATGCTAAACAGTATTCAGATGTTGGCAGCACCATGTTCAGCTATCTGAGGATGACGCCTCTTCCTTTTTACTCAGAAACCTGAGTGGTTTTTGACCAGTCCCTTTGTGGCAGGAGATGGAGGTGGGGGCAGTAAACTTGGAAGCATTTGTCTGTAACTCAGCACCAGCCTGTGAGGATGACTGCTTCAAAGAGACCAGGACCCGATGGGCGGTGGTCACTTCCAATCACATCTCCATTAGCTCACTGGAGGCAGGATTAACATTCCATTCTGTAGGAGGAAGATTAAGCATCATTTCTGGGCAAAGAGCAAATTCTCACAAGGATTCTGCAAACATTACATGTTATATTTGTTACAACTGGGTAATTCATCTTTCTGGGAAAATTATCTTCAGGACTTGGAGGAATTAACTTAATAAAAAAATAGATGACAGTCACAATTTTATAATTCCGTTTGTTTTCACAAGCCAGGAAAACTCATCAATTATGGTGAGTGAAGAGGGGGGTTGAGGTCATAATGTGGAATTTGACCAAGGCCTTTCAGAATAGCCATACTCCAGGGAAGTGGGAATTGGAGATACTAACATTAAAAAAAATTGGCTTCAGAAACAATGTGTAGGAAAAAATTATTGAGTTACGAACACTTACAAAGAACATAATGAAAAGTGAAAATCCTGAGAAGTTTGGGAAAACATCCAAGCCTCAGGATACATGGAATAAAATTGAGGATTTTTTTCCCTCTTTCCTACTATTAGGAATAGGCTCAGAAAAATGTTATTAAGTTCCCTTTATCACCATTAAAAAAAATTGTTGCTGTTTTCTGTTTTTGATGAATGTGGTAGTATGGTTCAATGCAAAGACATGCCGGGACACCAGGCTTGTAAATCCTGGCTCTGCCACTAACTTGCTCTGTGAACCTATCTACTCTTGTACCCTCCCTGGGCCGCCAGGTGCCCATCTGTACAAAGCAGAAGTTGCCAAACGTGGGCAGGGGCTGGGTGGGTTGCATGTGAATCACCAGGGACAGCCCAAATGTCCATCAACAGGGGAATGGTTAAGCCAACCACAACAGGCCACACCATGGAATTCTCTGCAGCTGTAGACCAGAGCGAGGCAGACATATGTGTTCAGATGTGGAAAGACGTCTAAGCTATATTAGGTTTTGTTTTTTTTTAAGTGAGTGGTGATCTAGTTTAATGGAAAAAATAAAAGCTACTTGCTTAGCTCTTTTCAGAGGAAAGGAAAATACCCTAAAACCCTAGAGGAGTCACACCAAACCATTAAGAGTGGTTACCTCTGAGAGACCGTTTTGCTCTCATTATTTCTGTATGGTTGGGATTCGTTTATAACGAGCACATATGACCTTTGTAATTTAAAACAACTTTTTACTTAAAAAGAGATTCTGATTCTCTGTGTTTGGGTTGGAGCCTAGGAACCTTAATTTCTTTGCATTCCCCAGGTGATTTCTAATAGGACCGCTGAACCGACGGTCAGAGAAGTCCCTTCCAGCTTTAACACTCTAGGACTCCGCAAAGTTTATTTCACTCATGACTGGAAAAAGAAAAGAAGAACCAAACGGAGAAAAGGGGACAGCAAGAAGGAATGCACAACACTGGAAGCATAAATAATGATTATCAGGATGTATGGTTCTGCCTGGTTTCTGGTGCCCCTTTACAAATGTATCCCATGTGTGACACACAGAAACCCGGGGACATAAGCAGGCCAGGTATCAGGACTGTCCCCATTTTACTGAGGTTCAAAGAAGTTAAGTCCTTCGAGTAAATGACCCAGTTTGTAAATGGCAGAGCTGGGATTACAACCTCAGGATGTCTGACCCCAGGGCCAGTGCTCTTGCCATCCCATCGGCCATTAGGGACAGAAAATATTTTCCCTACTATGATCATCAAGTGTCGTGTTTACGGCTTAATGGTATCAAATAACTTTTCATAGAAAAGGAGGGAGGGAGAAAGCGTAAGAATCACTGACATTTAAGAAGGGCTTACTATGTTCCAGGCCTTGTGCTAAGCATTTTTCATGCATTTTCACCTTTAATCCTACATTAACCCAGCTAGGTAGCTACTATTTTCACCCCCACTTTACAGATGATCAAACTGAGGTTCAGAGAGAAAGGTTAAGTAATTCACCCGAAGTGAATACAAGTGAATACAAGACTGGGACTGAGTCCAGGTCTTCCATCTGAGTACATGAAACAGAGAAGGGAAGAGGGAGAAAGAGACGGAGAGGTGGGTGTGCTTCTCCGCTCTCCATGAGGCTCCTGTTTCCTAGAGCTGCCATCATCCCACATGGCAAGGGCTCCTGGGGCCTTTCAGAAGGAAAGCTCAACCTTATTGCCCAGCCCAGCCTCCCTCCCACAGTATATTTCCTTTGCCTACGTTAACAGGTATCCAGTTTCACCAAAGGCTCCAAGCTCCCAGATCTGGTTTTCATCAGGAGCTAGAGCTGAGCCCTAGAGCAATTGCCCAGCAGCCTCAGTGAGGCCAAATGGAGCCCAGCCACCTCCTCTTCCCCTGAGGCCTCCTGAAGAAGGGCTGTTGATCTCTGGAGCCCAGCTTTGGATGGTGGCCCTGAGGGAGCATCATTCAAGACCCCTTCCTTTCAGCTTTGTCTCCAGTGGCTGGCAGAAGCGAGACAGGAGGTGCATGGATCAGGCCGGTAGCCTCTCACTGCAGATATGCAGGGAATAGTCCAGAAAGAATCTGGAGCAGCAATGAGAACAATTCTGTTCTCTTCCCACCCACCAAGCAGACCCTATCTGTGCATCTGCACCCGGCCTGGGAGGGCCTCGATACACTCCCTGGCTTGGATATACCTCCTTGTCCTTGTGGAAGCTGTCTCAGGCCAGACAGGGAGACAGGCAAGGAACCACAACTGGACAACCGTGACCGAGGCAGATGTGGTAACTCTGTGGGCACATGGGGAACTTGAGATTCATCCCAGCCAGTTCATGGAGCAGCGGGCACTGGAACTGGGACTTGAAGGAAGCAGGTGGTGTTTACAGGCAGTGCTGGAGCAGTGGGGAAAGGACAGTGGGGTAGACTTTTCAAAGCAGGGCATGTGTTCATGGGGCTGCCTTTGTGTGAATAAGAAGAAGAGACATTTTCTGGGCAGACAAGGAAGGTACTCTATCCTTGCTTTATGCAATACTCAAATTGTGAAACTATACTAGTGACCCTGAGGCTGTGACCACTAAATTTCATCTGCCTTTTACATTTTCCCTCCCTCATCAGGTTACAGAGCTCCTATTTCTTGAAATGAAGTGATTCTATGTGGTTACTATGGAGCTAACCCATAAGTCTACCAGGGGTCAGCCCTTGACTCAAACATAGTCAATTACAGTACTATAGCTTCATGGCCATGGTGATCAGTTCTGAGACAGGCATGTGATCCAAGCTAAGCCAATCGGAGCCCTCTCTGGGACTACACTCAGAGCATTTAGGGAGAAGGTGCTCTCTTTTGTCCAGGTTTGCTGGCTGTGGGCATTAGTTAAGCCTAGAACTGTGGGGTCATCATTGGTACTTTGCGGGAGACTCTGCCTGAAAATAAAGCCAACACAAAATAATAGACAGATGAGAAACAGAGAAAGAGAAATCTAATATTGTTTAAACTCCAGGATTTGCCCCTGGAATATTCCAGTTACGAGAATGAATAATTTACCTTTTTTCCTTAATCTAGTCTGAGTTCTTATGCCTCCACTCAAAAGGACTAAGCATTATGGAAAGAACTGCCGGGATTCAAGCCAATGGACATGGAGTGCATTGAAAAACCAAAGCAAGAAAGCTCTGGCTGGGCCTCAGGAGTCTCGAAGTCAAGAGCTGGAGTTGAGAACACAGGCATGGAATCTGACTAAACTTCATTCAAAGCTGTTCCCAGGTGGCATCTCCCTGCATGCTCCCCACAGCCTCAGGAGCCAGGTAAGGCCAGGCCACTGGGATGTGGATTTGCCGCTCAACCTCTGATCTGGGTGAGCCCTCGGCTGACAGGGAGGGGTATGAGCTCTGGGGTGGGCTCTTAGCACTCGGGGAAGGACCAGCAGGCAACAGCTGTCTGAGTTGGCAGAAAGGGTCTGTGTGCTGAGCTCCTGGGAAGTCTGGTGGGACTTACCACATGTCATGCAGTCCACTCTTGTGCCCTGGTCTTTGCATATCCTGATCCCTCAGCTTGGACCCCCTCGTCATGTTGTCTGTCTAACAAACTTCTGCTCTGCCTTCAAAATCCAGCTCTAGGGTTACCTCTTCTGGGGAAACCTCTGTGGCAGTTTTATTTTTATTTATTTGTTTATTTTTTTATTCTTCAGCTAAGACAGCGGAAGAGGTGATTTATTTTATGGTTGTTACACTCGGCCACAAGTAAACACAGAAATAGTCCAGAATGTCACAGGTCCAGGGCAAAGGACCAACATGGGCAGTTTTGGTTATGAGCAAGGTGGGTCTCAGAGGTGATCTGTGATCAGATGGTGATGAAGTTCTAGATCCATTGAGACAAGCTCTAGACAGTGGCATGCAGTCCCACAACTTGTACCCGCATCCCCAGCGTCTGGCATTCCATGTTTCTGCTCCTGTGGCCTCCACGGTGCAACAAGCTAGCGGTTTTCTTGGACCTCTGCCTCATCTTTCCTCTTTTGCGCTTCAGCCTGCGCATTCGCTTCTTCCTCTACTTGGCTCTCATGGTGCAGAGGTTTCCAAAAAAAAGTGGCGCTAAGGCTGAGAGCCTGTGGCAGTTTTAAAACATGGCTGCAAGATTTTTGCCTCAAGAGATGAGTTCTATGTCCCTGTCCCTTGAATCTGGTTGGCCTTATGATGGCTGTGCCCAATAGAGTATGTTGGAGGTATGCTCTGTCTTCTCTTAGGCTAAGTCATAAAAGGCCAAGCAACTTCTACCTTGTTCATTGGGAACACTCACGCTTGAAGCTCTGATACTTCAAAAGCCTAAAAGCCCAGCTGTCCTGAGATCACCAGGCTGGAGAGGCCACAAATAGGTACTTCGGTCGACAGTCCCAGCTGAACCCACTTTTCAGCCTGCCCAGCCCAGATGCCCCAAATCCAGCCATTAGAGTCACCCCAGCTGAGGCCCATGCATCACAGAGCAGGGAAGTGATGCAGTATCCTATCCAAATTCCTGAGTCATGGAATCTGGAGGCACAGGTGGTCGTTTTATGCCACTATGTTTTGGAGCAAGAGATAACGAAAACACTGTCCTTGACTCGTCTCATCTTTTTTTTTTTTTAAGACAGGGTTTCACCACGTTGGTCAGGCTGATCTTGAACTCCCGACCTCAGGTGATCCGCCCTCCTGGGCCTTCAAAGTGCTTGGATTACAGGCGTGAGCCACTGCGCCTGGCCCGACTCGTCTCATCTTGGAAAATTCAATGCTTCTTCCTTTGTTTGTGTTTCCCCTGAGTTCCTCCTGCGTTGCTCCTGCAGAGCCCTGGCCACACTGGGCTGTGATCACCTCACTATGTGCCTATCGCTCAGATAGACTACGTAGCTCTGGGGAAATAGGGGGCCAGGGGCTCTTTCTCACAAGATAGAGGGGCTCCTCTAGGCTGGAAGTCACACGAAGCCCACAGCAAGGCTGACCTGAATGAAGTCACTGAGGAAAATGACAGCTGCAGGTGCCTCCCATCAGTATCAACTGTGGACAGCATCAACCCAGAGACGAGATGGACTGAGCACACACGAGGACCAAATGGCCTCCGCCAGGCAGAGAGAAGAGCTCTGGAGCCAGGAGATAGGCCCGGGACACTTGCCTGGGAGACACGTCTTAGAAACGGAGGTGCAACCTGCACCCCTGGGTATTGGATCTGGCCACTTACTGAGAGCACGTTGTTCTGGGGGGACAGGAACCAGGGAGCTGAGCAGAATCCCAGATGTGCAAATGGAATTTCATCTGCCAGAGAACCCGGAGGAGCAGGAGGCTGAAGCTGAGAGGGCGTTTCCCTTTCTTCTTAAGAAAATTGTTTTGAATTGATGAAAATAGCTGGGAAAGCGTTCATGGAAATGTTAATAGCAGGGAAAGTTAACCCAGCTTGAATTCTGTGTCTTGAGTGAGGAGGGAAGACGGCATGCCAATCAAGCATGGATCTGGATTTCAGGGCAGAAGGATCCACAGATGCACCCCCAGCCCGACCATGGGACTCCGGTACAGCCCGAGGCTTTTGGTCAGTGTTCTTGTCCGAGCCTCTAGTAACGCTGCGAGGCTTCAGTAGGAGGAGCAGGAATTAAGATACTAAAAGAGAAGGAAGAAATGAACTCACATTTGTTGAGCCCACTAAGTGCTAAATGCTTGATAGTCATTGACAGATTTAAACCTCATAACAACCTTTTAGATATGTCGTAAAGTCCTGCTTGATAGCAGAGAAGACAGGCTCTGAGAGTTGGAGAAGAGCTGGGGCAGTCTGAGTTGAGACCCTCTAAGGGACAAGGGAGGCACCATGGAAGGCCAGAGCCCCTTGGGCTGGTGCCCCTGTGACCCTCAGTGGCGGAGTATCCCTGTCTGCACAGTGAGAGGGCTGGACTCATCATCTCACCCAGATCTGGGCTGAATCCCACCTCTGTCATTGCGGGCGGTGTGACCTTGGGCAAGTTGGCTATACTTCCCGTGCCTCATACAGTTCACCAGGGTTAATTTTCAATGAGAAGAGCTGGCCCTTTGACTTTTTCCATTATACATCTTCTTTATGGCGTTCCGGAACTTGCCAGTTGAGGGCAGAGCCTGGGAGCCCACATCTTCCTCCCTTGTGGCACCCAGGGCTTTGGCGAGTGGCAGCCAGCGTGTGCTGTTCCCCCCGAGGGTGAAGCAGCCCCTTCGGGCGCGCGCTGGCAGGCACCACGGCTCCGGGCTGCCAGCTGAGCCCTTCAGGCCGGCAGCTTCCTAAGTGGCCACAGATGTGGTGTGAAATCACGCAGCAAGCCAGCTGCTGATGAGAGGAAAGCATCCTCCCCACTCCCGTGGCTTCTGCCTTCTCTCTGGGCTGCGCTTCTTCCTCTCCAGGACAAAGCAATCCCAGGAGGGTTTGAAGAGGACACTTGTGAAAAGCATGCACAGAAAAAATTGCTGTACTGTCTTCCGGGGGTATAATTACAGGAGATGAGTGGGGAGATTTTGCTGGCATTTCATTTCCAGGAGGATGTTTTCCAGTGAAAAAATATAATGGCTTTGCCCTTACCAATATGCTAAATATGAATGTCAGGCAAGTATGTCTTGTTTCAAATAGGCAGCATACACCCATGGTACAAAATTTCAAAGTAAACCAAAGAGCACCCCATATAAACTAGGTCTCCTTCCCAGCCTCTAACTCCTAGAGACAAGCACCGTGGCTATCCCTTACGTGGCCTCTGGGACATACTCTATGCATTTATTAAAAGTATTATCCTGGGCACCATTATGCTAGCCTGCAATTCACTCCTAACCCTCTTCTTCTGTTCTCCGTATCCTGGGAGGCTAAGCCCTGGGTCTGTTACTTTCCAAGGCCCTGGGTCAGCTGATAGGTGTGTTTAATTTCTCAGCTCTTGTATCACTGGCTGAACCAAGTTCCTGAATTAAATGATCTCTGTGTGAAAAGCCTTGAGTAGTTTCAGTTTTTCCATTTGGACTGACTGTATCTGTCTTTGTTGAAGCTCTTGGTTCACTGAAAACCCTAACAAATTCACATCTGTCTTTTCTTATTTTTCACCCAAATGGTGGCACGTTATAACTGGTATTATCTGTATCTTCCTTTTTTTGCTCACTGATACGTCTTGGGAGTTTTTGGTTTTTTTTTTTTTCATGTCAGTATATAGAAAGGTGCTTCTTTTATTTTTAATGTTTACCCAGGATTCCTTTGTATCTACTATGGTTTATTCAACCAGAACCCAACTGATCAACCTCTAGGTGGTTTCCAGGTTTTTGCTATTATAAAGAATTTCTGGTGAATGTGTGAATATCCTTATAGGTATGTCACTTCACCCATACGGAGGCTTAGCTGTAGGATAAATACTTAGAAGTGGAAATGCTGACTAGGCACATTTATGATGTTTGTAAGGCCGGTTGCCTCGCTGGGAGGCCAAGCACACCCACCTGGGCACTCAGCATCTGACTGCACCGGGCACCTGACCCTGCACTTGGCATCTAGCTCTGCACATGGCTCTCCTGGAAGTCTCCGGCTAATGCAACCCTGGCCGGCTCTTGCACTGGAAAACCCGCCCGCCAACCTGCCAACCAATAGCGGCCCGCCCCGTCCCAATCCCGCTCCCCCGGACCCAATCAGAGCACCCAGCTGTTCCTCGGTCCCCCTAGCCATAACCACCCCCCCCCAGGAAGTCAGCATGACTTCTCTGGCCCCCTTTCCCCAGACCATAGAACCTTGCCCGGGAGCTGAATAAATTGGCATTTAATTTTCTTATACTGGCCTCAGTTTCCTTATTTTAAACTCGGCAATAACCCTTACAATGTTGATAGAAATTGCCAACGCACAGTCCCATGAGCAATATTTGGGCGGATGTAGGACCAGCTGAGAGAATTGTGGGGGACAGGGACTGTGTCTCTTTTGCTCACTAGTGCATCCTCAGTGCCTCACGTGGTGGTGGCAGATTCTCAATAAATATCGTTGAATGAAAGTTAAAAGTCGAGAGAGAGGCCGTGGCCAAGGTCAGGTCAGCACTCTCCTGGCTCTGCCAATGACCCGCAGAATAGCCTTGAACCAAGTCCCTCAGACTCCATGATCTCAGAGCCCCCTTGAGCTCTGACTCCATGGAATCAAGGGCTTCCAAACCAGGCAGACCATCCGAATCACTGACAGAACTTTAAAAATGACAGACTCTGGATTGCATTCAGGAATTTAGCTACAATAATTCTGCAGTGGAAGCCTGCAGTGGACTCCGTGTGTCACCATCCAGACCCTCCCGCAGGAATGAATGACTTTCTCCCCAGCTGCTGGCAGGAAGCCCTTAGCTAGCTGGCAGTCCTGTCTGAGAGGCGCCTCAGCTGGAGACAGCAGCCTTGCCCAAGGTCAGATCCCTTCCTGGGGTAGCTGCACCTAATGACTGATCAACACGGAGCAGAAAGACCTGGCCCCCTCACCCCAACTTAGAGCAACTCCGAAGGAGCATCCCATCTTCAGAGCTCCCCAGAGGGTCTGCTGAGGCCTCTCTTGAGACTGTCCAATTCTGCTTTCCACCCCTCCCTTCCACAAGTGTAAGATCCTCAAAACACCAACAAACTCTCTGAACTCTAAGCTCCAGCTCGGGGTCTGCTTCCCAGAGAGCCTGGCCTGTGACAGGGCCTTAGAATCTGTTATTTTAAAAAATGTTTTTCTTTTTTGTTTTTGAGACAGGTTCTCATTCTTACTCAGACTGGAGTGCAGTGGCGTGATCATAGCTCACCTCAAACTCCAGTATCAAGAGATCCTCCCACCTCAGCCTCCTGAGTAGCTGGGACTATTGGTAGGTAATACCACACCCTGCTAATTTAAAGAAAAAAATTGTAGAGATGAGGGTAGAGGCGTGTCTGTCTATTGCCCAGCCTACTCTCATACTCCTGGGCTCAAAGGATCCTCCCACCTTAGCGGTGGGATTACAGGCATGAACCACCGTGCCCTATCCGGAAAGTACATTTTCTTTCTTTCTTTCTTTTTTTTTTTTTTGGAGTGCAGGGGCACGATCTCTGCTCACTGTAATCTCTGTCTTCTGGATTCAAGCAATTCTCCTGCCTCAGCCTCCTGAGTAGTTGGGACTATAGGCACCCACCACCACACACCTGGGTAATTTTTGTATTTTTAGTAGAGACAGGGTTTCACCATTTGGCCAGGCTCGTCTCAGACTCCTGACCTCAGGTGATCTGCCCACCTTGGCCTCCCAAAGTGCTGGGATTTCAGGCGTGAGTTGTTGTGCCCGGCTGAAAGTATGTTTTCAACAAGACATTCTCCTCCTAAGTGATATAGCCTCTAGTCTCTCACCTTCTGTAAATTTACTTCGTATGCATGAGTTCTTCACATTTTTACTTTCTTTCTTTCTTTTTTAAATGGAGTTTCACCATGTTGGTCTGGCTGGTCTTGAACTCCTGACCTCAGGTGATCTGCCCACCTTGACCTCCAAAGTGCTTGGATTACAGGTGTGAGCCACCACGCCTGGCTACATTTTTATTTTCTTGGCGCCATGGACCCCTGCTCAGAATAATGTTTTTAAATCTATTTCCAAAAATACATACTGAAGCTGGGCATGGTGGCTCACACCTATAGTCCCAACACCTTGAGAGACTGAGGCAGGAGGATCGTTCAGCACAGGAGTTCAAGACCAGCCTGGGCAACATAGTGAAACCACCTCTACAACATAATTTAAAAATTAGCTGGGCATGGTAGCATATACCCATGGTCCCAGTTACTTGAGAGGCTGAGGTGGGAGGATCACCTGGGCCTGAGTGGTCAAGGCTGCAGTGAGCCAAGATTGTGCCACTGCACTCCTGCCTGGGTGACAGACTGAGCACTTTCCTAAAATAAAAACAAAGAAAAAAGCAGAATAACAGAATTACAAAGGCAACCAATTATATTGAGATTTGGTTATCAAAATACTTTTTGAATTGTGAAATAGAAATGTATTTTTCTTTATTAACTCATCAATTAAAATCCAGCAGGGTGCCATGCATGGTGGCTCATGCTTGTGATCCCAGCACTTTGGGAATCTGAGACAGGAAAATCACTTGAGGTCAGGAGTTCGAGACCAGCCTGGCCAACATGGTGAAACCCTGTCTCTACCAAAAATACCAAAACTTAGCTGGCTGTAATGGCATGTGACTGTAATCTCAGTTACTCAGGAGGCTGAGGCAGGAGAATCACTTGAACCCAGGAGGCAGAGGTTGCAGTGAGCCATGATCATGCCGCTGCACTCCAGCCTGGGCGACAGAGTAAGACTCTGTCTCAAAAAAAAAAAAAAGGAGCTTCCTGAAGTCTGGGCTGCTGGCAGCCCATGACAAGGTGAAAGCCTTGCCCACTAAAATGCATGCTCCCTTCCCACCCCAGGGCCACCTTGCACTGAGTGATGTCAAGAAAGGGGCCCTTCTGCACCCAACCCCATCTCCCACTAGCCAGGTGACGGCAAACATTCATGTATTTTAGCTTCAGCTTTCTCATCTCTAAAATGGGAAAATGACACTAAGTTGGCCAGCCTTATGGGGCTGTTGTGAGGACTGAGGGCATATGGGGGATGCTTTGAGAGTTCATAAACAATAAGATCTGGTGAATTGAGTTCACCTGTAGAGGGGAGGCCGTGGATGCAGATGGGAGACGGCGACTGCTGTGTTCAGATGTGCAGGTTGTTCACTGTTCAAGGAGTCTGGCCTCCCTACATGCTTGCTGGATACCCCAGCCCCTACTCCGCTTGCCAAGCCATTCACCTGGCACAGGGCCATGGAAGGCAGGCCTCTTTCCACTGCACATACAATCCCTGCCTGCCCTTGCAAACCCAGGCAACATTCAGATGCAGGGAGGAAAACGAACCTTCTGCCTATTCTCTGACAGGCTTTTGTGAAGCTCTTACATCATAATTACTTAATGGAGACATAACTGCAGCAATCGTAACTAGTTTCTATTATCATCTATGAAAATAAACAGTAAATAGTTGTTTTTTCATTTTAACAACTTAATACAACAGTAAATAAAGCTGCAGCCCAGAGGGCAGATGAAGAGGGGTGGCAGTGACCTATGTGGCAGGGAGACACCCATGCTGGCTTTGTGGACCACCCACAGGCTGCTGCACCATTCAGAGCTGCCTCTAAATCCGCCCTCTTGTCTCCTGGAATTCCAACTTTATTACTGTTTTCAGTAGAGAAACCCTAGGTTTGGAGGTTTGCAAAACCTCCACGTGCTCTCTCTGATCCCCTACACTGAGAACACAGTGGGTCCTCCATGGTTCCAAGGGATGTGGGGTAGGGGGAGCGGTCAGCTCTCAGCGGGGAGTGATGTCGTGGACCCTGAGGCTGCAGAGAAGGATGACTCTAGCGGGCTGAATAATGCCTCCCCAAATGTCCATCATCAATCCCCGCAAAGTGTGACTGTTACCTTATGTGGCCAAAGGCACTTTGAAGATGCAATTAGATTAAGGATCTAGAGATAAAGAGATTATCTTGGTTTATCTGGGTGGGCCCAAGGTGATCACAAGGGTCTTTATAAGAGGAAGAGGGGGGAGATCAAAGCAGGTGGTTGGAGAAGGCCATGTGACCACGGAAGCAGAGACTGAAGTCATGGGGCTGTGAGCCAAAGAATGCTGGCAACTACCTGGAGATAGAACAGGCAAGAAAGACTATCCCTTGGATCCTGCAGAAAAAACCAGCCCTGGCCACACCCTGATTTTAGCCTACTAAGGCTTATTTCCACTGAACTTCTGTGTTTGTTGCTAGCTACTAAGTGTATGGTCATTTGTCCCAGCAGCCAAGGAAAAGAATACAGTGATACACTCGGTATTGTATACCATGGCCTCTCGTGATCCAAAAGGCCCAACGTGAAGCTGGTATGATTTCAGGAACACCCAGAGTACCACTACACCAAATTTGCATCCCTGCATCTGAAATTCCATTGTCAGAGCTTACAATAACAATGGCTTTTTTTTTTTTAAGAGGTAGAGTATCACCATGTTGCCCAGGCTAGAGTACAGTGGCTATTCACAAACACAATCACATTGCACCACAGACTTGAGCTCCTGGCTCAAGCAATCTTCCCACCACAGCCTCCCAAGTAACTGCGATGAGAGGTGCATGTGCTGTGCCAGGCAGTAATGGTGAACATTTAACGAGTGCTAGCCTAATAAAGGCGGTTGCCCTTTAGTAGGAAGGTTCTCAGCTCTGCATATTAATTAGAATTCTCTGAGAGTACTAAAAAAACAGGCAGCAAACTCCCACCCAGAAGTTTCTGGATCAGAATCGCAGAAGCGGAACTTGAGTCTTTTACCTTTGTTTTCGTTTTTGAGACAGGGTCAGTCTCCTAGGCTATAGTGCAGTGGCGTGATCGTGGCTCACTGCAGCCTCAACTACCCTGGCTCAAGCAATCCTCCTGCCACGGCCACTTGAGTAGCTGGGTATGCACTACCATGCCTGGCTAATTTTTAAATTTTTATTTTCTGTAGAGATAGGACTTTGCCATGTTGCCCAGGCTGATCTCGAACTCCCAGGCTCAAGTGATCCACCTGCTTTGGCCTCCCAAAGTGCTGGGATTCTTTATCTTTTAAGTGCCTCACAGATTATTTTAATGTGCCCAAAGTTGTGTCAAAGCGTAATTTTCAAAAATTTAAAAGACATAACTTTTTTTTTTTAATTATTTTTTTATTTTATAAAGACGGGGTTTCACCATGTTGGTCAGGTTGGTCTTGAACTCCCAACCTCAGGTCTTGAACTCCGCCCGCTTTGGCCTCCAAAGTGCTTGGATTACAGGCCTGAGCCACCACGCCCGGCCAAGACATAACTCTTATACGAACTTTCAAGTGAAAGATTTGTTTAACTCATGAATGAGGAAGCCCAGCAGGATGGCAAAGCTGGTTAAAAGGAAGATACTAGAAATTGAAGTATGGTCAGCGAAGGAAAGAATGCCGGAATAAGGTGGCTAAGTAAGATACAAAACTGGTTACTGTCCTGCAGGACAATCAAACCATAACCTTCAGGGTTATTCTTTTTGAGGTGTATAGAAATCATTTGCAAATTACCAATTTTCCGCAGTTAACATCAATTTTTACTAAGTCTGGGCACTAATCAATGGTAAATAGTAAGTCAGACAAACTCTAGGGAGACTTTTATAGGGTCCGGCGCGGTGCCTCACGCCTATAATCCCAGCACTTTGGGAGGCGGAGGCAGGTGGATCACAAGGTCAAGAGATCAAGACCATCCTGGTCAACCTGGTGAAACCCCGTCTCTCCTAAAAATACAAAAATTAGCTGGGCATGGTGGCACATGCCTGTAGTCCCAGCTACTCGGGAGGCTGAGGCAGGAAAATTGCTTGAACCCAGGAGGTTGCGGTGAGCTGAGATCGCACCATTGCGCTCCAGCCTGGGTAACGAGCAAATTCCGTCTCAAAAAATAAACAAATAAAATAAATAAAAAATAAAGGACATATAATACTCCTTTTGCCTTATTTCCTAGTTTTGGATAATTTATCTGCGTTGGGGCGAGTGGTGGATCAGAAATGCTTCCCACTGATTTTAGGAGTCGGAGAGGCATTCCTAGAGCACCTACTGAGCACATGGCCCTCGGGGGCTGTGGTGATGCATAGGATGTGTAAGGGTTATTGCTGAGTTTAAAATGAGGAAACTGAGGCCAGTATCAGAAAATTAAATGCCAATTTATTCAGCTCCTGGGTGAGGTTCTCTGGTCCGGGCAAAGGGGGCCAGAGAAGTCACGCCGACTTCCTGGGGCTTGGGGTTTCTATGGCTATGAGGAACGAGCAACAGCTGGGTGGGTGCTCTGACTGGCTTCACGGGAGCGGGATTGGGACGGGGCGGGCACCTGCTGGTTGTCGGGTTGTCCGTTTTCCGGTGTGAGAGCCGACCAGGGGAGCCACGTGGCAGAGCTAGGTGCCCAGCGCAGAGCCTGGTGCCGGACGCAGAGTTAGGTGCTGAGTGCAGAGGTGTATGTGTCCGGCCTCCGGGGAGGCAGCCGGCCTTACAGGATGCTGCTGCTGCCCTCGTGTGATATCCAGGAGAAGCATGCAGATGCAGATAATCCACACACGGGTCAGCAAGTTAAGGTCCGAACAAGGTCTGTACAAAGTGAAGTGCTCTGGGATTTAAAAAAAACCCAGGGGAAAAAAAAACCTAGGGAAGAGGAAGGTCCACTGGCTTAAAAGAATGGTAAGATTTCTTTCTTTCTTTTCCTTTTTTTTAAATTTTTTGAGACAGTGTCTCGCTCTGTTGGCCAGACTGGAGTGCAGTGGTGCGATCTCAGCTCACTACAACCTCCACCTCCTGGGGTCAAGCAATTCTGCCTCAGCCTCCTGAGTCATTGCCACACCTGGCCAATTTTTGTATTTTTAATAGAGACAGGTTTTCGCCATGTTGGCTGGGCTGGTCTCAAACTCCTGACCTCAGGTAATCCGCCAGCCTCAGCCTCCCAAAGTGTTGGGATTGCAGGTGTGAGCTGCCCCGCCGAGCCAGGATGGTAAGATTTCAATAGGAGAAGATGGGAATGAAAAGCATTCCAGGGTCAGGGAATTGCAAGGGCAAAGCCCCGGAGGCAGGAAAGCAGCAAGCCCGTTTAGGGAACAGTGAGCGGCCTAACTTGATGATGCAAAGAGCTTGCTTGGTGAGAGAATGAGGCCAGGCAGAGTCAAAGATGGATAACTCGAATGCCAAATTAAGGGATCTGGACTTTATCCAGGTGAAAACCAACAGCGGCTGCTGGTTTGGGGACAGAGATGGGCACCTTTAGCTTGTGGAGACGGGACTGGAAGGGCCTACAGGGCATGGAGGGAAGAGTCCCCATGCCCCACCACGAGAGCTTTGAACATCTCTAGGTGTAGCCTGACTCTCATCGGATCCTTCTCTCACCTGAATCCTTCTCTCGCCTTCAGGTTTATCCCCTTTGAAATGCACCCCAAGATTTGCTGCTGTTGTCTTTTGTTTTGTTTTGTTTAGACAGAGTCTTGCTCTTCACCCAGGCTAGAGTACAATGGCACGATCTCAACCTCCACCTCCTGGATTCGAGTGATTCTTCTGCCTCAGCCTCCTTAGTAGCTGGGATTACAGGCACCCACCACCACACCTGGCTAATTTTTTTGTATTTTTAGTAGAGACAGGATTTCACTATGCTGGCCAGGCTGGTCTTGAACTCCCGACCTCCTAATCTGCCCACCTTGGCCTCCCAAAGTGCTCGGATTACAGGTGTGAGCCACCGTGCCCAGCTGCACCCCAAGTTTTAAGACCAGCAGAGGCAGGGGTGGAGAAGGGCCTGTGTCATGTTGCCATAGGGTGTTTGGGAAGAGAGGCCCCTTCCTCTCGCTGAACCAGGTCCGAGAGGGGCCATCACCCTATCAGGCCTTCTCCCTCTCCCTCACGTAGGAGGCGCTGCTTTACCAGCCTCACCCCAGAGCATGGGATCTGAGAATGCCAATCTTGAGGTCATGTCAAACAGATTCAATTTTTTTTTTTTTTTGAGACAGAGTCTTGCTCTGTTGCCCTGGAGTGCAGAGGTGCTATCTCTCTTGGCTCACTGCAGCCTCCACCTCCCAGATTCAAGCAGTTCTCCTGTCTCAGCCTCCGAGTAGCTGGGATTACAGGCATGCACCGCCACACCCAGCTAATTTTTGTATTTTTAGTAGACATGGGGTTACACCATGTTGGCCAGGCTGGTCTTGAACTCCCAACCTCAGATGATCTGCCCACCTTGGCCTCCCAAAGTGCTGGGATTACAGGCGTGAACCACCACACCTGGCCTAGAATTCAAATGTCTCTAGCACTTTATTTTTTATTTGTAGTTTTTTTTTTTTGAGACAGGCTCTTGCTCTGTCACCCAGGCTGGCGGGCAGTGGGGCACACTCCCGGGCTCAGGCAATTCTTGTGCCTCAGCCTCCTACAGCTAGGACTATAGGCAGATGCCACCACACCGGGCTAAATTTTTTTTTTTAGACATGGGATCTCACTATGTTGCCCAGGCTAGTCTCAAACTCCTGGGCTCAAGCGACTCTCCCACCTCAGTCTCTCAAAATGTTGTAATTACAGATGTGAGCCACCATGCCCAGCCTCTGTACTTTCTTGCCATGTAACTCAGCAGCGTGAGCCTCCAATTTGTCAGATGTAAAATGGATATAATAAAAGTGCCTCCTCTCACCTGAGGTCAGGAGGTCCAGACTAGCTTGGCCAACACAGTGAAACCCAGTTTCTACTAAATATACAAAAAATTAGCCTGGCATGGTGGCGCGTACCTGTAATCCCAGCTACTGGGGAGGCTGAGGCAGGAGAATTGCTTGAACCCTGGAGGTGGAGGTTGCAGTGAGCTGAGATCATGCCATTGCACTCCAGCCTGGGCAACAAGAGCCAAACTTCATCTCAAAAAAAAAAAAAAAAAAAAAAAATTGGCCGGGCGTGGTGACTCACGCCTGTAATCCAAGCACTTTGGAGGCCAAGGCGGGCAGATCACCTGAGGTTGGGAGTTCAAGACCAGCCTGACCAACATGGTGAAACCCCGTTTTTTAAAAAATAATGAAAAAAAAATAATAGTGCCTCCCTCCTCAGGTCCACACGGGAGCACACGCAGGAAAGCCTGAGAACACCAACACTAAGGCTAGCCCAAGTGTGCTCAGGCACGGGCTGAGCCATAAGCCCCGCCTGCTCCTTGGAGCCTTTTTTGCCTTTGTAGATTTTGGAGAGGAAGAAATCTCAGGAAGAAGGATACCTGGGTTTTGGTCTTTTGGCAGGGAAGGAATCCACTGTTTCACCTTGGGCAAGTCCCTGCGCTTGGGGGACTTCGATTCTCCCTTTGTGAAATGTTGGGGCATAGGTGGGTGATTTGGGCTGGCCAGAAGGTCTCTGGCCCTTTCCAGCCCCAGAGTTCATTTTATTCTTGCTTGCACTCCTCTGTCCCCTCAGTGAGTGTTTACTGAGGCCGTACTATTGCCGGCCATGTGCTGGGCCATGGGACACAGCTGAGAACCAGGAGGACTCCATCTTTCTCCACGAGGGCCAAGACTACCCCCTAGGTCCCACTATGCTCTCATTTTCAGAGCCACTGGGAAGGCTGGCATGGGCACCTTATGTGGTTTCTGAGGGAATGAGCTCTTAGCTCAGTGCCAGGCCAGCAGTGGATGCTGAGGCTGTACAGGGCCCTGCCCTTGAGGGCACAGTCAGGGGTGGGGAGGGGGTGCACAATGGTACAGCAATGTGGAGGAGAGAACCACGCCTCCATTTGGATGGGTTGGAGAAGACGTCACAGAACGGAGCAGACACAGTGCCTGGAGGTGCTGCCTGCACGGGAGGAGCTGGAGAGTGGAAAATAGAGAGGTGGGTGGAGAGCCCTGAATGCCCAAGCTGTGGAATTTGGACTTTATCCTGCAGAATATGAGGCTAGAGCTATTTAAGAAGGAGTGTTGGGTGACCCTGTTTACGCTGGAGGACAGTCATTCTGGCTGAAGTGTGGAGGATGGGTTGGCCAAGGCAGGAAGAGGCAGGGCAGCTGGTGCCAACACAGGAGAAACGGGAGGAACACAAGTGGGCGTGGCAGCAGCAGCAGGGGTGGGAGGAGGGATGGTGTGAGGTGGAAGGCCAGGGCTCGGTGGTGGGTTGGATATGGGCCAGGGGAGTCCAGGAGGCCTCCAGGATGCTGGCTGGAGCACAGGGAGGATGGTGGCTGGTCAGTGGGGTGGGGAAGAAGAAGCGGAGCAGGGCCGGGCAGAGGCCTGGAGATGGCAGGTGTTTGCAACAGCTCTCAGGAGGAGAGGCCCTGCAGGCAGCTGGCTACCTGGGCCTGAAGAGGAGCAGGGGAGATGAGTTTTGTGGGAGCCGACAGCAGCCACGTAACAGTGGAACAAGAGGTATGAAGGGCTGAGTGCAGGGAGGCCATTTAAATGAGAAAACAGAGGACCGAGGCAGAACTCCAAGGGCCACCACCACTTTACAAATCTGTTTTCTTGGCTGGGCTCACGCCTGTAATCCCAACACCCTGGGAGGCTGAGGCAGGTGGATCACCTGAGGTCAGGAGTTTGAGACCAGCCTGGCCAACGTGGGGAAACCCTGCCTCTACTAAAAATACCAAAATTAGCCAGGCACAGTGGCTGGTGCCTGTAATCCCAGCTATTCGGGAGGCTGAGGCAGGAGAATTACTTGAACCGGGAAGGCAGAGGTTGCAGTGAGCCGCAACCATGGTACTGCACTCCAGCCTGGGTGACAGAGTAAGACTTCGTCTCAGAAAAAAGAAATAATAGTAATCTGTTTTCTTGTCTGGGCGTGGTGGCTCACGCCTGTAATCGCAGCACTTCAGGAGGCTGAGGCGGGCGGATCACCTGAGGTCAGGAGTTTGAGACCAGCCTGGGCAATATGGTGAAACCCCATCTCTACTAAAAAGACAAAAATTAGCTGAGTGTGGTGGTGCACACCTGTAATCCCAGCTACTTGAGAGGCTGAGGTGGGAGGATCATTCAAACCCAGGAGGCAGAAGCTGAAGTGAGCCAAGATCTGGCCGCTGACTTCAAGCCTGGGCAGCAGAATGAGACTCCATCAAAAAAAAAAATCTGTTTTCTTCTGATTGTTCTGATTATAAGAGTAATATATGCTCTTTGCAAAAAATTGTGTCTGGCTTTTTGGCATCTCTCCTTGTTAGCAAAGATACTGTTTGTTCATTCAGTATACTCATTTTTTTTTAATTTTTATTTTAGTTTTAGAGACGAAGTCTCGCTATGTTGCCCACACTGGTCTCGAACTCCTGAGCTCAAGCGACCCTCCCACCCCGGCCTTCCAATATGCTGGCATTGCAGGCATGAGCCACCACACCCAGCCTACACTCAGCTGAAGGCCTGCTATGTGCTAGGTACAGTGCTGTGGAGGGCAACGGTTGCCCACTCCATGGAATTGGTGGGAGCTCCCTGGTGCCACTGCTGCTGCCTGCCCAAACTGGGGTACCTGTAGTCTCAGCTACTCAGGAGGCTGAGGTGGGAGGATGGCTTGAACCCAAGAAGTGGAGGCTGCAGTAAGCCGTGATTGTGCCAGTGCACTCCAGGCTGGACAACAGAGTGAGAGTTCGTCTCCAAAGAAGAAGAAGGAAGAGGAAGAAAAGGAGGAGGAGGAGGAGGAGGGAGAAGAGGAGGAGGAGGAGGAGAAGTGAGGGGGAGGGGGAGGGGAAGAAAGAGGAAGAAGAGGAGGAGGAGAAGGTGGAGGAGGAGAAGGGAGGGGGAGGGGGAGGGGAAGAAAGAGGAGGAGGAGGAGAAATTGGAGGAGGAGGGAAGAAGAAGGAGGAGGAGAAAGAGGAGAAGAAGGAGGAGAAGGAGAACAGGAGGAGGAGGAGGAGGAGGAAGAAGAAAGAAGAAAAAAAATCCACCCAGCTTCGCCATTACTGTGACATCTGAGGCTAGAGAAAATGATGAAACTGTCCAGACTACCCTTAAGTTGACAGACAGGGAGAAATACCCAGATAAAACTTGCCTTTATGAAGTATTCTCAGAAAATCTAGAAGATAATGTCTCAGACATTTAAAAATTCTTAGCATCACAAGCCAAAGAAAATATTGGTATGGTGATGATCTTTAGCGACAGCCGTGCAAGAAAAATTAAATGAAATAGATCAGATAAAAACTAGAAGAGAAGAAGAAAAGAAACAAAAAAGAATCAAAATAAGCTGCAAGGCAATTATTCCATGATATTCCTGTTATCATTGAGAAGTTCTTAAATTGGAAGGCCAAGTTTAATGCAGAAGTCTTGGAAATTAAAAGGAAATGGATGGAAAAAGATCAAGCAGGAAAAAATAAATTAAGAGGGAAACAGCTACTTGAAACAGATCCAAATCTTGACACATCCAATATCCAGTTCTTGGAGGATGCTGGAAACCATGTGGAGATAACTGAGTCTCTGTTCCAGGAAATGGATGACCTGGGGCTGGGGGATGACGAGACGATTCAGAATCCAATTCTGCTGACCCAGAAAGTGACTCCACTGACCAGAGGACTGTCCCCATCTGCAGGGAGTCTCAGCTCCCACAGCGTCATGGCTATGCTCAGAAGATTTTGATTTTCCTTTCTTTTTCTCCAAGAAGAAATAATTTTCAAGATATATATATATTTTTTTTGAGACAGGATCTCTCTCTCTGTCACCCAGTCTGGAGTGCAGTGATGCGATTAGAGTTCATCGCAGCCTCCACTTCCCGGGCTCATGCCAGCCTTCCAAGTAGCTGTGACTACAAGCGTACACCACCACATCTGGTTAATATCTAAAACTTTTTGTAGAGACAAGGTATCTCTGTGTTGCCCAGGCTAATCTCAAACTCCTGGGCTCAAGCAGTCCTCTGACCTCAGCTTCCCAAAGTGCTGTTATCACAGGCATGAGCCACCATACCCAGCTGAGAATATTCTTCTGATAGCTTTCATTGCTGAACTTAATAAACTGACCTTAAAATTTCAAATTAAAGAAGAAGAAAGAATGTATGCAATGATCAGTCTAGGGAATGGTAAGTAGATTCCCTAGGGTAGTTTGAAGTTTGTTTGACAGTGTTGAGTGCCTAGTTTAGATTTAGGGTCATAAATTTGAAGTCTGATAGTTGCAGGCGGAGCGTCTCTGGGAAGGAAAAAGTGGAAATACTTCCCTTCTCGTTGGGTTCCTCTGCATTTGGAGGCCTGCCTTGATTCTTCTTTGGCTGAGAGGACCTTCAGCTGTGGTCCTTTGGCTCCTTGGATGCTTCTTGGTGGTGAGGGGCCAACAGGGAGTGGTAGCATGGAGATAAAAGAATGGGCCAGAGTTGGGACTACCAGGAATTCAGAAGAGCAGCTGGTGTAGCAATAGACCAGATCACTGTGGGGAGAGCTGTTAGTGATGGGAGAAGGGGATGTGTGAATTTTAGGTGTTGGCCTTGGATACTGGCATTGGGTTGGTGATGACGAAGTGGGGACAATGGGATATTGGTATTGAGCTGTTGTTGGTTTTGGGGTATTAAGGAGCCAAGGATTGCCATGGCTGCTTAGAGCATGGGACAGCCCTGAGGGACCCCAAGAAGGGCTGCCACCGTGAGGGTCAACTAAAATGAAGTGCTTGGAAAAATCAGTAGAATGAAGCTCAACCAAGCCTGTAGAGACGAACAGATCAGTGGCCAGCTAATTTTTTAAAAATCTTTTTTTTTTTTTTTTTTGGTAGATTGCAGGATCTCAAGCCCCATTGTCTAGGCTGATCTCAAACTCCTAGGCTTGAGCGATCCTCCTGCCTTGGCCTTCCAAAGTGCTGGGATGACAGGCGTGAGCTACTGCACCTGGCCAGGGTGGATTTTCTGATAGTACTTAGCAGGACCTCATCAAATGAGGCAGTCCTGAAGGAGAGCGTGATACGAGGACAGTCCGTTTGTATTTTGGAAAGCTAGTTGTCAGCAGAGCTGGATGCAGGTGCAGTGAAGCCAGTTAATGACACTCAGACTCGTCGTCACTCATCCCCTTGACATCCTCACAGCATAGATGTACTGCTGGTGAGAGAAGGTGAGCAGGACTGGAGCTGTGCAGGGGTCGCTGAGAGACACCTGCCTGTGAAGAAGGCAGGGTAGAGGGACTCCCAAGCCTCAGCTCACTGCGCTGCTCCTTGTTGTAACCTGTCATTGTGGCCCTCACTGCTGTCCATGGATTGCCCAGATACCCAGGCATCCTGCAGCAGCCGAGACTGTGTCTGTACCAGGAGAGTGGGTGGCAGCCAGTCCAGGCCTCCATTCTGTTCTTGAAAATTCAATACCTTCTCCCTGCCCTAACATAGCCACCCTTAACCAATGACCTCAGTATCTCCCGTACCTACTCCACCACCACACTGTATCTAAACCTACAGCCCCACCTTCCTTCCTGCCACATGAGATGAAATGTCTGTCCTCACTCCCATCTCAGGTCAGCCCCACCTGGCTCTTGCTTCTGCAGTCATCACCTTTCCTTCCCACGCCGTCTATCCCCCTTTCTCTGCGGGACCACGGGACCACTCTCATCCGTGTATAAACATCCTTTTAAGAAACCTTTCCAGCCGGGCGCGGTGGCTCACACCTGTAATCCCAGCACTTTGGGAGGCTGAGGCGGGCAGATCACAAGGTCAGGAGATTGAGACCAGCCTGGCCAACATGGTGAAACCCCGTCTGTACTAAAAATACCCAAAAAATTAGCTGGGCATGGTGGCGCACGCCTGTAGTCCCAGCTACTCGGGAGGCTGAAGCGGGAGAATTGCTTGAACCCAGGAGGTGGAGATTGCAGTGAGCCAAGATTGCGCCACTGCACTACAGCCTGGGCAACAGTGCGAGACTGTGTCTCAAAAAAATGAATAAATAAAAGAAACCTTTCCGTGGCCCCACACCAACCTGTTTCTCTTTTCCTTTTCCCAGCACATCTCCAAGGAGTTGTCTAAATTTGGTTTCACCCTTTGTTTTACTGCCGATTCCTTCCTCACCCCACCGTGGCAGCAGGTGCTTGTAACATGGCAGAAAAGCAGCACAAAAGGATCCATGATGAAAAGTAAGCTTATCTCCTCTCCTGTTCCCAGACACCTGCTTTCCCTCCCCGGAGCCAATTGATGTTACACATTTCTTGGTGTCCTTGGTATATAAGTAGATACCTCTGTCTACTCTGATGGGGCTCCTATGTCCACGCTGACTCTAAAAGACCCTTCTCAGGGTCACCAGTGACCTGTACCAGCCCAGAGCTACAGATCACTTCTCTCTCCATCTTACTCAAATTCCCAGCAGCATTTGACATGGTGACCAATTCTGCTAGCTTCTCCTCCTTCCACTGCTGACATTTTTCCTGGTCTCCTCTGCTGGCTCCTCCTCCTCCATCAGTTCTCTAAAGGGTGGTATGCCCAGGGCTCAGTCTTCTATTTTATTCCTTCCTAAGTGTTCTCTGTTCTCAGTCTTCTAGCTTCAACACTTTCTATGTGCTGATGACCATCACATTAAAATAATCTCCAACCCACCGTGTGCCGTGGCCCATGCCTGTAATCCCAGCACTTTGGGAGGCTGCGGCGGGCAGACCATCTGAGGTCAGGAGTTCGAGACCAGTCTGGCCAACATGGTGAAACCCAGTCTCTACTAAAAATACAAAAATTAACTAGGCGTGGTGGTATGCGCCTGTAATCCCAGCTACTCAGGAGGCTGAGGCAGAAGAATCACTTGAACCCGGGAGGTGGAGGTTACAGTGAGCCGAGATCATGCCACCGCACTCCAGCCTAGGTGACAGAGCAAGATTCCATCTCAAAAAAAAATAAAAACAAAACAAAAAAACCCTGCATTGGAACCAAATCATTTTCTGAGTGCTAAAAAAAAAAGAAAAAAACCTCCAAACCCTGTCTTTTTCCAAGAGCTCTAAACTCACATCTAACTTCCGAAACTTCCAAAATATTATTCCTCCTGGATAGTTAATGGCATCTCAAACTTAAAGAAATACTAGTTTTTTCAGCCAGGTGCAGTGGCTCATACCTGTAATCCCAGCACTTTGGGAGGCTGAGGCAGGCAGATGGCCTGAGGTCAGGTGTTCAAGACCAGCCTGGCCAACATGGTGAAACCCTGTCTCTACTAATAATACAAAAATTAGCCGGGTGTGGTGGTGCACGTCTGTAGGAGTCTGAGGCAGGAGAATTGCTTGAATACAGGAAGCAGAGGTTGAAGTAAGCTGAGATCATGCCTTTGCACTCCAGCCTGGGTGACAGAGTGAGACTCTGTCTCAAAAAAAAATAAGAAAAGAAAAGAAATACTAGTTTTCTCCTCCAAATGATGCCACCATTCACTCATTTGCTCAGACAACTGAGCTCAACCCTTGAGGGAGCATCCAATTCATCAGAAAGACTCATTGGCTCCCTTTGCAGGATATATCTTAAATCCAGCCTCTTCTTACACCTCCGCCACTGCCCCTAGCCAAGCCACCATCGTCTGTCACCTGGAATACAACAGCTTCTTCCCCAAACTGCCTCAGTTCAGCCAGAGTGGGCTTTGACAATATGACTTTGCTTGAGACATAGCCTTCCAGTGGTTTCCCGCTTTGCTTAGGATAAAATCCCACCACCTTACCATGGCCCTGCATGGTCTACCCCTCCTCCAGACCCCCACCCTGTCTCACTGCACTTCACCGCTTTCCTGCAATGTGCTGCCACACGCTGTCGGCCCCTTGCTGGTCCTTCTCTTTGGAATGCCCTCCCTCTAGACCTTCAGGGGCTCCCTCCTTCTCATGAACTCTTGGGACTCAACCCAAATGTGACTTTTTCTAAGAAGCCCTCTCTGACCACTACCAGACCTCTCTACCAGTTTTATCTTCTGAACAGCCCTTCTCACCTCCCGAAATTTCTTGTGCACATATTTATGCCCCGTAACACCTGCTTGGAATGCAAGCTCCTTGAGAACAAGGTCACTGAATTGCTTCATACTCTGACGCCTGGCACAGAGTAAGAGCTTAATCAACATTTGCTGATTGACTCCTGAAATGAAAGAGCAAGCTGATAAGGACAAGGTCTGTAAGGGCTGGGAATCCTTCCTAGATAATCATCTGTGGTCTCTTTAGAGTTTAAAAAAAATAGTTCTTAAACACAGCCCTCTCCATCAATCCTGCCTAACTTAACAACTGAGACTTGGCAGTGGTCAGAAAGGCAGTCCTATTTAACTTCTTCCTCCTCTGTCCTTACACCAAAAACCCAGTGAAAGTGTCATTCAGCCACAAAGTATTCATATGCACTACACTGGCCAGGCGCGGTGGCTTACACCTGTAATCCCAGCACTTTGGGAGGCCGAGGCGGGTGGATCACAAGGTCAAGAGATCGAGACCATCCTGGTCAACATGGTGAAACCCCATCTCTACTAAAAATACAAAAAATTAGCTGGGCATGGTGGCGCGTGCCTGTAATCCCAGCTACTCAGGAGGCCAAGGCAGGAGAATTGCCTGAACCCAGGAGGCGGAGGTTATGGTGAGCTGAGATCGCGCCATTGCACTCCAGCCTGGGTAACGAGTGAAACTCCATCTCAAAAAAAAAAAAAAAAAATGCACTACACTTATTAGAGCAGTGGCTAATAAGTATAGAGAGCCTTCTCTCCCTTTATTCCTTTTCTTCCTTTTTTTTTTTTTTTTAAATACGGGGTTTCATCATGTTGGTCAGGCTGGTCTTGAACTCCCGACCTCAGGTGATCCGCCCGCCTTGGCCTCCAAAGTGCTTGGATTACAGGTGTGAGCCACCACGCCCAGCCCCTCCCTGTATTCCTTACCTTACCCCCCACCCCAGCCCCCGCCAACCCGTCTTTCCCTTTTGGTGACATGGGGAGGCAAGCTGACTTCACATCAGACCTAGAAGTGGGAAGGGCTTGCACATTGCCTTATCTCTCTATGGGGAGATGTAAAATTTGCCCATAAATAAAACATTTTATTATTTAGCCTGAACATTAAATTTCATCGGCATGCAGCGTGTGTTTTACTATCTGTACCAGACACTAACGTGTACTTAAAAATGAAATTCTGGAACGCTGCCCTGGCTTGCAGAATGCCAGTAAAGAAATTCGAATATGGTCTTGGAGAGATGGTCCAGACCTTGCCTTCCAAAATGGCATAGGCATTCACATTTTTACATTCATGTAGCACTTTGCAGTGGTGGTAAAGATGCTGTAATTTTGCCTCTAGCGGCTTCTACGCTGCTGCTTCTAATCTACTGCAGGCTGGAAGATGACACACTACAGCCAAAGATGTTGAAACTGAGTCCAAAGTAAGCATTAGTATACTCTAAATGAGTGTGGAGGGAATTCTATGGGAAAGGTACAGAGAATCTGTGATAGCTGTTCTCCCTGTCCACCAGCCTTTCTTCTTCTTCTTAGGATTTCTTACCTCCTGCTCCTTTGTTCCTGGCTGCGCTCCAGAGAAACTCTTCTCAAGTGTTAATGTACCCATGAAGCACCTGGGGATCTTGTTAAAATGAGTCTGATTCAATAGTCGTAGGGAGGAGCTGAGTTCTAATGAACTCTCAGCTGATGCTGTTGGTCATCAGACCACAGTTTGAGCAGCCAAACTCTAGAACTGCAGCATCCAATAATGCCATTAATCGCAAGTGGCTATTTAACTTAAAAGATTCAGTTCTTCAGTTTCACTACCACATTTCAAGTACTCCATGGCCACATGTGGCTGGTGGCTATTCTATCGATGGTTCGAAGATAGAACATTCCCGTTCCATGCAGAAAGGTGTAAGGGAGGCGGGGCGCAGTGCCTCGTGTCTGTAATCCCAGCACTTTAGGAGGCTGAGGCAGGAGGATAACTTGAGGTCAGGAGTTTGAGACCAGCCTGGCCAACATGGTGAAACCCTGTCTCTATTAAAAATACAAAAATTAGCCAGATGTGCTCGCTGGAACCCAGGAGGCAGAGGTTGTAGTGAGCTGTGGTCATGCCACTGTACTCCAGCCTAGGCGACAGAATAAGATTCTCTCAAAAAAGAAAAAAAAAAAAGGTCTACAGGATATCACTGCTCTACAGAACTGGCACTCTTGGAAATATAATCCTGGAAGTGTAATAAGGTACTCTTCCCTGCTTCCCTGGAGGGACTAAGGGCGAACAAAGCTCCACTTGAAGCTGGGTGTGGTGGCTCACGGCTGAGGCGACCAGGCTGGGCAACATAGCAAGACCCTGTTTCTTTTCTTTTTTTTTTTTTTTTTTTTAAAGACGGGGTTTCACCGTGTTGGTCAGGCTGGTCTTGAACTCCCGACCTCAGATGATCCGCCTGCCTTGGCCTCCCAAAGTGCTTGGATTACAGGCGTGAGCCACCACACCCGGCCTACCCTGTCTCTATTTAAAAAAAAAAAAACCAGGCTGGGCGCAGTGGCTCACGCCTGTAATCCCAACACTTTGGGAGGCTGAGGTGGTGGATCACCTGAGGTTGAGAGTTCGAGACCAGCCTGACCAATATGGAGAAACCCCATCTCTACTAAAAATACAAAATTAGCCAGGCATGGTAGTGCCTACCTATAATCCTAGCTACTTGGGAGGCTGAGGCAGGAGAATTGCTTGAACTCAGGAGGTAGAGGTTTCGGTGAGCCAAGATCCCGCCATTGCACTCCAGCCTGGGCAACAAGAGCAAAAACTCTGTCTCAAAAAAAACTCCACTTGAGAGCAAATGCTTAAGTACAGTGTATCTTCATGTCCCAGTGAAAGTCCTCAGTCTTACTTTGCCATTTTCCACTTCCTCCTGTCCAGACCCACCACACGGCTGCATTTGTGTCAGTAATGACCTCAGCCATCACTTCTGGGATGTGCCAGAGACATGGAGGAACTGCCCCTTTGTCTTCTGCCTGGTAACTCAGTGGAGGAGGGACATTTACTCCCCAGATCCCACAGTCCCTTCCCCCCGCACCACCCCCGCCCCGCCCTCTGTACTTGTTAGAGGGGACTGTCACGTGGCAGGGGAGCTTTGCAGGAGAGTCCAGGGAACCCAAGGCCCTTTGTCTGCTGCTTCCACCCCTCTGAGCATCTTCATTCCACCGGGAGGTGCAGAGAAGGGAAATTACCAGAGAATTGAGTTGATTCTGCACACATTGGAGCAATAAAGAAATGAGATCCAGCTCCCTCCTCTCAAACTGATCCCTGCAGTTGCTGCAACAATTCACAGCAAAAAGTTCTCCAGCTGCAGAAGGAGGGAGGGCGGAGAGACATTTTCCAAGAATGCCTTTCATGTGGATTCAGCGCTGTCGTTTTCCTGGCAGTTCTGTGAACCGGGACCTGCGGCGATTTCCCACAGTGCAGTTGGTGTGTCTGCGGCCTCCTCTAGAAATCGCATAACTGAGAGGCACATAACTGGGGGGCCCAGGAAATGCCTGCCTCACCACCCTCAGCGTTCATGGCCCAGAAGGGCTGGAAGGTGCTAGAGGACCAGCACAGCTCGCTGTCTGGGCGGAGAGCTTTTGCCCCCAGCTAAACAGTGAGGGGTTGGCCTGGAGCTGAACTCAGGCAGCCTTCTTTCTTGGGCAAGAGCTTTGCTAATTCACATTGGAATAACTCCTCTGTCTATAAATTTACATGCAAAGCCAACGCCGTCCGTCCCAACTAACCAGATTAATCCTGCAACCAACTAACAGACATGTCGGTGGCAACATAGATGGAAAGGATCCCGGGGTGTGAGTCAGAAGGGCTAGGCTCAGTCTGCCTCCGGCCCTTACCACTGTGTGACTTGGAGCACGTCTTCTTTCTTCTCTGGGCCTCAGTTTACTTATCTGTAAAAGCAGGCTAGTATCTATTTTTCAGAGTTGTTCAGCATTTGGTACAGAGTATCGGGTGCTCAATAAATGCTGATGTAACCATTTCATACTTACGAGGTGCTGGGGACTGGGCAAGGCAGTGGGGGAGATGGTGACACAGTTCCTGTCCTCATGGAGCTGACTATGTGGAGAGGGAGACAGAGATAAGCAAAGATTCATGTGAAAAAGTGTAAAATAACAACTGTCACAGATGCAGCAGAGAGGGTTACAAAAAGTCATGAGAGTCTGTAACGGGGGAACTGACCTAGTCTGGGAGGCTGACTTCCTTGGGCACGTGATAATTGAACTGAGAGCTCAGACGTGATGGGGGTTAATTGGACATAGCATGTGCAAAGATCCTGTGGCACAAGAGTGCTTGGCAGTCTACATGGGGCAGAAAGAGGATTGGTGTGGCAGGATGGCAGACAGTCTGGAGACATGTAGAGAAAAGAGAGACTGGAAAGGGAGTTGAGATAAAATTGTCCATAGGGGGCCGGGCGCGGTGGCTCACGCCTGTAATCCCAGCACTTTGGGAGGCCGAGGCGGGTGGATCACGAGGTCAAGAGATCGAGACCATCCTGATCAACATGGTGAAACCCCGTCTCTACTAAAAATACAAAAATTAGCTGGGCGTGGTGGTGCGTGCCTGTAATCCCAGCTACTCAGGAGGGTGAGGCAGGAGAATTGCCTGAACCCAGGAGGCGGAGGTTGCGGTGAGCCGAGATCGCGCCATTGTACTCCAGCCTGGGCAACAAGAGCGAAACTCCGTCTAAAAAAAAAAAAAAAAAAAAAAAAAAAAAAAAAAAAAAAAAAAAAAATTGTCCATAGGGGCCTAGCATTGTGCTAGATTGTGGAGATCAAACCAATTATAAACACCTCTGACCTCAGGGAGTTCACAATCTGCTGAACCGGATGATAGCTGTGGAGTGTCCTTTCACTACTCTTTGGTATATTGAATCTGTTATTGTGTCCTGGGCTTGGAATTTCTAAAACACTGACCTCTTGCACACACACATAGTCCGTCTGCAGAGAACCGAGAGGGGATCAGACTCAGCTTCCCAAAGAGGTCCAGGGATGTTATGGGAGAATGAGTCCCGTCTGACCAGGAACGTCCCTTTTCTGGAAATACGCCCTGCCCGCTCCACATTGACCACTGGCTCTTGAAAGAAAAGTTGGAATGTCCCTGTGAATCCCATCCATTTGCCTTCTGACTCCACAGATGGTTTGCATTAGGGTACCATAGTGCTTTTCTGCCTTCATTCTTTCCAGATGAGGGTAGAGCCACGGGCATAATAGGCTGAATGAGTGGGGTGATGGCTGCCTCCAGTCAATCCCAGGAAGCCTTCCGCTGGAGCCAGTGAGAAGTGCCCCAACCTCATCCACTTAGAATGGCTCAGCCCAAGAACTGGAAACCCCTGAGCAGGGAAGGGGAAGCCATATTCCGGGTAGTGGGTGTACCTTTGTTCTTACCCTAGGTGCAGTGGCTCAATTTCCTGACCTGCTCCACGGAAGGTGACTTAACGGTGGGGACTCCAGGAGGAGCAGCAGCAATAGGAGTGGCACTCAGGTTCTGGGTGGCTATCATAACGGGAATGAATCTTAGTCCACACACTCTTCGTTTGCCTCTAAGTGAACTGAATGTCACTGGTAAGCCCCATTGTATGAAGTGGTAGAAGTGTAATCTTAGTCAATTTGGGATTTCTCTTCATTGTTTTACCTGGGATTGCATGTAAAGTCTGAGGAGGTGTATGAAGTAAGGAGGTTGGGCGTGGATGTTAGGAATCTGTTAAGAGAATAGATACTGGAACCAGGCCGTCTGGGTTCGAATCCCAGCCATGCTTCTTGCTGGGCCTGGGACCTTAGCTAAGTTATTTATCCTCATAACGGCTGTAATTTTCTCATCCGTAAAATGGGGAGAAAAATAGCACCTTCTGTACTGGGTTGTTGTGAGGTCTGAATGAGGTAGTATAAGTGAAGTTCTGTAGAACGAATGCTACATCTAATAAATATTTGCTTTTAATATGGGGGTTTGACATTGTTATCCTCCCTGAAGCCCATGGTCTGGCCCCTGGGTTCCCAGGTCGCAGAGTCCACATCCAGCCCATTCTTCAACACACAGGACCATAAGGCAGAGCCAGCATAAAGCAGGACCCGGAGTTGGGGAAGGCTCTGTGGGACCCCAGTCAGCCTGGGCACCCCACAGTGACCCCTTCTACCTGTGCACTTGACCTGAAAGGGCCCCAGCATCCACAGCAACCTTCCAAAGGGCCCCAGCATCCACAGCGACCTTCCAAAGGGCCCCAGCATCCACAGCGACCTTCCAAAGGGCCCTAGCATCCACAGCGACCTTCCAAAGGGACCCCAGCATCTGCAGTCTTTATTTTCCTCTGCCTCCTCTCCTACCTTCCAATCATAATCTTGTTTCTCTGCTGGAGGCTGAGAGCCCCATCCTCACTTATCCTCATCTCTCTGCCCCATAGATATCCCCCAAGCTTTGGTGACTCCAAAGCCAAAATTACTTTGTTCTCAGAGCTTTGATGAGTGTTCGCTGCCCTTGAGCAGCAAGCCAGGATCCTTTGGCTGGTCGAATGAGGGAAGGAATAACTTTCCCAGGCCAGGGGCAAAAGGAAATGTTGGGGATCGGGAAGCAGGGTCCTGTTAAATTGTCAGATGCTTTCTCCGCACCTTGTCCTGTCACCTTACTGAGGATCAGCATCAGGTTAGTGTCCAGTGAGGGAAGTAGCAGCATTAGTGCCAGAGGCCTGCTGCTGCAGCATGGATGGCACTGTGCTATGCCCTGCTGCGCTCCAAAGAGAGCAGCAAACTGAGTCCCAGGCAGGAACTCCTGGAGAATCCCTGCAGTCGGTGCGTCAGGAATTAGGCTCTCAGACAACTGGCCCAGCCAATCACTGCCCCAGGTGCACCAGGCCCCCCAGACACTCAGCCAGCTGCTGATGCTAGCATTGAAAGTGCTTCCTGCTAACCAGCCCAATCAAGCCATTCCTGATTACACGATGAAACTTACCCTGGCAAAAAGAGGACCAGCTTTACACATCCTTCTGGAGCCAGTTTCCATGGAGATCCACTCTTCTGTCTCCCAGCTGTGCTTTCCACTTTGCTGGGCTTTGAACACACCAAGCTTGCAACCATGCCAGGGCCTTTGCACTTCCTGTCTCTTCTGTCCAGAAGACAGCTCTTCCCCATACATCCACGTGACTGCTGCTTTCATCTCCTTCAGGGTGTTATCGGTTGTCATTTTATCAGTGAGAACTTCCTGACATCTTGTTTTAATTTGTACTTTTCTAGAGATGGGGTCTCACTATGTTGCCCAGGCTGGTCTTGAACTCCTGAACTTGAATCCTCCCACCTTAGCCTCCCGAAGTCCTAGGATTACAGACATGACTCACCAAGCCTGGCCCTGACATCCTGTTTAAATTGCTATCCTACTGATACCCGTTTTCCACTTCCTTAATTTTTCTCCAAGGCAGTTTTATTATTTGGTTATTGCTTTTCTTTTGATACAGGATCTTGCTCCGTCACCCAGGCTAGAACGCAATGGTGTAATCACAGCTCAGTGCGGCCTCAACCTCCCAGGCTCAAGCAGTCCTCCTCCCTCAGCTTCTCAAGTAGCCAGTACTGCGGATCTTCACCACCACACCTGGCTAATTTTTGTATTTTCTGTAGAGACGAGGCCTGACAACAATGTCATCAAGGCTGGTCTCAAAGTCCTGCTCTCAGCGATCCTCTCACCTTGGCCTCCCATGAGCTGCCATGCCCTGCTTGTCCTATTTATTGCTGATTTTCTTCTCCCCATTCCATGAGGGCGGGGACTTTGTCTTGTTCATTGCTTTATGAAGGAAGGAATAAAAGAGACTTCACGGCCAGACACAGTGGCTCACACCTGTAATCCCAGCACTTTGGGAGGCTGAGGCAGGCAGATCATGAGGTCAGGAGATCAAGACCATCCTGGCTAACACGGTGAAACCCCGTCTCTACTAAAAATACAAAAAATCAGCTGGGCGTGGTAGCACAGGTTTGCAGTCCCTGCTACTCAGGAGGCTGAGGCAGGAGACTTGCTTGAACCCGGGAGGCGGAGGTTGCAGTGAGCCGAGATTGTGCCATTGCACGCCAGCCTGGGACAGAGCAAGACTCTGTCTCAAAAAAAAAAAAAAAGGATTTCATGGAGCTGGCTGCCTTTTCCCCATAGTATACACAAAGTAGTAAAGCCCAGAGAGTTTAAGTGACTTGGCCAATAGCTGTATGGTAAAGATGGGGTTTCACAGTCTTGCCCAGGCTGGTCTCGAACTCCTGACCTCAGGCAATCTGCCCGCCTCAGCCTCCCAAAGTGCAGGGATTACAGTCGTGAGCCACCGCGCCCGGCCCATTTATTCTTTTATGTATTGGGTGAATAATCTACCACTGAGCCCTGCTTTGTCTCTAGCTCTCAGGTACAAATCCCTAGGACTTTGGGAGGATGTAAGAGCCAACCAATCTTACAGCTACCAATAAAGGAGGGTCATCTCTCCTGCTTAATTTCTAACGAACTTGTTCCCTGAGCACATCTTGCTTTGTCCAGTCTTTCCATGGGTTTTTTTTTGAGACGGAGTTTCACTCTTGTTGCCCGGGCTGGAGTGCAATGGCGCAATCTTGGCTCATGCAACCTCCGCCTCCTGGGTTCAAGCAATTCTCCTGCCTCAGCCTCCCGAGTAGCTGGGATTACAGGCGCACACCACCATGCCCAGCTAATTTTTGTATTTTTAGTAGATACAGGGTTTCACCATGTTGACCAGGATGGTCTTGATCTCTTGACCTCGTGATCCACCCGCCTCGGCCTCCCAAAGTGCTGGGATTATAGGCATGAGCCACCGCGCCTGGCCTCCAAGGGTTTTCTTCCACATTGCCATTATCTAGAAGCACCTACAATTCTCTCCTTTCCAGCTCCAGTCGAAGAGGTTCTATCCTCATTCTCTGGGAAGCCTTCTTGGGTGCCTCAGTTGGGAGTGATCTTTGCCTCCTACACACTCCTAGTTCACTTTTTCTGCCTTATAAAGGCACTTTCAGCCGGGCGCAGTGGCTCACGCCTGTAATCCCAGCACTTTGGGAGGCCGAGGCAGGTGGATCACAAGGTCAAGAGATCGAGACCATCCTGATCAACATGGTGAAACCCCGTCTCAACTAAAAATACAAAAAATTAGCTGGGCATGGTGGCGCGTGCCTGTAATCCCAGCTACTCGGGAGGCTGAGGCAGGAGAATTGCCTGAACCCAGGAGGCGGAGGTTGCGGTGAGCCAAGATCGTGCCATGGCACTCCAGCCTGGGTAACAAGAGTGAAACTCCGTCTCAAAAATAAAATAAAATAAAATAAAGGCACTTTCAAGAGTCTGCCTCATATCTAGTTTTTTGTATGTGAGGCTTGGTGCAGCCCCAGGTTAAAGGCTGCATTTTCCATCTCAATATCCCCTCTTTGCACTAGCCCCAAGAAGGGAGTGGACATATAGAATCAGTATCTCTTCAGCCTCAGCCCTCCCTCTCCCCTCAAGAAACATCGATTTGTACCTGAGAGCTAGAGACAAAGCGGGGCTCGGTGACAGATTATTCACCCAATATACAAAAGAATAAATGGGCCAGGCGCGGTTGCTCACACCTGTCATCCTAGTACTTTGGGAGGCCAAGGTGGGCAGACTGCCTGAGGTCAGGAGTTCGAGACCAGCCTGGGCAACACGGTGAAACCGCGTCTCTACTAAAATACAAAAAATTAGCTGGGTGTGGCTGCGTGCACCTGTAATCCCAGCTGCTTGGGAGGCTAAGACAGGAGAATCACTTGAACCCAGGAGGTGGAGTTTGCAGTGAGCCAAGATCACACCACTGTACTCCAGCCTGGGTGACAGAGCAAGACTCCATCTCCAGGAAGAAAAAAAAAAAATAGAATAAATGGAGACTGGACATGGTGGCTCACCCCTGTAATCCAAGTACTTTGGGAGACCGAGGTGGGCTGATCACTTGAGGTCAGAAGTTTGAGCCAGCCTTACCAACATGATAAAACCCCATCTCCACTGAAAATACAAAAATTGGCTGAGCACGGTGGCTTATGCCTGTAATCCCAACACTTAGGGAGGCTGAGGCGGGCAGATCACCTGAGGTCAGGAGTTTGAGCCAGCCTGACCAACATGGAGAAACCCCATCTCTACTAAAAATACAAAATATTAGCTGGGCTTGATGGTGCATGCCTGTAATCCCAGCTTCTTCGGAGACAGGCAAAAGAATCGCTTGAATCTGGGAGGCAGAGGTGCGATGAGCCAAGATCGCGCCATTCTGGGTGACAGAATGAGACTCTGTCTCAAAAAAAAAAATAAATAAATGGAGAGATGGCTCCCTCCAACCTGTGTCTATGTTGTTCATTCCTTATGGGCACGATTAGTGTGTGATCATTCTTTGACGCTCCCCCTACTACCTGCCCCTGGGTTGTAGGAGGTGTTCAGTACCTCTTTATGGAAGGCACTAAGGAAGGAACACTGCAAGATGTCTAGATTCTTTTCAAGTTTAGCTCTTTTTTTTTTTAAAAAAAAAAGATGGGGTTTCACCATGATGGCCAGGCTGGTCTTGAACTCCTGACCTCAGGTGATCCATCCACCTCGGCCTTCCAAAGTGCTAGGATTACAGGCGTGAGCCACCACGCCCAGCCTCAAGTTTAATTCTGATTCTGTGAACAAATAGGAAAATAGTCGTTCCCCGAGAGCCACACCTTTTGCCCCGAAGCCCCCACCCCAGTAAGAGGGTTAGGCCCAAGTCAAATGCTCCACCTCTGAGCCGAGTGAGGCTCGCAGGCCCACAGCAGGGACACCAGAGGATGAGACCACAGCTCTCGGGAGACTCCATCAGGGCCAACATTAACAAGGAGAAGATGGGGGGCAGCTTGCAAGCAGACTTGCTGAGCCTCAGTCCTCCATCTCCCTCCAAACACTTCTAAACAACTCAAGCACCCGCTGGTAGCTGAGATGGGAGAGGCAAACCCTGGATGGGGCATCCAGCTTGGATTTCACATAATGAGGCTTTCGGAATCTGGGAGGTGATTACAAGCCCACTGGAGAGGGACCACCTACAGATTCTGGAACCTTTCACTGCTCTACCGCATGTGGCTCGACATGTCCGGCTCAGCAGGAAGCAGCTCTTGGATGAGAAGGAGGAAAAACACAGACACCGTAACAGCATGGTTTAGAAGTCAAGGGCTTAGGAATTCCGCGGTGGAGATGGGATCACGGAAGGGTGACCTGGGGTTGGAGGGACTGTGTCCTAGTTTTCAGCATTCACCAAGAGCAGGGACTGAGGAGGGTCCAGAACCCACCCTACCAAGTCCACATCCTCGCATGAGTCCCAGCCACCAGCCAGGATGTGTTTATTCAATTTTTTTTTCATGGTCAAAAATCAGACATGTTTATTGATTTTATTAGTAGCTATTTTCAAATCGTGGAGCTGGAGAGAACATGGGTTTCACAATTGAGTGGTCTCACTTACAGATGACACCACCAAGGTAGAGAGAGGGAAGGCGGTTTACCTGTGGTCACACAGGCTGGGAGGGGCGCGCAAGCAGGCTGGGGTTTCAGATCCTTGCCCCTGGTGCTGTCTGTTAGCCCACTCTGTTATTCTCACTCAAGTAAGAGCCAGGAAGGAACCAAATGAGCCTAGAATCCTATCCACTCCTTCCCTCCCTCCCTTCCTCCCTCCCTCCCTTCCTTCCTTCCTTCCTTCCTTTGCTTCCTCCCTCCCTCCCTCCCTCCCTTCCTTCCTTCCTTGCTTCCTTCCTTCCTTGCTTCCTTCCTCCCTCCCTCCCTTCTTTCCTTCCTTCCCTTCCTTCCTTCCTTCCTTTCCTCCCTCCCTCCCTCCCTCCCTCCCTTCTTTCCTTCCTTCCTTCCTTCCCTGCCTCCCTCCCCCTTCCCTTCCTTCCTTCCCTTTCTTGCTTCCTTCCCTTCTTTCCTTCCTTCCTTCCTCCCTCCTTCCCTCCCTCCCTCCTTCCTGCCTTCCCTCCCTCCCCCCTTCCCTTCCTTCCTTCCTCCCTTCCTTCCTTCTTTCTTTCCTTCCTTCCTTCCTTCCCTCCCTCCCTCCCTCCTTCCTTCCCTTCCTCCCCCTTTCCCTTCCTTCCTTCCTCCCTTCTTTCCTTCCTTCCTTCCTCCCTTCCTTCCTTCTTTCCTTCCTTCCTTCCCTCCCTCCCTCCCTCCTTCCTTCCTTCCTTCCATCCTTCCTTTCTTTCAAGACAGAATCTCACTCTGTTGCCCAGGATAGAATGCATTGGCATGACCTTGGCTCACTGCAACCTCTGCCTCTCAGGTTCAAGCAATTCTCCTGCTTCAGCCCCGAGTATCTGGACTACAGGCATGCACCACCACGCCAGGCTAATGTTTCTATTTTTAGTAGTATGGGGCTTTGCCATGTTGGCCAGGCTGGTCTCAAACTCCTGACCTCAAGTGACCCACCTGCCTTGGCCCACAAAGTGCTGGAATTACAAGCATGAGCCACTGCGCCCGGCCCAATCCACTCATTTATTGTCTGAAGAGCTGAGCTGTGTGAAGCCCAGCCCCTTGGAAGGTGCTGGGGTTGGGTTGGGGTAGCCAGTGCGATCCTTGTGTACTAGCTAGCCATTGTGCTGGATGCTTTACCACATCTTCTCCCTTTCTCCCTGGACTGGCCCTAGGAGCAAGGTGATGGGGACTGTGTCCCTTATTTTATAGAAAATGCAGCTGTGGCTCAGAGAGGTTAGGTCACTTGCCCGGGGTCACACAGCTAGAAAGTGATGGACTTGTGATTCGAACACGGGTCACTCTGATACCAAGCCTTTGCCCTTCCAGGGTGCTAGACTCCAGAGAGGTGACCTAAAATAGTTGAGGCAGGAGCTGTCATATAGGTGAGAAAGAACTTTGGGAGCTATAGCAAGGAAGACAAAGAAAATTGCATTTTTGAGGCCAAAGATTCTTGGTCACAGAGGTATGGCTACTCCGACTGTCGCTTACTTGCCACAGGCAGGGCTCTGAAAAGCCTGCTCTTTTCTGCTCTGACTTCAAACAGATTCTCCAGGCAAGAAAGGCCAGCTGGTGAGACAGTTTCCCAGAGACGGGGCTTGCAGGGAAAGGTTAGAGGAACTGTCCCTGGGTTCCTCAGAGGAGGCAGAGGAGTTGGGAGTAGTCAACGATAACTAACGGCAGCCTGGGCATCTACAGTGCATGGCCGGGGAGGCTCAAGGGAGCAGGCAGGGCTGGGGCGTGGAAGCCGGCTGTGAGTCCCGCCTAGCCTTGGGCCAGGCCCAGAAACCAGTCCTGTTAAACAATGCATTATACAACCATCTCATTAACTACATCAGTCCAGAAGGTCAGACTCACTCCAGCCTCTGCAGGGCTCTGTTGAGTGGGCGAGAGAGGACAGGCTCCTGAATTCCGGGGACTTGGGTCCACACTGGTTTAATTAGCTCCATGATTTCCGCTTCCCTTGGGTACCACCTTGCACGCCAGGCCACTGACAGCTGCCTGGTGCCTTTAGAGGAGCCAGAAAAAGAGGGGGGTGCCCAGGCAGTGGGCCAGGGTACAGACAGGAGTGGACCCCTCAGCCAGGCCAGCCAGGGCAGTGAGTCTCGGTTTGGCAGAGCGCTGATACAAAGACCAGGGCCGGAGATACCATATTAGGGCTCAGGGTGAAAGGATGAGGAGAGGCTGGGGGTGGGAAAATGAGCCTGGCAAGCTTACGGAATGTGAGGCAAGCCGGGGAACTGGGCTCCAGACAGGCGCCAAAAGGAACACAAAGGTGTCATTGGCCAAGCTGGGGCATTGCCAGCTGTAGATCTGACAGACCAGAGGTGTTCAGCAGGATGGAACTGAGGTAAGTGGTTAGGACTGGAGAACTCGAGGGAAGTCACAGAACTCGAGGAATGATAAAAAGGTAATGACAAGCTCGGAAAACAAGAACAACGGTTCTCAAAGTCTAGGCCCTAGAATAGAGGCATTAGTATCACCTGAGAACTTCTTAGAGATGTACAATATTGGGCCTCCCCTAGGCCTTCCAAATCAGACTCTTCGGGACAGGCTCAGCAATGTTTTTTTTTTTTTTTTTTTTTTTTTTTGAGACAGGGTCTCACTCTGTCACCCAGGCTGGAGTGCAATGGCGCAATCTCGGCTCACTGCAACCTCTGTGTCCCAGGTTCAAGCGATTCTCCTGCCTCAGCCTCCTGAGTAGCTGGGATTATAGGCACGTGCAACCGCGCCCAGCTAATTTTTGTATTTTTAGTAGAGACGGGGTTTCAACATTTTGGCCAGGCTGGTCTCAAACTCCTGACCTTGTGATCCCCCACCTCGGCCTCCCAAAGTGCTGGGATTACAGACATGAGCAACCGCGCCCGTCCAGCAATCTGTGTTTTAATAAGACCTGCAGGTCTTCCCGATGCAGGATGAAGCTTGAAAACCACCTGGCCACTCACTGTGGTTGGTCCATGGACCAGCACTATCAGATGAGATGACGCTGAGAGTTTGTTACAAATGCAGATTCTCAGGCCTGGCCCCGGTCCTACTGAATTTGCAGTTTAACAAGACCCCTGGGGGGGTCCCATGTACCTTACAATTTGACAAGGGCTTCACCTGAGCTCCACTGACCTGGGATTCTTTGGTCTGAGTGCGAATGGTTCTGTGTCTAAGTCTGGGGACAGACACAGATGGCAATGGGGAAGTAGGCCACCCAGTTCCAGACATAGGCAAAGGCTGTCCTCAGTTCTCATGAATTTAGACTGCTGCCAGAAAATGTCACCAAGAAAAATAATGGCTTCACTGAGCCTGCAAAGGTGCCCAGCCTAGACATTGTGCAGAAAGCAGATTGCAGAGGCAACAAGACAAAACGGCCCAAAGGCGCTATTCATATTCCACGGGAGACAGCTGGAGCCCCTGAGATGCAGGCGGGCTCCCAGCCCTCTGTGATGTGGAGATTATTTAAGAAGATGCAGCCGAGAGTGGCCGCAAGCAAGTGAAAAACCCACTGAGACACTCCTGAGAAGGAAAACCTGCCCCTGTCCCTGCTGCCCACAATGACCCGGATTCTCATCCTTTCCAGGGAAACCAGTGGGCAGCATTGATGAATGACAGGAGGGGACCTTGCCTCCGAGGCTCCAAGGCCAAATAAGAATGGCTTTACCTTCTCGATGCCAGAAAGAATCCCCGTTTCTCCCACCTCCCTGACGGCTTCGTAGTGCTTGTGACTCTACCAGACTAGCTTTTCCATTCCCCCCAATAATAGCTGCTAATTAATATTTAGTGATGGTTTACCAAGTGCCAGGCTCTTGAGCTAAGTACCTTGTATGTAATTTTTTCTTTCTTTTAATTTATTTTTTCTTTTTTAAAGATGGGGTCTCATCACAATGGCTAGGCTGGTCTTGAACTCCTTACCTCAGGTGATCAACCCGGCTTGGCCTCCCAAAGTGCTGGGATTACAGGCGTGAGCCACCGCACCCGGTGTATGTACTTTTTTCATGTAATCCTCTCAAGACTTCTAGGAAGGTACTACTATTTTCAGTATTTACTAAAAGTAAATACAGTATTTCCTAAATACTGAAAACATTTCTTATTCTACAGATGAAAATTGAGAGTAGAGGTTGTTAAGTAGCTGTCCGAAGTCAGCTAGATAGAAAGAAGGCAAACTGACCCCAGGCTCTCCAGCCAGCCCCTGTCTTTATTCCTCAGTGTGGTCCTTAGACCAGCAGCCATAGTGCTATTTTGGGCTTGTGAATGCAAAGACTCTTAGGCCCTGCCCAGACTTGCAAAATCACACTCAGCATTTCATTTTTATTTATTTATTTATTTATTTATTTATTTTGAGACAGAGTCTTGCTCTGTCACCAGGCTGGAGTGCAGTGGCGCAATCTCGGTTCATTGCAACCTGCATCTCCTGGGTTCAAGCGATTCTTCCGCCTGAGCCTCCCGAGTAGCCGGGACCACAGGCGGGTGCCAAAACGCCTGGCTAATTTTTTTGTATTTTTAGTAGAGACGGGGTTTCACTGTGTTGGCCAGGATGGTCTCGATCTCTTGACCTCATGATCCGCCCGCCTCAGCCTCCCAAAGTACTGGGATTACAGACGTGAGCCACCATGCCCGACTCAGACTCAGCATTTTAAACACAATCCCCCAGAGTTGGTATGCACATTGCAATTTGAGAAACGTGCCTAGTTCTAAGCGCGTCCTTCCCTTGCAAGATGCAAATCCCTCTTGCGTGGGGAACACAGCTGATGTCAGTCAGAGATACTTCAACAGGAATGAGTTTCAGCTCTTTTCTGGGAAGCAGGATGTGAGGAACCCAGCAGGGCCACCAGGCTGTTGAGCGACAGAAGGAAGCGGAAGGGAGAGAAGAAAAGTGTGTGCCTTTGTAATTGCCATCATCAGAAACAGGTTGGCCTAGAAATCCGTTTCCCAAGGTGAAGCAATGCGTGCTTTTTTCCTGCGTGTTGCAGAGCTGGGAGAACAGACAGCTTGTGTAGACAGCAGTGAGAAACAGCTGCAAGGAGGCATTTCTGGGTTTTATTTCCCCTAGGCCTCAGCATCCTTACCTAGGTGGGTGAGGGTAATGAGTCCACCTGCCTACCTCACAGGTGTGCCTTGAGGACCGTCAGAGTGAGAAAGGCTTTGCAAAGTTCAGAGCAGGAGCCAGGTCTAGGTGCAGTCCTTATTACTAGATGGGTCAGTTGCTTGATCCCCCCCATGCCCAGCAAAGCCACTTCATAAATCCCCTTGCTGGAAGGCCAGATCCAGGTCCCTCTGCTTCCATGCATGCCTGCCTGCCTGATCCCTCCCACTGCCACTCCCCTGCTGCTCCACACGCTAGCCTGGGAGCATTTAGGGGCCCGTGGCCTTGTTTTGTGATCTCAGTGCTAGAAAGGCTCTGCTCGTTTGTGATTCTGCTCTTTCTAAAGGAGCATGTGACTTTCAAGGCCTTTGAGAACCATGCCTTATGTCATTCGTGACCACTGAATCACAGACAGGATTGCAAATGGACATGAGAGATCAGAGTCTCATCCAGGCACAGCGGGTCATGCCTGTAATTCCAAGCACTTTGGGAGGCTGAGGCAGGTGGATCACTTGAAGGCAGGAGTTCGAGACCTGCAACATGGCGAAACCCCATCTGTACATAGAATAATAATAAAAATAATTTAAAAAAAAGAGTTCAGCCTCATCAGGATATAAGTCCCAGCTCTCGCTCTCCTCTTTATTAGCCACGTGTTCCTGGATGAGTTTCTTAATTTCCCTGCAACTCAGTTTTCTCATTTGTAATGTGGGGATAATAACAGTCCCTAATTAGGCCAGGCGAGGTGGCTCATGCCTATAATCCCAGCACTTTGGGAGGCCGTGGTAGGCAAATCACCTGAGGTCAGGAGTTCGAGACCAGCCTGACCAATATGGAGAAACCCCATCTCTACTAAAAATACAAAAATTAGCCTGTGTGCTTGTGGTCCCAGCTGCTCGGGAGGCTGAGGCAGAAGAATCGCTTGAACCCCGGAGGTGGAGGTTGCAGTGAGCCGAGATCATACCATTGTACTCCAGCCTGGGCAACAAGAGTGAAACCCTGTCTCAAAAAAAAAAAAGTCCCTAATTTACAGGATTTACAGGATTACTGGAAATACTAAATTTAAAAAAAACTAAAATAAATACGAATTGATTAAATCACTTAGTGAGTGCCTGCATTTAGTTGACACTCAGGAGTGTTAGCTATTATTAAACCATATTCGAGGTGGCTCACGCCTGTAATCCTAGCACTTTCGAAGGCCTAGGCAGGCAGATCACCTGAGGTCAGGAGTTTGAGACCAGCCTAGCCAACATATTTGTATCTCTACTAAAAATACAAAAATCAGTCAGGGGTGGTGGCGTATGCCTGTAGTCTCAGCTACTCAGGAGGCTGAGGCAGGAGGATCACTTGAACCCAGGAGGCGGAGGTTGCAGTGAGCCAAGATCCCTCCATTGCACTCCAGCCTGGGCAACAGAGTGAGACTCCATCTCAAAAAACAAAACAGGCCGGGTGCAGTGGCTCACGCCTGTAATCCTAGCACTTTGGGAGGCCAAGGTGGGTGGATCATCTGAGATCAGGAGTTCAAGACCAGCCTGGCCATGATGGTGAAACCCCATCTTTAAAAAACAAAAAACAAAAACCAAAAAAAAACAGTATTTGAAATACTCTAAGATATAGTCATTGTGAGACACAGCCCTGATTTCAGAGATGTTAAAATGGTGTAATTCACCGAACAGAAAAAGAGTTCCAAAGCCAAAGCTGTTAGGGAGGCACCTTTCCCGCGAGATGTTTCAGAGCTTTTAAAGGCTGCCTTTCAATGTGCGCTCGAGGTAGTTACCCATTCGGTAAGAACGCAGACTGAGTAGACAACGGAAGCTCTTTTCCATGAAATAGCTCAAGAATTCTGTGACATCGGTTTGGGGAGTGCTAATCCAGCCCAATACTCTAATTTCATAGATGGGGAAACTGAGGCCAGAGAGAGGAGGAGACTTCCTGAAGTTACTTAGGGGGTTAAGTGGTGAAGATTAGGCTACTGAACAGCCAAACTGGGACTCCCTCCACTAACCCACCTTTCCTCCCAGCTAACCTGTTACCTACAACACTTGACAGTTTCCAAAGACCTTCCTGCTGTGTGCTGTCCTCACACTAACCCCCAGAGGTCCCAGGGGAAGGGACTGTCCCCACTGCACAGATGCAGTTGCCAGCCCACTGAGCAATGGGGTAGAAGTGGAACCCAGGTCTGAATCCTGGGCTTCCTGCTGCGTTTTTTTAACACCCTAAAGACCATGACTTGGAGAGGAGGAGGTACATGATTGGGATCGAACAGGTGAGCCAGAAGGGCTCAAAAGGTGTGGGTCAAGAGGTGGTCCCAGTGCCGAAGAGGCCAAAACAGGCAGAGCTCACCTCCTGAAGCAGTCTTGCTAGGTCAGCCCCAGCTTCTGCCCTGATGGGCAGAGATGCGGTCCGCCGCTTATGTACCCTACCAATCCTTAATCATGCATCAGGCGGAGGGAAGTACCAGAGCTGCTGTTCAAGGCTCTCATTTCACACCTGCCCACATGCAGAGCCTCGGGGATGGGAGGGCAGACCTCTAGCTTCAGCATTATTGCACCAGCGAGGAACATCCACAGGGACCTGCTGCGCGAACTTCAGACCACGTTGATGAAATCCACTGGGAAGTCTTTTCATCACAGCAGTTAATCTGATGACTGCTTTGTTTTAAGAGCAGTTTTTGTTTCACTGGCTAAAGTGACTTACTATGAGGTTGTTAAGCAATTCATCAACTTCTAAATCTCGATATGTTTGTGGTCAAACATGACCGTTCTCATAGACGGAGCGACGCCCAGCCTTTTCCCCTCTGAGACACACATGATGGACGCCATTTGCTCACTTGCTTGACCCAACCCCAGTAGGAACAGACTTACTTGGATTCATGCAAATTTCTGAAAATGGCAATGTCAAGTGTTGGTAAGGGTGTGGAAAAAGCTAACTTTTATGCATTGTTGGTGGGAGTGTAAACTGATATAGACCCAACAGAGAGCAACTTGGCAGCATCTGATGAAATGGAACATTTAATTTCAATTACATTCCCTATAAGCCTGCAATTCCATATACCCATGAGAAGTTCAGTGTGCACACAAGCAAACATATCCAAGGATGTTCACTGCAGATGTTGGTAATTATGCAGAACTGGAAACAACTCAGATGTCCGCCGATAGGAGAATGATGAGGTAAAATACGGCATAATTTTACAATGGAATATTTCACAGCAATTAAAAGGAATGAATTAAAGCTGTTTGTGTCATTATGGATAGATCTCAAATGTACTGTTGAGTGAAAACAGAACCGTATCATGCAAAATTAAAATTCTACTTATGGCTGGGCACGGTGGCTCATGCCTGTAATCCCAGCACTTTAGGAGGCCAAGGCAGGCGGATCACCTGAGGTCAGGAGTTCAAGACCAGCCTGGCCAAAGTGGCATATATATATATATATATATATATATATTTATTTTTATTTTTATTTTTATTTTTTTTGAGAAGGAGTCTTGCTCTGTCTCCCAGGTTGGAGTGCCGTGGCGCAATCTTGGCTTACCGCAATCTTCACCTCCCAGGTTCAAGTGAGTCTTCTGCTTCAGCCTCCTGAGTAGCTGAGATTACAGGTGCCCGCCACCCCACCCAGTTAATTACAGTGTTGGCCAGGCTGGTTTCGAACTCCTGATCTCGTGATCCACCCACCTCGGCCTCCCAAAGTGCTGGGATTACAAGCCTGAGCCACTGCATCCAGCATATGTGTTTTCAAACAAAAATCAGCTCTGTGTACTTATCATTGATGAATATAAATTTATAAAGGTGAAAGCACGAAACACACTGAAAGGATATGTACTATATTCATGATAGTGATTGTCCCTGAGAAGGGAACAGAGTGGAGCTGAGGTGGGAGGATTGCTTGAGCCCAGGAAGCGAAGGTTTCAGTGAACTGACGTCATGCCACTGCCTGGGTGAGAGACTGAGATCCTGTCTCGAAGCAAAAAACAAGGAGTGGAATGGGTCTGAAGGACGAAGGAGTCGTATTTGATACCTTCTCTGTGAGGCTGTGTCATGTCAGACATGGCCAATGCATCTCCCAGACTCTCTTGGTCTCACTCTCTCCTGAACCCTTGACCACTGGCTCTGCCTCAGCCACTCCCACAGTAGCCAGCTCTCTGCAGGTCTACGTGGCTCCATGGGAGGCTGACGAGCGGTGTGACCAGAGTCTTGGGTTCTTCCCACAATTTCTAGACTTGAATGAAACACTCTGCGTCAAGGCCTGAGATCTGGCTTCCCCCAGGGGCCAGGTATAACACAGTCATTCTCAACTGGAGTGATTTACCCCCACAGGGGATGTTTGGCAATGTCTAGAGATGTTTTTGGTTGCTACACCTAGGTAACAGGGGCTACTGGCATCTAGTGGATACAGGTCGGGGATACTGCTAACCACCCTGCAAGGCACAGGGCGATCCCTTCAACAGGGAGTCTTTCATCTGGTACTAAATGTCAGCAGTGCTGAGACTGAGAAATTCTGCTACAGTAGTTAAGAAAAAGACTCTCAGGCTGGGCGCGGAGGCTCACGCCTGTAATCCCAGCACTTTGGGAGGCTGAGGCGGGCGGATCACCTGAGGTCGGGAGTCGGAGACCAGCCTGACCAACATGGAGAAACCCTGTCTCTACTAAAAATACAACATCAGCCGGGCTTGGTAGAGCATGCCTATAATCCCAGCTACTCAGGAGACTGAGGCAGGAGAATCGCTTGAACCCGGGAGGCGGAGTTTGCAGTGAGCAGAGATTGCACCACAGCTCTCCAGCCCGGGCCGGGGAGTGAAACTCTGTCTCAAAAGAAAAAAAAAAAAAAGCCGGGCTTGGTGGCTCACACCTGTAATCCCAGCACTTTGGGAGGCCGAGGCAGGCGGATCACAAGGTCAGAAGTTCAAGACCAGCCTGGCCAAGATGTTGAAACACCATCTCTAAAAAGTACAAAAATTAGCTGGGTGCAGTGGCAGGCACCTGTAATCCCAGCTACTCAGGAGGCTGAGGCAGGAGAATTGCTTGAGCCTAAGGGGCGGAAAGACTGCACTCTAGCCTGGGCAACAGACTGAGACTCCATCTCAAAAAAAGAAAAAGAAAAAGAAAAAAAGAACAAGACCCTGGAAGCAAATGAGCTGGGTGATCTAAGCTAAGTTACTTCACGTCTCTGCCTCAGTTTCCTCATCTGTAAAGTGAGTATAATAATTATATCCACCAAATATGATTGCTGTGAGAGTTAAAGTGTTAATAATTTATGTAATGCGTTTATGTCTGTGAATGGCACTTAGATAATGTTCCGTAAGTGGAATAGCAATAATAGTAGTCGAAGCTTGGCTGTGAAGAATAGCAGAAATGAATACTCTAATTTTTGAAGTAAGCAACTCGCAGACTTCAAAGCTTTAATTAGGCCGGACGTGGTAGCTCGTGCCTGTAATCCCAACACTTTGGGAAGCCAAGGTGGGCAGATCACTTGAGGCCAGGAGTTCAAGACCAACCTGGACAACATGGCAAAATCCTGTCTCTATCAAAAATACAAAAATTAGCTGTATGTGGTGGTGCATGCCTATAATCCCAGCTGCTCGGGAGGCCGAGGCACGAGAATCCCTTGAACCCAGGAGGTGGAGGTTGCAGTGACTGGGTGACAGCACAAGACTTGTCTAAAAAAAAAGTTTCAGTTATTGTTATTACCAGTGTCTCACTGCATTGTAACACAGCGGTACTATCATGTTTTATTATTCTAAAATGCACACTTTGGGCCAGGCATGCTGGCTCCTGCTGGTAATCCCAGCACTTTGGGAGGTCGAGGCAGGAGGATCACTCGAGGTCAGGAGTTGGAGACCAGCCTGGCCAACCTGGTGAAACTCTGCCTCTACTAAAAATACAAAGATCAGCTGTAATCCCAGCTACACAGGAGGCTGAGGCAGGAGAACGGCTTGAACCTGGGAGGCGGAGGTTGCAGTGAGCAGAGATCGTGCCACTGCACTCCAGCCTGGGTGACAGAGCAGACTCAGTCTCATAAATAAATAAATCAATCACACTTTGACACTTTCACATTTTGACACCTCTGAACGCAGGATGCGTCTTTGCAATCACGGTTAGCATGTGGCCATCGGATACAGCTGTCACACATATATAAACCTTGGGGAGGCTGGGTGATTTGTGAGGAAAGCCTGGAGACAATAGGAAAGAGCCCTTATAAGAAATGGTGCATCATGGCCGGGCGCGGTGGCTCACACCTGTAATCCCAGCACTTTGGGAGGCTGAGGTGGGCAGATCACCTGAGGTCAGGAGGTCGAGACCAGCCTCGCTAATGTGGTGAAACCCCATCTTTAAAAAAAAAAAAAGAAAAGGAAATGGTGCATCACTTACACACTGTTGATGGTGGCTTGGAGGGCGATACTGATGATAGCAGGGGTCCTCCGGAGCAGCCATTGCGCTGGACACTGCAGGGAGGGTACCGGGAGGAGGCAGTCGCTCCCCTCAACCCCCACCACCACTGCAGCCCACTGCCCTGGTGGGCGATGGGGCCAGGCCGGGTCACCTGGTGGTGGGGGAGCAGTGCCTTCTGGCAGAGAGGGGCCAGGAGAGGGAGCTGAGCCCAGGCAATGCTGTACTTGAGCAAGGATGCAGGGGCTGCGCCGGGAGCACGGAGCTGGGGCCCCAGTTAACGGGCCTGGGGCTGGAAGTGGGAGGGGTGCTGAGTCCCTGGAGTCTGCCCTGCATCAGGGTGACAACTGAGCCTGACACTCTTGTTGGCTGGGCCGCCCCTGAGCACCAGGGCAACATGGAGGAGCTTGTGGCCATGTCACCTCTGTCCTGGATGCTCACGGGGGCCCAGCAAGGATGTGGGGGAGGGTCCTCCAGGCTGTGAGGGGAGGCGGCTGGGGCTGCAGGCTCCACAGAGCCGGCAGGACCGGGAGCAGCTAGCAGCCCAGCCCTCCCAGGTGCAGCTGCTGCTGTCCAAGTTGGGTTTGTGGACCCAGGCCTCTGTGTGCTCTTGGGGGCGTGGGAAGACCCCGCACTGTCCTTGCAGGCTGGGAAATGCTTCCTTCCACTGCCTAGCCTCTCTCCACTGCTGGTACCTGCTCCAATCCCAGAGTGGGGTTGGGGCTGAGTCCTGGCAGGTATGTGCATGCTTGGGGCCTGCCACCTTGGTCCCCTCTGGACTTTGGACAATGAGGGGTGGGGATTGAGGGGCTGTGGGTGGCTCAGTGCTTGCCTGCAGGTACCACTTGGCACAAGCAGATGGGCTCTTGGGTGGAATGGGGCAGGGCCCCAGTGAGGTTCCACTTTCGGGCCTGGGAAGGTCTGAAGGTTGGGGGCTGGGCTGCCAATCCCACAGACCAGAGTGGGTACTTGTGGTGTCTTTTCCAGCCCATCTGTGGCTATCTGTGGATCAATTGGTGCTCACTTCCTCCCCTCTGAGGCCCATAAAAACCCCAGGCTCAGCCAGAGCAGAGCAGCGGACACAGGGGTGATTGGACTACCAGTTGGAGAGAGGAGCCACCCTCTCAGCTGAGAGCTGCAGAGGGGATGACCAGCTGCAGAGAGGAGCTATCCTCTCTGCTAGGGTTGGAACACCCCTCCGGACACCCTGGCTACAGAGCAGGGTCTTCTGAGTTGTTATCTTGTCAATAAAGTGCCCCTTCATCTTGCTCACCCTCCGCTTGTCTGACGACATCATTCTTCTTGGTTGCAGGACAAGAATGCAGGACTGTAGGGCAAGAACTCAGGACCCACACAATGCTGAGGCTGAAAGAGCTGCTGTAACACAAACAGGCCTGAAACATGCCCCTTGCTTCCCATGTTTCAGGCAAAGAGCTGTGACCCTTTGGGGAATCCAGACCTGGGAGCTCCCTGAGCCAAGGCTGTGACTCCCTCTTTGGGGCCCTGTGGTTCCTGGCATCTCCAAGTTTCAAGGTGCTGCCATATTTCCTGGTGCCAGCTCGGGAAGCTGCTTGCAGTGCACCTGGTCCGGCTGCAGCCTTGCAGAGAGCTGACATTTATGCCAGCACCTGGAGCTGTCTACCCCATGGCAGCTTGTGTCTGACTGCACCGTGACCAGACCCCATGCTTGCCCAGCTCACTCACACAGCCCTCACTGCTCCACACCTGACTCCATCTCTCTTGGAGGTATGGAATCCAGGCCGGTAGGGTGAGCTGAGTGCCACCTGCCAGGCTGAGTGGGTGGAAGGAGTTTTTTGATACATATCTTTCTGTTTACATTTTCCCTTTTACATATGTATAAAAGTGATATTATTAAATATCAACTTGTAACGTTTTTTCTTTTTTTTTTTTTTGAGATGAAGTCTCACTCTGTCACCCAGGCTGGAGTGCAGTGGTGTGATCTCAACTCACTGCAACCTTCAACTCCCTTGTTCAAGCGATTCTTCTGCCTCAGCCTCCCGAGTAGCCGGAATTACAGGCGTCTACCACTGCGCCCAGCTGATTTTTGTATTTTTAGTAGAGATGGGGTTTCACCATGTTGGCCATAATGGTCTTGATCTCCTGAGCTCGTGATCTGCCTGCCTTGGCCTCCCAAACTGTTGGGATTACAAGCGTAAACCACTGCACCCAACCAAGTCAGAGCTTTTCGATATATAGCTTTCTGTTTTTTTTTTAAATAGAGACGGGGTTTCACCCTGTTGGCCAGGATGGTCTCGATCTCTTGACCTCGTGATCCGCCCACCTTGGCCTCACAAAGTGCTGGGATTACAGGTGTGAGCCACCGCGCCCAGCGCCCAGGGATATAGATCTTTCTTATCTACAGAAAGATAGTATCCATCTTTTCTAGATAACAAAAGCTTATGCAATAGTTCAATTGACAATGTTTCTTTTTATAATGGTATTATATTTTATATAATGGTATATAAAATAATGGCGCCTTGCTATTCTTTCCGGAGTCCAAATCAGTTGCACACATTCTCTCATTTAATCCTCTTGACAGCCCTATAATGCATGTGTTGTGATTGATCATTCATACTTTGATAATGAATAAACTGGGACTCAAAGAAGTGGAGTAACTTGCCCAAAGTCAACATCTGGTAAACAGAGCTGGGACTCAAACCCAGTTTATGTAAACTTCAGAGCCTTGGTGCCCAAGCCTTTCATCCTGGTGCAGAGCTAGAGTCAAAGCCTGTATTCTTTTTTTCCAGGCACTGGCAATCTAGGGCATGAACAGTAATGACAAAAGACAGCTGGGACAATAGTCAGCAATGTATGGACTGGCCTTTCCTCACCACTGCCTCCCTCATTGCTCAGCGCCACCAGGCTTGCCCCTGCCCAGCTCACCCACCCAGCCCAATGAGAGAATGCAGCCAGAACCGTGGTCAACATGGAGTGCCACCTTTGAGAGAGGTGAGCTTCTCTGAGCTTCCCTAAGGAAATATAGTTCATGTACTATGACAGCTGAGAGGGTCTTAAAAGGATGGAGATGTTTTGTAAACTGTGGGTAAAAATTCCCATGTGTTCCCAGGACGAACCACACCTTTGGAATTTTTCACGTATCCCTTTAGAGAATATAGTTCTGTCCCTGCAGATTCCAGCAAATTGTGGAGCAAAACACAGTCATTTTAACCAAACATCCAAAGGCAAAGTATTCAACAGCATCATCAATGTGCAAATATAACAGTTGAATTAAATTAGGAAGCCCAGCTAATTAAATTAGCATCATCAAGACTTAACTCCTGCTGCTCCTCTCCAGCAGTGTAAGCCTTCTGCCGTCTCCCCGCACAGGGGTAAGTGGGTAAAGCTTGGTTGATTGGCAGTGGGCGGGGAGATGGTGAACATCACCCTGGGAATCAACAGACCTGTGTTCAGGTGTTAAAGCGTGTGTGACCCTGCATAAGTCATGTGATTGTCTATGCCACATTTCCCCTTCCTTTAAAATGTGTGCCTTATGTTTCTGAAACTAAGTGGGAGCTCTCCTTCACCCTCTCCCTTAACCCTGTGAAATCTGGTTTTCATTCTCATCATCTTTCAAGGCCTCTGAGCAAGTTCCTGTGCCCTGTTTCTCTCAACGAAGATAACTACTTCCACCTGCCTTTGTAATTTGTTCCTGGGACAAAGAAAGCCTCTTGCTCAGGCTGGCCTGCTCTGCACATGCTGGATAAACGCTTGAAATATGATCTTGTCGCCACCTCCCACCCTTCCCCGAAACTCAGGACTGAATGGGTGTTGCCTGCATTTTGGGGAGCAGGAGCTTTGCCCTTTGCTTTCCCACTCACCTACTCTGATGAACAAGGAGACTGAGTTTCACAGTCCTGGATTAGTTCCTGCCCTGTTCTCCCACCCAGCTCATGGAAGTCAGCAAGTCCATCCGCGCATCACACAGACACCAGAAAAGGGAAGGGATTTTCTCAGTCTCACAGCAACTGATGGTGCGAGTCTGGGTGGTCTGATTCCAATTCAAGTTGGAGTGAGAGAGTGAGAAGATTATGGGCTGTGGCCTCAAGCCAACCAGGACTGAAACCCAGCATTGCCTCTGGCTTATTTGTGTCTCCTCTGCTTCCTCGTTCTTAGAACGGAAGTCAACATCGTCATCTCATCAGACAGGATAATGTACATGAAGCTCATACAGCCTTGGGATTAAAACCAGCGAAGACCCAAACGACTGTACCTGAGGATTTAAGATAAACAGGGTGTGTTACTGCCTGGCACAAAAATGTGTGCTAAGGTAAGATACCGAGGAGGACAGTATTTCTCCTTGAGGGATGGTGAAATCTTCCCATCATTTAAGCTTATGAAACGATGTGGAGCCTTACTTTTTTTTTTGAGACAGACTTGCTCTGTTGCTAGGCTGGAGTGCAGTGGCACGATCTTGGCTCACTGCAACCTCCACCTCCTGGGTTCAAGCAATTCTCATGCCTCAGCCTCCCGAGTAGCTAGGACTACAGGCGCATGCCACCACACCTGGCTAATGTTTTCGTATTTTTAGAGAGACAGGGTTTCACCATGTTGGCCAGGATGGTCTCAATCTCTTGACCTTGTGATCCGCCCGCCTCGGCCTCCCAAAGTGCTGGGTTTACAGGCATGAGTCACTGCAGCTGGCCTCTTCACTTCTTAAAGAGGAAAAATGCAAATCTGGGTATCATATGAAATTATACCTTGATAAAGCTGATTTTCAAAACATTACCCTGAGAATTGTGAAGAGAAGCAATCCTGATAGCAAGCTGCACAACGTGGCTCATGCCTGTAGTTCCAGCTACTTGAGAGGCTGAGGTGGGAGGACTGCTGGAGCCCAGGAGTTTGAGGCCAGCCTGGGCAGCATAGCCAGACCCTCTTTAAAAAATAAAATCATGGCCAGGCACAGTAGCTCACACCTATAATCCCAAGACTTTGGGGGCCAAGGTGGGAGGATCACTTGAGGCCAGGAGTTTGAGACTTGCCTAACACACACACACACACACACACACACACACACACACACACACACACACACAAAAATTAGCCAGGTTTGGTGACTTGGGCCTGTGATCCTAGCTACTCAGGAGGCCGAGGTGAGAGGATGCTGAACCAGGGAGGCAGAAGTTGCTGTGAGCTGAGATTGCAACGCTGCACTCCAGCCTGGGCAACAGAGCAAGATCCTGTCTCCAAAAAAAAAAAAAGAAGAAAGAAAGGAAAAGAACTACATTTGTTAATCTGTTCTTTAAACTACTCATTTATGGTATTTTGTTATGACAGTTCAAAAGGACTCAGGCATCTTTGTCCCTTCACCTCTCCCCTGGCCATTTCAGTTGGGGCCAACACACCCACACATCACACCCGTAGCAGTTGGGAAGAGTAAACTTCAGGCACTGTTGGATCCAGGAGGCAGTTTCTCACATCCACCCCTGTTCTGTCCTCCCTTCCTTCCCCCGCCCTGGATCCAAATCCCTGGTACACTGAGTTAACTTAGTCCTTGCCTTGGGCTTCTGAATTTCCCCCGCTTCCTGACATGCCCCCCAAACCCAACCAGCTCTCCAGCATGGTTTTAACTTATCTTATGCCTCTGGTGTTGGCTCCCGTCTTTCCCTGATATATGGAAACTTCCCCGGCCATACAGAAATATAAGAGTCAGGATTTAGCTGCCATCTCTACTGGTCATATTAATAGCAATGCACTTAAAAGAAAAACTACTTTCCGGGTGTGGTGGCTCATGTCTGTAAGCCCAGAACTTTGGGAGGCCGAGGAGGACAGATCACCTGAGGTCAGGAGTTCGAGACCAGCCTGGCCAACATGGAGAAAACTTGTCTCTACTAAAAATACAAAATTAGCCGGGCGCAGTGGCACATCCCTGTAGTCCCAGCTACTTGGGAGGCTGAGGCAGGAGAATCGCTTGAACCCGGGAAGTAGAGGTTGCAGTGAGCCAAGGTCTTGCCATTGCACTCCAGCCTGGGCCACAAAAATGAAACTGTCAAAAAGGAAGAAAGAGGAAGAGAGAGAGAGAGAGAGAGAAAGCAAGGAAGGACGGAAAAGAAGGAAAGAAAGAAAGAAAAGAAAAAAGGAGGGAAGGAAGGAGGAGAGGGGAGAGGGGAGGGGAGGGAAGGAAAGAAAGAAGGAAGGAAGGACTACTGGCCAGGTGCGGTGGCTCACGCCTGTAATCCCAGCACTTTGGGAGGGTGAGGCAGGCGGATTACCTGAGGTCAGGAGTTCGAGACCAACCTGGCCAACATGGTGAAACCCCATCTCTACTAAAAATACAAAAATTAGCCGGGCGTGCTGGGACATGCCTGTAATCCCAGCTACTCGGGAGTCTGAGGCAGGAGAATCGCCTGAGCCTGGGAGATGGAGGTTGCAGTGAGCCAAGATTGTGCCACTGCACTCTAGCCTGGCCAACAGAGCAATATTCTGTCTCAAAAAAAAGAAAAGAAAAGAAAAAAAGAAAAAGAAAAACTGCTTTTTTTTTTTTTTTTTTTTTTTTTTAAAGAGACATTGTCTTGCTCTGTCATCTAGGCTGGAGGGCTGTGGCACCATCATGGCTCACTGCAGCCTTGAAATCTTGGGCTCAAGCAATCCTCCCACATCAGCCTCTCAAGTAGCTGGGTCACCATGCCTGGCTAAGTTTTCGTTTTTAGTAGAGTGGGGGTTGCCCAGTTTGTACCCAGGAGGTGGGTTCAACCCATGTTGCCCAGTTTGTACTTGAACTCTTGGGCTCAAGTCATCCTTGTGCCTCAGCCTCCCCTCAACCCCAGAACGCTTTTTAAAAATACAGCGAGTTCTCAATGTTAGGTTTTTGTAACTCTGACTTTAAGTGAAATAATGTATAAGAAAACCAATTTTACTCTAAGCTAATTATTTTTTTAAGAGACAGCGTTTCACCACGTTGCCCAGGCTGGTCTCAAGCACTCTGCCTGCCTTGGCCTCCTCAAGTGCTGGGATAACAGGTGTGAGCCACCATGCCCAGCTACTATAGGGTAATTAATGTAAATAAGAGTTGCCGGGCGCAGTGGCTCATGCCTGTAATCTCAGTACTTTGGGAGGCAGAGGCAGGCAGATTACCTGAGGTCAGAAATTCGAGACTATGGCCAACATGGTAAAACCCTGTCTTTAAAAACAAACAAACAAAAATTTATATATATATATATAAGAGTTAAGTTCTTATGGCATATTTCTGGTCATTAAAATATCACCAAACCTCTAAATAAAGACCCAAAAAACTTCTAATATTAAACATCAGAATAAATGGAGCTATACATGAATTTAACAAAGAGTAATAAAAACAAGTAGGTAATTACACCACTTTTGGTGAATCAGTGAGTGACAGCTGTCATAGTTATGGGTTAAATCAAGGAACAGGCCAGGAGCTATGGCTCACGCCTGTAATCTCAACACTTTGGGAGGCCAAGGTGGGTGGATCACCTCAGATCAGGAGTTCAAGACCAACTTGGCCAACATGGTGAAACCCTGTCTCTACTAAAAATACAAAAATTAGCCGGGCGTGGTGGCGCATGCCTATAATCCCAGCTACTTGGGAGGCTGAGGTACAAGAATCGCTTGAACTCGGGAGGTGGAGGCTGCAGTAAGCTGAGATCATGCCACTGCACTCCAGCCTGAGTGACAGAGCAAGACTCAGTCTCAAAAAAATAAATAAAAATAATACATAATAAATTAAAAAATAAAATAAAATCAAGAAACAAACGTTTGCAAAGTAAACATTGTAAGAAGCACCTTCTATCACTATGGAGTTGAAGTTCAAAAAGAATCTCAGATCCAAGAGCTTGCTGAGCACTTTCGTACTGCAGTGTATACAGTTGAACATGTGGATGATCATCACATACTTCATGAATTTTTATTTATTTACTTGTTTTATTTACTTATTTATTTACTTGTTTTATTTATTTATTTACATGTTTGTTTGTTTTATTTACTTATTTATTTATTTTTCCCTGAGGCAGAGTCTTGTTCTGTCACCCAGGCTGGAATGCAGCAGCATGATCTCGGCTCACTGCAACCTCCGCCTCCCGAGTTCAAGCAATTCTCCTGCCTCAGCCTCCCAAGTAGCTGGGATTACAGGTGCTGGCCACCATGCCTGGCTATTTTTTGTATTATTAGTAGAGATGGGGTTTCACCATGTTGGCCAGGCTGGTCTCAAACTCCTGACCTTGTGATCCGCCTGCCTTGGCCTCCCAAAGTGCTGGGATTACACGTGTGAGCCACCGCGCCTGGCCAAATTTTTATTTTAAAATAATATGTATTTATTCATCCATTCATTTTCCAACCTGCTTATTCCAGTTCAGGGTGGCAGGTGGCCAGAATCTATCTTGACCCTCAGGATACAAGGTGGGAACCCGCCCTGGACAGAACACGATCTCATCACAGCGTGTGTGCCCTTCCGCCCCTGCCACACACACACCCACACTCATCCTGAGACAATGTAGACGCGCCAATTCACCTCATGCACACATCTTTGGGATGTGTGAGGAAGCCAGAGTATATGGAGAAAACCCAGGCAGATATATAAGAATGTGCAAACTCCATACAGACAGTGGTGGCACCAGGCGGGAATCCATTTTTTTCTCAACATTTTAATGAAACAAAATTGAACATTGAACAAAATTACATTACTTGAGGACCTGCTGTAATTATACTCATAGAAAGTTGCCAAACAAATACAGAGAGGTCCTATGTACCCCCCACCCAGCTTCGTCTAATGGTCACATTTTACACAGCGGCAGCACACCTTTTAAATGTGAGTTTGGTACTTGGAACCATCTAGAAGATTTGGCGGTTCAGACCTTGCCATTGCAAATCTGCTCCATCCAGTCAACAAAGACCTGGTCTTTCCCTCCTCCAGGACTTTGTTCACTCATTGGTACTGCCCAGAAAGCAGTTTACTGCCCAGAGACTCAGGCTGGCATAAGCCAAAATAGAATTTGCTGGAAAGATAGTTCTGGCTGCACCAGAATCTGTGAGAGGCTGGGGAGCAGAGCAGGAGGCAGAACAAGGACTGGGCATCCAGCACGTCTTGACCACGTGCCCAGGATGCCCCACAGTAGGGAATGAATGCCCCACTCCGCATTCTGTTTCTTCCCCCATCCTTTACCATCTCTTTATGAAGCATTTCCACATCACCCTAGCCAGAAATGGCTTTATCCTCCTCTAGCCCACTCCTGCAGCCCTTCCCAGCTGTAATTTCTTAGGGCCAAGCTCTTGGTCTTTGTATAGTTCGTAATATTTAATTATAGTCCATAAGTATAATTTTTTGGAGCCAAGGTTTTGGTCCGTAATATTTGCTGAAAGTGAGAAATCAACAAGACTGTGAATGAATAAATCCTGCCTCAGCGGGCAGTTAATTTTTTTTAAAACAAATCCTTTGATATTCACACATAAAACAGAATGAGGATAAAACTGGTCTTTTTCGGTTTATTTTTCACTCCTCTTCTTAATGGGAGTGTTAAAGCAGTCAGTAAGTGAAATTAGGCTTTTGAAATCACTGACAAAGCTTTTAAGGAGCCCATGAACTTGCAAATAACAGCTACAGAAGGTTTTAATTAGCATCGTGTGAAACAAAAGTCACTTGACCTCCAGGTGCCCTTCTTTAAAAAGTGAGATAATGAGACTGGTCACCTGCCTCGCTCACCGAGGTACTGTGTTCATTAATGAGACAGGTGGTGGCAAGGTGCTGGCACCCCTTTGGATGAGAGAAGGAAAAAGCTCTCCAAATACAAACTGTCATAATGATGGTTCTAGCCAAAGATCCTGTTACATCTAGACTCCCTCTGGTGACCAATTTAGCGCACTGTATATAATGCATTTTGAATTAATTGGTTTCTACAGCTTCTTAGAAGCCTGGGAGTTGTGGATTGGCTGTGGTTTTTACCTTTGCTAAGACGAGGTGAATGTATTCTCCCCTCAGTGGAAGACAATGAATAGTTGCCCTTGGCATCTCTTCAATGCCAGACTCTCTCCACCTTTACATTGGTGGTTGGCCTGCCTCAATACTTTTTCATCTGGAAACCAGTGCTTTCAGCGCTGCTGAGTAGTTTGGGGAATATCACCATCCCCATCTTCAGATCGCCAAAGGGCAGTTGAATGGAAATAATAGTCGATGCATTCTGTTTGGTCCCTGGAAGCAAAGCCAGGACAGGTGAGCACAGGTTTCAGCTCAACATGAAAGAAAACGTCTTTAGGCTGGGCGTGGTGGCCCACGCCTGTAATCCCAGCACTTTGGGAAGCCAAGGTGGGTGGATCACCTGAGGTCAGGAGTTTGAGACCAGCCTGACCAACATGGAGAAACCCCATCTTATTTAATTAAAAAAAAAAAAAGAAAGAAAGAAAACGTCTTCATAGACAGCCCGTCACAAAATGGAACAGGCATCTTGTGGAGGGGGCAGAAGGAACACTCTTACCAGAGACAGAACCTGTGTGGGTCAGGGGTTTCAATTTGTAGACACCTGAATCTGAATTCACTCCAGCCAATCGTATGGTAACAGAAACAAGTTTATAATGATGAATTGATGCTTAGCATCAATTTCATTCTCCATGTGTGCCTTCCTCCACTGAGGAAGCTGGAAAGCTCAGATCTGTATTCCCCTGTAGCAGGATTTGTGGTGTGATTTGGGCTCAGCTGATCAGATGGGCTTGCATGGAACGTGGAAGTGAGGAGGAGGCCGTACTTCCGCTGGGTCTGCTGATTTTTCAGTGGCCCTTGAGAAATTCCAGTGTCCAGTCACTAGCTTTGTGTGTATTAAGAAGCAGAGCATGAGGCATGAACTAGAATAGTAATAGAATAGTAGAATGGCAGGCACGGAGTGACTTCAGCGAGCAGCAGCGCTCGTGATATCTGCTCATGGTGGTGTCCTGGTTGTGACAATTTGCCAAGCTGAGTCTCACCTGCTGTCTTCTCCTTCACACTTTCTGCTAAGTTGCTTCCTTTCTCCGGGCTTTGTGAGAAACAAACTCACCCGTCCAAACCCAAAGAATGGACCCAGAGACCCGGAGATCAGTGAAAGTGAGACTTTTAATGATGGTCTTGCAAGATTGGGTGTCTGATGGGCAGACACACCCAGCACAGTTTTAACCAGCAATTTATCCCCTAGTGAACAGGTCCCTCCCCGGTTCCTCATAGGCTGAGTACCATGGGGTCACAATCTTCCCAGCTGTCACCTATTGGTCGTTGTGTAGGAGCTTTAGGTGTTTTCTTTAGGGGGGCCTTGCTGCATTTTGTTGCAGCCCACAATGCACTGCAATCCTAGTTAGCTCAGGGGCTCTTTTAATATTTGACTTGGCCAGGCGCAGTGGCTCACACTTGTAATCCCAGCACTTTGGGGGGCCGAGGCAGGTGGATCACTTGAGGCCAGGAGTTCGAGACCAGCCTGGCCAACATGGTAAAGTAAAACCTCATCTCTATGAAAAATACAAAAAAAAAAAAAAATTAACCGATCATGGGTGGTGGGCACCTGTAATCCCAGCTACTCGGGAGGCTGAAGTAGGAGAATTGCTTGAACCCAGGAGACGGAGGTTGTAGTGAGCCAAGATCATGCCACTGCACTCCAGCCTGGGCAACAAGAGCAAAGCTCTGTCTCAAAAAAAAAAACAAAAAAACAACAGTATTTGACTTATGACCTAAGTAGCCGGGCAGGCAGTTAAGAATGGACAAAGCAAGCTATTTTGCAGACTAATAAACTTTCATTTTAGACTGAACTTCTTCCGTTCGGGTGAGGTCAACTAAGTTGGGGTGGGGGCGGAGGGTGGTGCACAACAAGCAGGCATCGGCTATCCGAGCAGGGGCCTCGTATATCCTGTTTCTTATGTGGTTTGCTAACCTAAGCCAATTTAAGGCCCTTTGTCTTGGAAACGGACCACTGTATACATTATTTCCTTCAGGCCTCAGTTGCTTCATTTGATAAAAAGGGGTCAGAACACTGTTGCATTCAAGAATCGGCTCCCAGCTTCCTCCCAGGGCTCACCCCTTACAGGGGAAGACATCTGGGATTCAGAGACAGCCTGCAAAGGTCTCTACCTATTCAGAGCAGCTGTTTTTCCAAGTGGAGTCATACTTCCGAATAATCTCACAAACTGCATGGCAGGGCCACATCTTATATAGGCATGGGTTCTAAAGTCAGCACTTCAAGTAAAAATCCTATTTAGTGGCCGGGCGCAGTGGCTCATGTCTGTAATCCAAGCACTTTGGAGGCCAAGGCGGGTGGATCACCTGAGGTCAGGAGTTCAAGACAAGCCTGACCAACATGGTAAAACCCCGTCTTTAAAAAAATTTTTTTAAAAATCCTATTTAGTAAAAATGACCTTGAAAATCCTCTAGGTTCTCTGTATAGTGCATGACAAAATTATCTTCGAATAAGATCCATATAGCCAGCTTTTCCTCCAGTGTAGACAGATACCAGCTTCTTCATCTGAGTACCAGATACAGTGGTGGGCTTGTGTTTTGGGCTGTTTTGTATGAAAAATAGAAAACGTTCAATGCAGCTGGGTGTGGTGGCTCATGCCTGTAATCCCAGCACTTTGGGAGGCCGAGGCAGGCAGATCACTTGAGGTCAGGAGTTCAAGACCGGCCTGGGCAACATGAAAAAACCCCATCTCTACTAAAAATACAAAAAGTAGCCAGGTGTGGTAGCATACAACTGTAGTCCCAGCTATACGGGAAGCTGAGGTGGGAGGATCGCTTAAACTTGGGAGGTGGAGGTTGCAGTGAGCTGAGATCACACCATTGCACTCTAGCCTGACAGAGTGAGACTCTGTCTCAAAAAAAAAAAAAGTTCAATGCTACAGACATACCTGGTGCTGGGAGATAGATGCTCACATTATGAAAGCTTGAGCTGGGGGGCGGGCTGACACAAGGAGCATGTAGGATGTGTAGGGCAGGGCAGGGCTCTGAAAGCTTGAAGGCCAATAGGCTGGGGGAGGGCCTCAAGAGATGGGGCTCGTGGGAGGCAGTGGTGCTGAAGGGTCCTCAGTAGCCCCGCCAGATCCTTCCAACCCAACCTCCCTTCTGCTCAGCAGTGCCTGGTTTGAAAGGGCCCTTCCATGGGTCTGCCAGAAGAGCTGTGAGGAAGGCTCCAATGGTCGTTATCCGTGTTGAGAGAGAAACAGTGACACTGAGGTGTGGAAGACCGGGAGACCCGGGGAAAAAAGGGTGCAGGGTGATGGATGGGTGGGTTTGCCTAGCTGGAGAGGAAGAGGTGGCATTCTGTCATGGGGGATGAGTGGGGGAGAGAATGGAAATGCAGAAACAGATTCTGATGTGGGGAAGCTCGGGGCCTGCTTTCCCTGGACAGCAGATGACTCACTGAGATGACGCAGAAAATCCAGGAAGGTGAGAGGGCTCAGATATCAAGCTAGAGAGTTTATTTATTTATTTGTTTTGAGACTGAGTCTCCCTCTGTCGCCCACGCTGGAGTGGAATGTCACCATTTCAGCTCACTGCAACCTCTGCCTCCTGGGTTCAAGTGACTCTCATGCCTCAGCCTCCCGAGTAGCTGGGATTACTGGCACCCGCTACCATGCCAGGCTAATTTTTGTATTTTTAGTAGAGACAGGGTTTCATCACGTTGGCCAGGCTAGTCTCGAACTCCTGACCTCAAGTGATCCACCTGACTCAGTCTCCCAAAGTGTTGGGATTACAGGCGTGAGCCATTGCGCCTGGCCGAGCTAGAGTTTAGACTGATGCATGGACTGGGAGTTTTGAACAAGAAAGTGGTTGTCATCAATTTGGTGCCTTGGGAAGCTCAGCTGCGCTGTAATAGGTAGAGTCAGGAGGCCAGGGGAAATCCAGCCCCAGATGAGGTGATGACGAAGGCATGGAAAGGGGAACACAGGAGAGGAATGTGGCATGCTGTGAGCTAAGGGACCTGGGAGCCAAACTTCAATTACTTCCATGAAGTGTATGTTGATCTCCCTCCTTTCTGATTGTCAGGATCAAGTCATTACATTTTCAGAGACAAAGCTTCTTGTTTTAAGAACACACAAAGGTATTCTGGGTCCTAAAACTGTAATCACCAGATGGGTTCTTCCTACGTGCTTCACAGACAAAATTGATTCACCAGGACTCTGGCATTGTAGAGAAAGTTAACTGACATGTGGCTGACCCAGACAGAACTAAAGTTATCACTTTTACACCAGTCTTTCTGAAGGCTCAGAGGCTAGGGTTTTTATGGACAACTTAGTGGGCAGGGGGCTAGGGAATGGGTGTTGCTGATTAGCTGGGGATGAAATCGTAGTGGTGTGGAAAGCAGTCCTTGTTCACAGAGCCCGCCTCTGGGTGGGGCCACAGGACCAATTGAGCCATGAGTCCCAAGTCTAGGTAGGCTCAGTCTGGAAAACATCTCAAAAAAATCTAATCTTAGGTTCTACAATAGTGTTGTTATCTACAGGAGCAATAGGAAAGTCTTGTGACCTCTGGCCACACGACCCCTGGGCATTACTGTTCATGTTTCAGGGATTATAGAAATTATACCTACATTCTAGTAGAGTTCAAGCCCCTCTCATATTCTTATGGCTTTTTTTTTTTTTTTTTTTTTTTTTTTTGAGACAGAATCTTGCTCTCTGACTCAGGCTGGAGTGCAGTGGTGTGATCTTGGCTCACTGCAACCTCTGCCTCCCTGGTTCAAGTGATTCTCCTGCCTCAGCCCACTGAGCAGCTGGGATTACAGGCATGTGCCACCACGCCTGGCTAATTTTTGTGTTTTCAGTAGAGATGGGGTTTCACCATGTTGGCCAGGATAGTCTTGAACTCCTGACCTCAAGCCATCTGCCCACCTCCCCATCTTACCCTTCCAAAGTGCTGGGATTACAGATGTGACGCACTGCACCTAGCCTCTTATGGCTTTTCATTAGTCTGACATAGGCTGTTTTCAGTTTGTGAGTGAGGAGTTAGTTTTAGGGAAGGACTATTATCATCTTTGCTTTCAAGTTAAACTATAAATTCTTCCCCAGGTTAACTTGACTTACACCTAGGAATGACCAAGAACAGCCTGGACGTCAGAAGCAAGATGGAGTCAACTATGTCAGATTTCTCTTAGTCATAATTTTGCAAAGGCAGTTTTAAAACTAAAAGAGACAAAGCACGAGGTTATGTGACACCTGACCCAGGAATGAGACACCTTCCCTAGGGCTGTGGGACTCTCCACTGCATGGATTGGAGGAGCCTCAGCTTGTCTGACTTCTGTTTGAGCAGTTTCCACCATCCCTGCTGCCAGCACCACAGAAACACACTCAATGAGGAAAAACCTTTGCAACTTGAAAATTTAAGTGCTCTCTTAACTGAAGTCACAGAGGTGAATATAACCAGAATCAATAGAGGTGTCTTTGCCTCTGATGTTTCCCACTCCAGGTTCAGAGACAAGTGAGTCTCTCTTTGAGCTTGCCTGCAGGTCACTTGATTCATGTGTTTTTTTCAATAAATACTTATTGAACACTTACCATGCGCCAATTCTCAGGACTGGGGATACAGCAGTGAACAAAACAACCAAGTCCCTGCCCTCATGGAGCCTACGTTCTACCAGGAAATAGACAACAGGTAAATGAGTTAAATGTGTAGCATGTGAGACCATGATAATGAAACGGGATAGTTCCCTTGACCTTGATCCCCTTCGTGGGCAGGAACCGGAGTGGCTTGTTTCACTCAGCCCACCACCGCTGGCCACTCCTCGTGAGAGGGAGCATGCAAGCAAATGAGTGCAGGAACCGGAGGGAATTAATGCTGGAACCGGCCGGTCACTCCTTTCTGGGGAGGAGAAGGCTCTGTGCAGCCTGCAGCAGTGTCTAGTCCGTGCCCTCTGGGCACCCAGGTTCTTGTCCAGCATCCAGGAAGAGTCAGGTCACATGAATGGGTTGAAGGGTAGTATATGCTGAGCATCATATTGGGTGATGGCTCTCAGCAGGATGGGAGTTGGAAAGGGGATGGTGCAGGAAGGTGATCTTTCCCCGAAGCCGCACTATCTGAAGTTAGCTGTGTCAATCTATTGTCTCCGTCACTCAGTTAATGCTTCTCTGCTGGCCGCTCAGCCACTTGTATCCCCAGTGCCCAGCAGCCTGCAACCCCGCCAGTCAGCTGCCTGTGTTGCTCTGCCAGCTGAAGTCTTTTTATGGGCACAGGAAAGAGGCAGGGCAGGTCAAACAAACAACAGTTTTGTGGAAAAAGGGGGTCAGCTGTTTTCACTTGAGGCTGCGGCTCCCGGCTTAAGGGTGGAGTTCAGCTGGGAGCCCAGCCATTCTGTATCAGTAAGTGCTATGGAGAGAAATGAAACAGAACAATGAGTATAAGGGGTGGTGGGGTTTGCCATATATGCTGGGTGTTCAAGGAAGACCTCACCGAGCTGGGCAAATTGGAGCAGAGACCCAGTGAAAGTAAAGGAGCAAGCTATGTGGATACCTGGGAGGAGGTACGTGAAGATGCAGAGGCCTAGAGATTGTGCCTGGTGTTCAAGGAACAGAGAAAAGTAAGGAATGAGACTAATGCGGACTGAGCAAGGGATGTAGGCAATGAGGCCAAAGAGGAGGGGTCAGACCAGGACCTTGGAGGCCATTGTGAGGACTTTGACTTTGACACTGAGTAGGATGCAGTTCTGAGCAGAGAATCACATGATCTGCCTTCCACTTTAACATATCCTCTGGCTGTGGTGCTGAGACTAGTTAGGAGGCTCATCATCCAGAGCAGAGATGATGGTGGTCTGGACCAGGACTGTGTATATATACATATGTTTTTTAGAGATCGGATATTGCTCTGACACCCAGGCTGAAGTGCAGTGGTGCAGTCATAACTCCCTACAGCCTTGAACTCCTGACTCAAGTGATTCACCCACCTCAGCCTCCCAAATAGTAAGGACTACAGGTATGTATCACCACACCTGGCTAATTTTTAAATTTTCTTTATTTTTTGTAGAGATGGAGTCTCACTATGTTGCCCAGGCTGATCTCTAACTCTTGGCCTCAAGTGATCCTCAAGCCTCAGCCTCCTAAGTGCTGGAATTACAGGTGTGAGCTACCATGCCCAGTCCAGGATGATATTTATCAGTGGGGAAGGAGTGGATGTTTGTAGGAGGCAGGCCCAGGGCATCTGAAAAAGTCAGATTTTAGTCTTATGGGCTTTAGATGAACGGTCTCCAAAGCAGATGCTCACCCTCAAGCCTGACCCTTCTGGTCCAGTCCCAGCTCTGAAAGAAGGGTGACTGCAATGTTTTGAGTAGGGTCAGATTCATTTGGAATAGATTTCTAATCTAGTAGAATAGCTGCTTTGAGGCTGGGTATGGGGGCTCACCTCTGAAATCTCAGCACCCTGGGAGGCTGAGGTGGGAGGACTGCTTGAGCCCAGGATTTGAGACCAGTCTAGAAAACAAAATTAGCCAGGCTTGGTGGGATACACCTGGCATGTAGTCCCAGCTACTTGGGAGGCTGAGGTGGGAGGATCTCTTGAGCCTGGGAAGTTAAAACTACAGTGAGCTGAGATAGTGCCGCTGCATTCCAACCTGGGCAACAAAGTAAGATCAAACACTAGAACTTATACCTTCTATCTAATTGTATTTTTGTACCCCTTAACCAACCTCCCTTCATTCATCCCCACCCCTCAACTCTCCCCAGTCTTTGGTAACCCTCATTCTACTTTCTACCTCTGTAAGATCTGCATTTTTGGCTCCTGTGTGTGCATGAGAACTTGCGATATTTGTCTCTCTGTGCATGGCTCTGTGAAAGAAAAATAAAAACTTGGGACCCCCAAATAATGACCTCCAGTTTCATCCATGTTGCTATGAATGATAGGGCTGTATTCTTTTTATGGCTGAATAATACTCTATTGTGTATGTATACGACATCTTCTTTATTCGTTCGTCTGTTGATGGACACTGAAACTGATGCCATCATTTGGCTATTGTGAATGGTGCTGCAATAAACATGAGAGTGAAGACGTCTCATTGAATGATAAATTGATTTCCTTTCTCTTGGGCATATACCCAGCAGTGGGACTGCTGAGTTATATGGTAGTCCTATTTTTAGTTTTTTGAGGAAGCTCTGTATTGTTCTCCATAGTGGTTGTACCTACTTACATTCCCACCAACAGGGTACGGGAGCCCCCATTTCTCCACATCCTCACCAGCAGTTGCTATTTTTTATCTTTTTTTTAATCTTTTTTTTTTTTTTTTTTTTTGAGACAGAGTTTCGCTCTTGTTGCCCAGGCTGGAGTGCAATGTCAGGACCTTGGCTCACCGCAACCTCCACCTCCTGGGTTCAAGCGATTCTCCTTCCTCAGCCTCCCAAGTAGCTGGGATTACAGGCATGCGCCACCACAGCCAGGTAATTCTGTATTTTGAGTAGAGATGGGGTTTCTTCATGCTGGTCAGGCTGGTCTCAAACTCCCAACCTCAGGCGATCTGCCCGCCTTGGCCGCCCAAAGTGCTGGGATTACAGGCGTGAGCCACCGTGCCCAGCCTTTTTTATCGTTTAGATAGGCATTTTAACTTGAGTGAGTTGTTATCGAATTATGGTTTTGATTTGCATTTTCCAGATGATTAGTGACATTGATCATTTTTCATATACTTGTTCTTTTGGGAAATGTTTATCAGATCATTTGCCCATTTTTAATTGAATTATTTGCTTTTTGTTATTGAGCTGAGCTTCTTTTATACCTGGTTATTAAATCCTTATCAGATGGATAGTTTGCAGGTCTTTTCTCCCATTCTGTAGGTTGTCTCTGCATTCTGCTGATCGTTTGCTTTGCTGCATGGAAGCCTTTTAGCTTGATACAATTTCGCATGTCTATTTTCGGTCTGGTTTCCTGTGCTTTTGAGGTCTTATCCAAAAAATATTTCCCGACTAATGTCTTGAAGCATTTCTCCAGTGTTTTCTTCTAGCAGTTTCATAGTTCAGGTCTTACATTTACGTCTTTATTCAATTTTGATTTAATTTTCATGTGAGAGACAGGATCTAGTTTCATTCTTCTGCATATAGATGTCCAGTTTTCACAGCACCATTTGTTGAAGAGACTGTCCTTTCCCCAATGTACACTCTTGGCACTTTATCAAAAATCAGTTGGCTATAAATGTGTAGCCTTTGTCGCAGATGACTTGGCTGTAAACCTGCGGGTTTACAACTATCCGGGTTCTCTACTCTGTTCTATTGGTCTATGCATCTATTTTAATGCCAGGACCATGCTATTTGGGTTACTATAGCTTTGTAGTAATATTTCGCTTCGTCTGTCTGTTTGTTTGTTTTTGAGATGGAGTCTTGCTCTGTCGCCCAGGCTGGAGTGCAGTGGTGCCATCTCTGCTCACTGCAACCTCCACCTCCTGGATTCAAGCAGTTCTCCTGTCTGAGCCTTTCGAGTGGGGATTACAGGCATGCACCACCACGTCTGGCTAGTTTTTGTATTTTTAGTAGAAACAGGGTTTCACCATGTTGGCCAGGTTGGTCTCAAACTCCTGACTTCGGGTGATCCCCCCTGCCTCAGCCTTCCAAAGTGCTGGGATTACAGGCGTGAGCCACCGTGCCTAGCCTGTAATAATATTTTGAAGTCAGGTACTATGATGTGTCCAGCTTTGCTAGGGTAACTTTGGCTGTTTGGGATCTTTTGTGGTTCCATATGAATTTTAGGACTTTTTTTCTATTTCTGTAAAGAATATCATTGATATTTTGGTATGCAGAGATCTTTAAACTAAATTTGTTTTTTGTTTTGTTTTTTTTTTTTTTACTTAAAAAATTTGTTAAAATTTCTTTATACTTTTTTTTAAAACAAAGAGACACGGGGTCCCACAATGTTGCCCTGATTGGTCTCAAACTCTTGGCTCAGCAATCCTCCCGTCTCAGCCTAATTTGTTTTAATTTTGTCTTTTGACACTATAAAATGAGTATTCCAATGAGCTGAACAGAGGAGTTTGGCTTTATGGGCAAAAGAGGGCTGATGACAGAAATGGTGAATAAAGAGCAGATTGGTTGTTTCAAAGTTACCTTCCTTGTAAGATAGAAGCGGAAGGGACTTCTTTTTCACACCAGCTAAAACTGACCTGTTTGGGGATTTGACTCCTTCTCTCGATTTCTTGTAAGGTCAGGTAAACAATTTCATTTAGGCTTGGAGGCATGGAGCTTCAGCGTGAGTGACTCCACCCCACAGTCTGTTGGGCCTAGTGCAGGAGCTCAATCCAAACCAATGACCTCCTTTAAATTTTATTTAACACCATAAAGGGAGTTCATTGGCTCATATAACTGAAGAAAATTCCAAAGGAAGTTCTTGTAGAGAACAGGCAAGGTTGGATTCAGAAGCTGAAAGAATGACACCTGGGATCCAGAATTTCTCTCTTTCTTGTCTATCCCTTCCACAGAGAGAGGCTTTATTCTCCAATACCACACAGTGGAGGCCAGACCTCCAAACTCACCCCTGTGGTGGCAAAATGGCTCCAGCAGTTCCAGATGTCAGAACCTTGCTCTCACAACTTGTTGAGGAAAAAAAAAAAAAAACCCTCCCTTTCTCAGAAGCTCCAACAAGTCTTGCTGTGAGTTGTTGCTTCTAATTAGGTTCCATCCCCAATTTCTGATCCAAATGCTGGATCCATGGTGGACCTGTGGATGGGAGCTGAGGAAGAGCTGACTTGCCCAGGGAGTGTGCAGAGTCATGTGGACAGGAGCCACAGGAAATGCCTATCAAATGTCGACGAAGATCCTGACCACCAAGTTTCTGTGTTCAATCACCACTGCCTCCCAGGAACGTCTTCTCTGACTCCTCAAACACATCGTTACTCGCTGTTTACCTCTCATTGTCCCAACTCCCCAAACTAAGGGACAAACTTTATATCCTGGAGCTAGCTAGCCTTATATCCTGTGTCCCAGCCCTTAGCATAGGGTCTGGCTAAGATCAGCCATCAGATCCATGTGTGTTGCTCCATGGGACTGCCCTTTCTTGGCAGGTGAGCCATTTATGAGCTGCTCAAGTTCCACGTTCCTCTGATTCTGTAAGGGAGCTGCCCTGTTGCCCATGCCGCTGGCTAATGTTTCTGAGAAAACACGAGAACTTCACTTGATACAAGGTGTGACCTGTTTTAGATTTAAGCCAGTTTGAGTTGAATGTTTCTTTTACTTACAGCTGAAAACAACCTGATACCATGCCTTCTAGGGGTGTTTGGGGAATTTTTCTTTTTTTTTTTTGACAGGGTGTCATACTGCTGCCCAGGCTGGAGTGCAGTGGTGTGATCTCAGCTCACTGCAACCTCCATCTCCTACATTCAAGAGATTCTCCCACCTCAGCCTCCCCAGCAGCTGGGACTACAGGTGCACGCCACCACACCTGGCTGATTTTTGGATTTTTTTGTAGAGATGGGATTTTATCAAGTTGACCAGGCTGGTCTTGAACTCCTGACCTCAGGTGATCTGCCTGCCTCAGCTTCCCAAAGTGCTGGGATTACACGTAAGGCACTATGCTCATGAGTTAATGTATGTCACGTATTTAACGAGCTTTTTTATCCCCCTTTTTTGAGATGGGGTCTATGCTGTTACCCAAGTTGGAGTCCAGTGGTGCAATCTTGACTCACTACAACCTCCACTTCCTGGGCTCAAGCAATCCTCCCAGCTCAGCCTCCTGAGTAGCTGGGACCACAGGTGTGCACCACCATGCCCAGCTAATTTTTTGTATTTTTGGTAGAAACAGGGTTTCACCATGTTGCCTGGGCTCATCTCCAACTTCTGGGCTCAGGATCTCTGCCGGCCTTGGCCTCCCAAAGGTGTGAGCCGCTGCCCTCTGCCGTAACAAGGTTTAATCGGTGTTAACTATTATTACTTTTACTATCACTTATACTAACGCTATCTATTTGTAAGCTTCTCAAGGGCAGGTCTTCACCTCCTCACTGTTCTGGTATTAGCACATGATACTCAAACGGTGGTTGAAATAAACCAAAGTGTCCAGGCCACTCGTTTACAAGAGTCAAGTTTCCATCAACAGAATTTTAAAATGTAAGTCATGTTTTCAAAATCAGTAGGCTAGCTTGCTATTTACAGGATTCCTGTAGAAAATTATTTTTGAAAGATTAATCATTTTATAATTCAAATCACTTATGCTTCAGTTGTCTGTTGAACAGATGTGGGACTTCTTCCATGCAGAGTCAGGCTTCTTTCACTCATTTATTCATTCACAGGCTTTCTGGAGCCACTGCCATGTGCCAGGGCCTGTGCTAGGCAGTAGGGAGAGAGAGCAAACACCTGGTGCTTGGGTTCAGAAAGTCAGACAAACACAGAATTACTGCATGGCGAGCTAAATGCTGTGAGAGGGAAGCATGGGTGGCTTTGAGGGCAATAAAGAGGGAGCCCAGGGTAGCGGTGGAGGGGAGTTCATAGGAGCAGAAAAACCTTTAAAAAGAGGAGCTTCTGCCAGGCGCGGTGGCTCACGCCTGTAATCTCAGCACTCTGGGAGGCCGAGGCGGGTGGATCACGAGGTCAAGAGATCGAGACCATCCTGGTCAACATGGTGAAACCCCGTCTCTACTAAAAATACAAAAATTCAGCTGGGCATGGTGGCGCGTGCCTGTAATCCCAGCTACTCAGGAGACTGAGGCAGGAGAATTGCCTGAACCCAGGAGGCGGAGGTTGTGGTGAGCCGAGATCGCGCCATCGCACTCCAGCCTGGGTAACAAGAGCGAAACTCCGTCTCAAGAAAAAAAAAAAAAAAAAGAGGAGCTTCTGCTTCTGATTGACAACTAGAAGTTGGCTGATGAATGCGGCAAGGCTTGAAGGAGAATGAGGCTTATTTTTGGGAAATCAAGGTAGTATGAGTTCTGTTTGGGTTCTGTATTAGGGAAGAATGGGGCTTGGGACAAGAGGTAAGACTGGACAGTAGGCGACGATCAGGCCCCAAAAGGCCTTAAAGCCTGGGCTGGAAAGTTATGATTTCATCTGGAAGGTGGTCAGGGAGACTTTGAAGACTTTAAGCAAACATGATCAAATTTGCCTTTCAAAAAGAATATCCTGGTGGAGCAGGTGTGGTGTCTCATGCCTGTAATCCCAGCACTTTGGGAGGCTGAGGCAGGCGTATCCCTTGAGGCCAGGATTTGGAGACCAGCCTGGCTGACATGGCAAAACTCCATCTCTACTCATCTCTAAAAACACAAAAACATTAGCCAGGGGTGGTGGCAATGTGTCTGTAGTCCCAGCTACTTGGGAGACTGAGGCAGGAGAATCACTTGAACCCAGAAGGGGAGTTTGCAGTGAGGTGAGATCGTGCCATTGCACTCTAGCCTGGGCAACAGAGTGAGACTCCGTCTCAAAAAACAAAAACAAAAAAGAGAGAGAATATCCTGGTGGGGTTGTAAAGCGTGATTAGACCAGTGATGAGAGGGTTGCGGGGGCAAGCCTGAAACAGGGAGACCACTTAGGAAATGACTCTTAGGCTGGACCATATAAAATCACCTCTTCTTGTTGTTGAAAATGATCAAATGCCATCAACCTCCTTCCCAACACAATGGTTCAGATAAGAAGTGATTGGAACCCACACCAAGGCAGCAGTAAAAGAGATAAACCAAGAGACCTCAGGAGCTCTAGTCTGATAGGTTTCTTTGATGAGGGGGCATATGAAAGGGCATATGCCTGAATGTGGAAATATAAAATCACAGGCTATAAAAATAATTCTTGAACCTGGAAAGTTAACTTCAACCAGTGAATTTTGCAGCTGAAGCCTGATAGATTCATTCATTTGGGGATAGCCACACAGCAGATTTGGGGCTGGGCTGGGATTGAAACCCAGATTCCTGACTGCTCTACTGCACTGTCTTCAGTGTACCTTGGGTCTTCTAAGAAGGTATTTACATCCACTTCCTGCCATCACAAACTATCTCAAACTGAGAGACTTGAACAATAGAAGTTGATTGTCTCATGGTTCTGGAGCCTTCTGAGAGCCGTGGGAAGAATCTGCTCCAGGCCTGTCTTCTTGGCTTGTAGACCTGCCATCCCGATCTCTGCCTTCATGATCCTACAGCGTTTCTCTCTGTGCGCCGACGCGTCTTCACATGGCCTTTCCCCTGTGTGTCTGTGTGCCTGTTTCTCTTCTTATGAGAACGCCAGTCAGTGGATTAGACCAACCCTGCTCCAGTATGGTTTCATCTTAACTAACTACATCAACAATGACTGTATTTCCAAGTAAGGTCACAGAGACAGGTATTAGGAATTAAACATATTAACTTCTGGGGGGGACACAATTCAACCCGTAACAGTACATTTGAAATTTATGTTCCCGTGTCATTTTTACTAATGGAATTCTTTCTTTTCCCTTAAAAAAGGGAATTGGGGTCTAAGGAATAGGGTGTTTTCTATTTCCATATCTTAACACAGTTCCAAGGACAGTATTTTGCACTGTAAGCCTGCACCAACATTCTTAATCCCCTGCTGGCAATAGACAGGGACATCAGTGAGCTTGTAATTAATATGTGGGCTGGGTGGGGTGGCTTACTCCTGTAATCCCTGCCCTTTGGTCAGAAGTTCAAGACCAACCCAGCAAACATGGTGAAACCCATTTCTACAACAATACAAAAATTAGCCAAGTGTGGTGGCACACACCTGTAATTCCAGCTACTTGGGAGGCTGAGGCAGGAGAATTGCTTGAACCCAGGAGGTAGAGGTTGCACTGAACTGAGATCACACCACTGCACTCCAGCCTGGGCAACAGAGCAAGACTCCATCTCAAAAACAACAACAACAACAACAACAACAAAAACCTTTTAATGTGTGGTCTACTCTCATGGGTAAAGAGAAAAAAACTCTTATCTATATTCCTCTTGACTGGATGGGCAGAACATACAGTTGCCTTCCTTGGATGAGCAATGGTTCTCTTTGATTTCATATGCCAAGGGCTGTTACCCATCTGCTCTCATCTTACCCACAGTCAGGCTCAGCAGTGGCTACAAAAGTCAGCCACAGAATGGCAGGCAATCCTGTTTATCATGCTTTTGATTCTTGAAGACAGGACATTTATTTTGGAACTATCAATAACTAAACAGACTTTCTCTGTGTAGAACTAAAACACGGCCTCACTGAGAACTTAGCTCCTGAGAGGTCGTACTGAGAAGATTTAGAAAGGCCATAGGAGCCTCCAACTCACCCCCTGTAATAACTGAGACCACGTCTAACCACAGAGGCACGGGTGGGTGAAAACATGAAAACATGGGCTCTAGAGCGTCATGGAGGCCAGGCACAGTGGCTCATGCCTGTAATCCAGTATTTTGGGAGGCCTAGGCGGGAGGATCACTTGAGCCCAGGAGTTCAAGACCAGTCTGGGCAACACAGGGAAACCCTGTCTCTACAAAAAAAATTTAAAAGTCAGGTGTGGTGGCACATGCCTCCAGTTCCAGCTACTTGCAGGGCTGAGACAGGAGGATCACTTGAGGCCACGTGGTCAAGGCTGTAGTCAGCTGTGATTGTGTCATTACACTCTAGCCTCAGCGACAGCAAGACCCTGTCTCAAAAGAAAAAAAAAATAGAGTCTCAAGGATCTCGGCTTAAAACTCTGCTCTGATTGTAGGTTAAGAGTTGGCTCTGTTACCAAAAAAAAAAAGGAGGAACTAAGTAAAGGCAGGTGCCTCCTGATATGATGTACCAAGAAGAACCCAACATGGCTAATGTAGCGTACCTACCAAAAATGCATAATTAAGTTTAATCACGAAGAAACAGCAGGGCCAGCCTAAATTAAAGGACATTCCACAAAACAATGGGCCAATACTCTTCAAAAATGTCAATACCATAAAAGAAAGTGAAATGCAAAGGAACTGTTCCAAATTAGAGAAGACTCAACAGATATGACAACTAAATGCAATGCTTTATCCTGGATAGCGTTTTAGATTGGAAAAGAGTTTCTAGAAAGGACGATATTGGGACAATTGACAAAATTTAAATATGAATTCTAAATTATGCCAATGTTTGAATATGGATTATTCATAAAATTTGATGATTCAAATTCATAAACTTTGGATACGGATTGTATTGATACAATTGATTTTATTATATCAATTACATATCCTGAATTCGAGCATTTTTAGTTGACACACGATAAAGTATTTAGGACTGAAAATTCATAATCTCTAAAATTTACTCTGAAATGGTACAAAAAATTAGAATATGAAATAGCTAGGTGCAGTGGCACACACCTGTAGTCCCAGCTACTCTGGAGGCTGAGGTAGGAGGATTGATTGAGTCCAGGAGTTGGAGGCTACAGTGCACTCTGATCTTACCGTGAATACCTACTGCACTCCAGACTGGGCAATACTGTGTCTAAAAAAAAAAAAAAAAAAAAGAAAGAAAGAATGAGGATCTTATCTCTGCAATAGCAGAGAGGGAGAGAGGGACAGACAAAGCAAATGTGGCAAAACGTTAACAGTAAATAAATCAACCTAGTTAAAGTATATATACAGCGTAAGGGTTATTGCCAAGTTAAAATGAGGAAACTGAGGCCAGTATAAGAAAATTAAATGCCAATTTATTCAGCTCCTGGGCGAGGCTCTATGGTCCGGGAAAGGGGCCAGAGAAGTCGTGCCCAACTTCCCAGGGCATGGGGTTTTCTAGCAAGCGAAGGCGATTTCATTGGTTATGGGGAAACAGGATGTGGACGGGGCAGGCTGCTATTGGTAGGCAGGCGGGACTACTGGTAAGTGGGCTGCCCGGGGATGTATGGGGCAGACTGCTATTGGGCAAGTCTGGCAGGGTCTTCCAGCGGTGGGCTGGATGCCGAGTGCATAGTTTAGTGTTGAGTGCAGACTCGGGTGCAGTGTGCAGAGGTGGGTGTAGGGAAGCTACGCGGTGAAGCCAGATGTTGAGTAATGAGCATGGAATGATGACGGAGTTTTCAGGTGCAGAGAGGGATGGACGTGTTCGAGCTCCTGGCAAGGCAACCGGCCTTACATTCTGACCCTTTTGATGATATGGGACGCCGCTTCTTTCTGGCTACTTCCTGCTGAGTAGGGGCGGAGTGGGGAGGTCAGTTGGCTGGTGCCTCAGTTGGTAGTCGGACATAGGGGTGAAGTAGCATTTGGTTTACGGCCACCCTGGAAATTTCCCTTATGCGAGCCTGTAAAAACCTGAGGAAGAAAGGGGCTAGCATTAGCAAGAGACAAACAATGATGATGGGGATCATAATGGGAGCTAGCCAGGTAAGCATGGGGGATTGCCACCAGTCAAGAGAAGAGGCTGGTGCATTCTGCTGTCTTCGGAGGACTTCTTGGAGGCGATTGAGAGTGTTGACATTTTCCTCTACCAGGCCTGTTTCATTGATGTAATAGCAACTCTGCTCCTGAAGAAACAGGCAGGTACCTCCTTTTTCCACCGTTAACAGGTTCAGGGCCCATCAGTTTTGGAGAGTTACCTGAGCTAGTGACATGATTTGTCGTTGGAGGGAGGCCAGAGAGGTGGCTGATGCCTCAATGGCTGCACGGAGCTTGTCCTCTAGCTGAGCAGCAGAAGTGACACTGTAGCTCATTGCTCCGCTTCCTATTCTAGCAGGTGCTAGAGAGGACGCTAAGGAAAGGCCAACTACTATTGAGAGGAAAAACAGCTCATTTGTTTCAGTGAGCACGTGGAGGTGTGATGAGGGATAGGAGCTCAGCTTGCCCGTATAGTTCTAACTGTGGGACTAGAATAACGGGCACACAGGGGAAGGGGAGGGAGGCATTTATGACTTTGGTTAAGGTCCCATTACACCAAAAGCATCCTCCAGGAGGCGTGTAAAGGGAGGACTTTACCTTTACTGTAATTTGCAGCTGGAGCTGCTGGCCATTCCATAGCAGAGAAAGAGATTTTGAGAGTGCACCTTGAACAGCGGGATACCCGTTAAGGTGGTGTCAGGCCCCGTAGGTGATTGGGACAGATTGAACTCTGTTCGGAGGGGAATTGCGGCTAAGGGGGGATTAGTAAGGGAGGCACATAAAAAGCAATTAGTGAAGTTTCTGGCTTTGGTTGAGCCTAACATGTTAACGCCTTGCTGTACTAGTGTTAACCAAGAGAAAGGTTGAGGAGTGTTGTGTGAAGGCCTGAGTGGGTTCGTTAAGGTGGCCTCATTCTGCAGGGTGGTGTTGCCTAATGAGCTGAGTTGGTCTATTCCTACCGGCACAATGCGGGTATAGGACCGGAATATTGGCCATGTGCCACTGGGGTGGCTACCTGCAAACCTGGTGTATATTTTACCTGCAGTTCCCTTTTCCCAGCGGCTGTCCCAGAGATCGTGGATGATAAGGGACACTTCACCTTGGCTGTTAGCAAAGAGCATTTTACTTTTTGGGGTAGTGTCTGTTCTGAAGGTTGTGTGCATAACACAAGTGGCGTATGGGCATCCACCATAGGTAGTGTTCCACCACTGACAGTAGTCTTTCGTTTGGTCACATAGAAAGCAGAGGCCAAAGTTATTCCAGGAGTTTTTAATACTACTGGCCTTTGATTTTGGGAATTCAAATTTTATGGCTGATTGGCAGCCTGCAGGCTGGCAGTCTGCTTGGGCAAGGTATTGGGTTTTAGTGGTAGGGCCTTCTGTCCAGGATTCCTGAAGGTAGAACCGCCAGACATAGTAGGGGGTGGCCTTAAGAGGGGACACTAGAAGGATTGTTAGGAGGAGAATTTGAAGGGTTTAGGAGTCAACGGGTAGGGGCCATGGGTGAGGCGGAGGCGAGTGGGACCCAAGGGTTTGGATCTCCACTGGTTATTTTGGAGGGGAACATGATACCATAGGGCATGACCCAGGAGTTTGGCGGCAGTGGGGGTGGTTAGGATGATAATGTGGGGTCCCGACCACCTGGGCTGCAGAGATCCTGGCTTGAGCTCCCGGAGGAGAACACTGTCGCCTGGTTGGAGAGGTGCTGCCAGGTAGGGATCCTCTGGTCCCGGAACAACGGGGAGAGTACGATCCGCGTGTTCCCTGAATAAATGACGGAGGAGGGAAAGATAGGGGAGGTAGGACACCAGAAGAGGTGGTTGTACTGGGAGATTATGGGAGACCAGAAAAGGTCGGCCTCACAGCAACTCAAAGGGGCTGAGGCCTGTTTGTCCCCGTCGGGTGGCTCGGACCCGGGCTAGAGCAAGGGGCAGGAGTGTGGGCCAAGGGAGTTTTACCTCCATGGTGAGTTTGGCTAAATGATCCTTGAAGATGCTGTGGGTCCGTTCAACTTTACCCGATGACTGAGGGTGGCAGGGGATGTGGAGTTTCCAAGAGATGTTGAGAGACTTGGTGACCAGCTGGACCACCTGAGCTGTAAATGCTGGACCGTTGTCTGACTGGATGGTTACAGGTAAGCCAAAGCGAGGGATGATTTCTTGAATTAAGAGGGAGGCCACCGTATCCGCGGTTTCCCTGGCGATGGGAAAGGCTTCAATCCATCCAGAAAAGGCATCTACAAAGGTTAGGAGGTAGCGGAGTTTTTTGTGAGTGGGCATATGGTAAAATTAATTTGCCAGTCTGGGGCCGGCAGGTTGCCACGCATCTGGTGGGTGGGAAACTGTGGCTTTAAGCTCCCCTGAGGCGAGACCTTGGAGCAGGTAATTCATGCCTTGTGTACCTGTCCAATTGTTGCAGACCTGGTGAGAAAAAGAGGGGCTGCACAAACCACTGTAGCGCCTTGGGCCCAATATGCAAGGATTGGTGGATTTCAGTGATAATTTTTGGGGCCTGTTCCCATGGAAGGACGATCCTGTTATTTAGGAAGATCCAGCCCTGATTAGACTCAGTTCCTCCTCTTAATATGAGGGCCTATTTTTCTGATGGCGAGTAAACCGGCAGCATGGCCGTGGTGAGGAACAGAACTGGAGTGGGGGCTAGCCTGGTACTGGTTAAGAATTTTGCTGCCGCATCTGCCCTTGCATTGCCCCGAGAAACAGCGTCCTGCTGGGCCTGGTGCCCTCGGCAGTGGATGACAGCAACTTCTCTGGGCAGTGCTAGGGCCTGCAGGAGGTTAGAGATTTGGGTGGCATTGATTATGGGGGACCCTTTTGTAGTAAGGAATCCCTGCTCTTTCCAGAGGGCAGCGTGGCAGTGGGTAATAAGAAAAGCATACTTTGAGTCAGTATAGATATTTGCTTGCTTTCCCTTTGCTAGCGTGAGAGCTCGGGTTAAGGCAATGAGTTCTGCCTTTTGTGATGTGGTTCCATCGGGGAGGCGACGTGCCTCGAGGGTGGCTGAGTCTGTGACTACTGCATAGGCTGCTTTTCGCAGCCCCTCGGCTGTCACTACTGAACTCCATCTACCTAAAAGGTAAGGTCTGGGTTGGATAGGGAAGGTCAGACAGGCCCTCCCGAGGTTTAGCAAATGCATCTATTAGTTCAGGGCAGGAATGAGCCGGGGAGGGGGAGTGAGATGGAAGGGGAAGCAAAGTAGACGGGTTGAGTGGAGAGGTAGGATGAAGGCTGACTGAAGGGTTCTCAATAAGGAGTGGGTGGAACTCCCGTACGCGAGAGGGCCCCAGGTGGGCTAGATTTGTGAGAGAGAAGGTCGGTTAGCCGATGGGGAGAGAACACGGCGATGGACTTGCCCAGGGTAAGCTTTAGGGGTTCCTTGGTAAGTTCTGTTGCTGCTCCCAGGGCTCGCAGGCAAGGCTGCCACCCCTTGACTGTAGGGTCAAGTTGTTTTGATAAATAGGCTACAGGATGATATACGGGACCCAGGGGTTGGGTTAAGACTCCAACCGCGATTCCTTGTTTCTCGTCAGTGAACAAGTGGAAGGGGTGGTTAAGATCTGGCAATTGGAGTGGGGGTGCTGTGGACAAGGCAGTTTGTAGGGTTTTAAAAGCTTGTTTTACAACCCCAGGGTAGGAAAGGGGTCTCGTGGGTGTGTCCTTAGCGGCCACATACAGGGGTTTAGCCAGAGTGGCAAAGTTGGGTATCCAATGATGAAAAAAATCCTGCAAATCCTAGAAAAGAGAGGATTTGGTTGGCAGTGTCTGGGGGCTGCAGTGAAAGATGTGCCTGCCAGTGGTCTGTTGTTAGGCTCTTAGTCTTGGGGGTGAGGTGAACACCCAAATAGACTACAGAGGTGACTGACAACTGCGCTTTGGAGGGGGATACCCGGTACCCCAGAGACCCAAGAAAGTTAAGGACGGCAGCAGTATGCTGCCGAGACATGGAGAGGGAGGGGCTACAAAGTAGCAGCTCATCCACATACTGGAGGAGGACACTGGGCTGAAGGGGGCAAGAGCTGAGGTCAGCCGCTAATGCTTGCCCGAAAATGTGGGGCCTGTCTCTAAAGCCCTGGGGCAGGAGTGTCCAGGTTGTTGCGACAGGTTGGTGTCCAGATCGGTCCAGGTGAAGGCAAAGAGGAAGTAAGACTATGGGTGAAGGGGAATGGTAAAGAAGGCGTCCTTGAGGTCAAGAACCGTAAAATGAGAGGTAGTGGAGGGAATATTGGATAGTAGGGTGTAAGGGTTGGGGACCACTGGGTGGAGAGGTACCACTGCCTCATTGATTAGGCATAGGTCTTGAACTAGGCGGTAGTCGCCGGATGGCTTCTGGGCCAGTAGGATAGGAGTATTACAAGGGGAACTGGTGGGGATAAGGAGTCCCTGGGCCAAAAGTCAAGTGATGATAGGTTTTAGACCCTGGTGGTGGTTCTTTGAGATGGGAAACTGAGGACGGGAGGGAAAATGGGTGGGGTCTTTGAGAAACATTTTAACTGGCGCGTGATGTGTGGCCACTACAGGCTTAGAGGTGTCCCATACCAAGGGGTTAACTACCTCAGGAGGGACAGGGGGTTTAGGCAAGGGGTTAAGACCGGGTGCATTACCAGTTAGGAGTAGCAATAGGAGACGGGTGGATGATGGGGTTGACTGTGGGGGCCTGTGAGTTGGAGGGCGGCCCCTAGAGTTTGGAGGATATCTCGTCCTAGCAGGGGAACTGGGCACGAGGGTATGATTAGAAAGGAGTGGGAGAAGGGGTGTCCCTCAAGGTTACAGGCTAAGGGATGAGTCTGGTTGGGACAGGAGGGCTTTCCATCAATTCCCATGACCGAAACCTGGGAAGGTATGCTAGGTCCTGAGTAGGAAGGCAATATAGAATAGGTAGCCCCCATGTCCACCAAGAAGGAAATGGACTTACCGGCTACCTGCATCTACCTCAGCAAGGGTGATGGGGGTCTCCGAGTCGGGGTCGCGTCAGTCGTCCAGGAGGCCAAGGAGCTCTGAAGGGACTGCTTCCTTCAGACCGGCCTGCCCCTCAAATAGAGGTGCAGGGGGTGGGCCTGAAGTCCGGGACGGGTAGTCTACCTTCCAGCGTCCGGCCTGTTTGCAGGTCGGGCAGGGTCCAGGGAGCGGACGCGGACAGGGGCACTGTCGGGCCCAGTGTCCCTCCTGGCCACATTTGAAACAGGGCCTGGGTGGGACCCTCGAAGCAGTCTGGAAGGGCCTTGAGGGGCCCTTCTGGAGGGCTTTTGATGGGCCCCCTACACCAGATTTTGGTGAGCCACTGGCCTCAGGGCTGCTACGAGAGCTTGGGTTTGGAGGCTTACCTGTTGGTGCAGATGGGCCTGGTGGGTGGCCTCAGCCTTTTCCTCTCAGCCATTAAAAACTTTAAATGCCATGTTTACCAGGTCTCATATAGGAGTTTGGGGGCCCTCCTCAGCTTTCTTTAGTTTTTTCCTAATATCTGGTGCTGACTGAGAGATGAAATGGGCTGCTAGGAGGGTAGCCCCCACTAGAGTCTGGGTCTAGTCGGGTATGAAGGACCATAGCATTAGTTAGCTGGTCAAGGAAGGCAGCTGGGTTTTCAGTAGGACCCTGAGTTATTTCCCGCAGTTTATCATAATTAACTACCTTTTGGGCTGCATTCTGCATGCCCGCTAGGAGGCACTGTAACATTTGGTCTTGGCGATGGTGGCCATCTAGGCCAGTTTGATAATCCCAATTAGGGTCAGCCTCAGGGACCGCCGCCGCACCCACGGGCATTTGATTGTTGGTGAGATGTACCTGATCAGTGTGTGCCCGGGCTGCTGTGAGGATGCAGTTACGCTCATCAGGAGTAAGGGTAGAGGACAGAATTACATAAGTGTCATGCCAGGTTAAGTCATGTGCCTAAGTGAGATAGCGAAATTCCCTGGTGTAAGCAGTAGGATTGGCGGAGAATGACCCTAAGCTTTTTTCAATGGTGGACAAATCAGAGAGGAAGAAGGGAACGTGCACTTGGACAACACCCTCTGCTCCGGCCACCTCGCGGAGAGGACAAAGGAGAGGGGTTTTGTCGTTGGGAGTGCAGCACGAGCGAGTGTGAGCACTAACAGGAGAGGCCATGTTAGAACCCAAAGAGGAGGAGCAGGAGGGGGTTGGTGGCCCGCATAAGGCGGGGGATTAGTAGGTTGGGCAGGGGGTAGGGAGAGCTCTTCCGGCAGATTGGGGTTGCAGAAAGAGGAAGAAGTCGGCGAAGGGGCCTAGGCAGGGTGGGGGTGTTTTTGGCCAGAAGTACCTGGGCAGTATCACAGGAGGAGCAGAGGTCGGGGTGAGGGTGGAGATGCCAGAAAGCCTGAATATAGGGAACCTCCGCCTACTTGCTGTTCCTTTGGCAAAAGTTGTCTAAGTCTGTTAGGACATTAAAGTCAAGTGTGCCCTCAAGAAGCCACTTGGACTGGTTGTCCGGAGGATACTATGGCCAGGCCATGGTGGAGAGGAAAAGTAGCTTTTTCTTTCTTTTTTTTCCTTTTTTTTTTTGAGACGGAGTTTCACTCTTGTTACCCAGGCTGGAGTGCAATGGCGCGATCTCGGCTCACCGCAACCTCCGCCTCCCGGGTTCAGGCAATTCTCCTGCCCCAGCCTCCTGAGTCGCTGGGATTACAGGCACGCGCCACCACGCCCAGCTAATTTTTTGTATTTTTAGTAGAGACGGGGTTTCACCATGTTGACCAGGATGGTCTTGATCTCTTGACCTCGTGATCCACCCGCCTCGGCCTCCCAAAGTGCTGGGATTACAGGCTTGAGCCACCGCGCCCAGCGCTTTTTCTTTCTTATAGAAAGGCCCAGTTTGGGTAGATTTTGGACCCGGCATCCTAGTGGCGACTTGGGGTCTGGGCGAGATTCCTGATTACCCATATTTTGCTTTTTGCAGTTAATTAAGGGTGAGTAGTAGACACGGAAAGGTATCATACCCAACATAGGCAGAAAAACTCTTTTCCTGGTGGGGGAGGGGGTGCTGAGAGAACCTACAGGCTGCAATGACTATAATGAGAAAGAAAATAAAAAGGGACAGGGCTAGAGCTATCTGCCACATGGAAGAATCGGAGGTGAAAGAGACAGAACCAGGAAGTGAGGTTTTAGTGGTAGAAGAAGAGTAGAAGGAAAAAGGAGAACACAGTTATTTATAGAGGCAAGAATTCAGTAAAGGTTCCCTATAGCCAGTGGTCTGTTACCCACTGTAGAATATCTGCTACTTTGAGGGAAGCAGGCCTGAACCACTGTATATCGGCTAGTAGGAGACTAACGAAGCTGGCGAATCTACAGTAAAGACAGAACCACATATAGGATTAATGGACAAAGGGTGGGTGCCCTCCAGATGGGAGACCAGTCTGATGCCTTCCCGGCCACATCCCCAAGGGGATGTTTCAGGGCATCTTGGCTAAGATGTACCCATATAACCCCCAGGCCTGGTCACCCCATAACTTTTGGTCCTGAGGTGAATCACCATTATGCCTTATGATGTCCCCGTGGAACCGCGGGTGGAGGCCCACACAAGCCCCATAGCCATTAAGCCGTGGGACTACACATAAACTCACTCACTCATGCACTCACTCCGGAATAGAAAGAGAAACCAAAAGCACCTAGGCGGGAGCTGGCCTGCCAAAGGGCGAGTTTGAGATTGAGAGCCAGGGGTTTGGTTTTAGTCCTGGGCAGAGCCCGGGCTTGTAAATGGGGCTTCTGATCACCCAAACCTCGGCCACTGCTGTGGAGATGATCGGAAGGGCGGTTCAGCATCCTAGGCCAACCCACCTAACACCGGAGACTACGAGAGGGTTCAGGAAGGTGGGGACGTCTCCCTCAGGTTCCTGGCCCTGAGAAACCCCTTACGGGGAGAAGACAAGAGTGTAGGGACATCTCTGCTATGCTCAGGTCCTCGGAACGAGGCCGGGGCCCTGGGCCCACGGCAAGAGACAAGGAGTCCCCGACGCAGCCACGATTACGGGCGGGGAGTCCACAGAGCAGGCAGCGGGAAAGGCTATGAGCAATAGAAGTCTTACCTCATGGCGGAGTGGCTCCTGGTCCGGCCTCGGGTGGAGGAGTCAGTTTCCCCCAGAAGGGGGTCTTACAACTCCTCCCGGGTGTCGGCACCAAATGTAAGGGTTATTGCCAAGTTAAAAAGAGGAAACCGAGGCCAGTATAAGAAAATCAAATGCCAATTTATTCAGCTCCGGGCGAGGTTCTATGGTCCAGGAAAGGGGCCAGAGAAGTCATGCCCAACTTCCCAGGGTGTGGGGTTTTATAGCGAGCGAAGGTGATTTCATTGGTTATGGGGAAACAGGATGTGGACGGGGCAGGCTGCTATTGGTAGGTGGGCGGGATTACCAGTACGTGGGCCGCCCAGGGACGTACGGGGCAGACTGCTATTGGGCAAGTCTGGCGGGGTCTTCCAGCGGCGGGCTGGGTGCCAAGTGCATGGTTTAGTGTTGAGTACAGACTCGGGAGTGGTGTGCAGAGATGGGTGTGGGGAATCTATGTGGCAAAGCCAGATGTTGAGTAATGAGCATGGAATGATGACGTAGTTTTCAGGCACGGAGACGGATGGGCATGTTTGAGCTCCTGGCGAGGCATCGGCCTTACATACAGTATCTTGCAATTCTTCTATATTCTTTATTTTTTTTTCCAAATAAAATGTTTAATTTAAAAAATAGCGATGGGCTGGGTGCAGTGGCTCATGCTCAGCAGTTTGGGATGCTGAGGTAGGCAAACAGCTTGAGCACAGAAGTCGAGACCAGCCTGGGCAACATAGGAAAACCCTGTCTCTACAAAAAAGACCAAAATGATCTGGGTGTGGTGGTGTGCGCCTGTGGTCCCAGCTACTCAGGGGCTGAGGTGGAGGAATCACTTGAGCCCAGGAGATGGAAGCTGCAGTGAGTTGAGATCACCCCACTGCACTCCAACCTGCGTAACTGCTAAAATCTCACTGCAAACGTAACTTGAAAAAAAAAAATAGGCCAGGTGTAGTGGCTCATGCTTGTAATCCAAGCACTTTGGAGGCCAAGGTGGGCGGATCACCTGAGGTCGGGAGTTCAAGACCAGCCTGACCAACATGGCGAAACCCCATCTTTATTTAAAAAAATGAATAATCCATGTTCAAACACAGACACAATTTACATAAGAAAACATATCTTAAGCTTCCATTTGCATAACATTCAAAATAAAGTGCAGGGGATGAGGAAACGGCAGCTTAGAAGGAAAACAGCTGCGGTTATAAAAAGGCAAGGTCAAGGATCATTGGAAATGTTCCATATCTTGACCATAGTGGTGGTCACGCAAAGCCACACGTGAACTAAATGTGCACCTGCATGCATGCACACACACACACCCTACAAAGGAGTACATGTAGAACTGCCTAAATCTGGGTAAGGTGGAATGATTGTATCAATGTCAATTTCCTCATTTTTATATTGTACTATGCTACATGTGGGAAGATTAGGTGAAAAGTATCTTTATTATTTAGTACAGCTACATGTAAATCTACAATTGTCACAAAATAAAAAGGTTTAACAATAGATAAATTTTATGATATTTGAATTAAACCTCAATTAAAACTGTTAAAGCTGACTGAGATGGTGCATGCCTATAGTCCCAGCTACTCGGGAGGCTGAGGTGGGAGAATCCCTTGAGCTCAGGAATTTGACATCAGCCTAGGCAAAATAACTAGACCTCTGTCTTAAAATAAATAAAACTCTCAAAAAGTAAATAAAACTGTTAAAAAAAAAAAAAGTAATGAGTCCAGCCAGAAGGGAACATATCATGACTGTTCCAAGTTAGTTCTTCTCAGTAGAAGCAGGACACTGAGAAAATGGGTATTTTTGGTTGTCACCATCATGGGGCACTTTTGGTATTTAATGAATGTTAATTTGCCTGCATTCTACAGTACAGAATTACACAACAAAGAATCAAACAAGACCCATACTGTCAGATATTCAAGTACGTTAAACATGCCCAGAAACATAAAAACAATAACAATGACTTTGTTTAAAATTATCTGAGCCTAGAGTTTAACCCCATTTGCAAGTGAAAACAAAAGTAATTTGTGTATGGTTTTAATATATATGCATTTTTTTTTTTTTTTTTTTTTGAGATAGAGTCTCGCTCTGTCACCCAGGCTGGAGTACAGTGGTGCAATCTCAGCCCACTGCAACCTCCGCCTCCCAGATTCAAGCGATTCTCCTGCCTCAGCCTCCTGAATAGCTGGGACTACAGGCACACCCCACCATGCTTGGCTAATTTTTTTTTTTTTTTTTTAAGATGGGGTTTCACCATGATGGCCAGGCTGGTCTTGCACTCCTGACCTCAGGTGATCCACCCACCTCGGCCTCCCAAAGTGCTAGGATTATAGGCGTGAGCCACCGCGCCCGGCCTAATTTTTTTTTTTTTTTAGTAGAGATGTGGTTTCACCATGTTGCCCAGGATGGTCTCAATCTTCTGACCTCATGATCCACCTGCCTCGGCCTCCTAAAGTGCTGGGATTACAGGCGTGAGCCACCACACCTGGCCTATATAGAGAATTTTCTAGGAATACTACTATTGTGTAAAAAAAGCAAAGGTTTTATTTCATTTTGTTTTGAACTTTACCAAGAGTTATTTACCATTTCAGAAAATCTCAATAGTGACAACACTTCCGATATTTGAATCACTCACACATTTTCATTGGTCTTTAGAGGAGACCACTCATGATATATATGTACATTTTATACATATGTGCATTTGCCATATATGCATTCATAATACATATTTATGCATGATATGTATGTATATATTGAATGATTATTTTGCAATGTCAGACATAAATAAAAAGTGTTGGGTGGGTGCAGCGGCTTATGCCTGTAATCCCAGCAGTTTGGGAGGCTGAGGTGGGTGGATCACCTGAGGTCAGGACCAGCCTGGGCAACATAGTGAAACCCCATCTCTACTAAAAATACAAAATTAGCCATGCATGGTGGCACATACCTGTAATCCCAGCTACATGGGAGGCTGAGGCAGAAGAATTGCTTGAACCTGGGAGGCAGGAGTTGCAGTGAGTTGAGATTGTACTACTGCACTCCATCCAGCCTGGGCAACAAAAGCAAAACTCTGCCTAAAAAAAAAAAAAAAGTGTTGACCATATTCAGCTGAATATTATCTTTTTTTGAGACAGGGTCTCATTCTGTCACCCAGGTTGTATCGCAGTGGGTTGTAGAGCAGTGGCACAATCATAGCTCACTGTAATCTTGAATTTCTGAGCTCAACTGATCCTCCTGACTCTGTCTCACGGTAGCTGGTATTACAAGCATGCACCACTACCCCTGGCTAACTCTTCTAAATTTTTGTAGAGACAGGGACTCACTATGTTGCTCAGGTTGGTGTCAAACTCAAGCAATCATGCTGCTTTGGTCTTCCAAAGCACTGGGATTACAAGCCTGAGCTACCAACTGTGCCTGGCCCAGTCAAATATTATAGGTCCTATAAAACCAAACTCATTCATTAGAAGTAGATATAAGCATCTGACGACTCAATTTTGTCATCTAATATAGACATGCCTGTGCACCTACATATTGCAATACATATTATTTTCTAATAAATTACTGTCCTATTTTTCTCCTTTATATTACGGTTAGGTCCTTAAATAGATTATTTTATTGTTGTGCATGTAGATTACCTATGAATTTCATGCTGAGATTGCAAAGGAGACGTTACAAAATATAGCAAGGTGAATAAAGGAAATACTCTGGAATTTGGGTTGACAGCGCTTGGGTCAATGATAAAAAGGAGAGGGTAAAGGAGTCAGGTATAATGTGTTGATTTCTGGCTTAGGCAACCAGGTAGATGCCACTATTCACTGATACAGGCAATACAAAAGGAACAGTGGGTTTAAGGAGGGAAAGGATGAGTTAAATTTTGGTGATTTTTAGTTTGAAGTGGCCGTGGGATGTGGAGGCATCCAATGGGTACTAGGATATACACCTCTGGGTTCAGGAGACAGTCTCAGGTTACAGGCAGACTAGGAAGCATCAACATATTAACTAATAACAAGTTAAAGGAAGGGTGAGATGGACCAGGGAAAATTGAGAGAGGGAGGAGGTACAAGGCCAGAGCACTGGGGCACATTTAATGTTCAATACATTATTTTTTGAGACCGGGTCCCGCTGTGTTGCCGAGGTTGGAGTGCAGTGGTGCCGTCATGGCTTGCCACAGCCTCAGCATCCTGGGCCCAAGTGATCCTCCCAGCTTAGCCTCCTGAGTAGCTGAGGCTACAGGTGCATGCCACCATGCCCAGCTAATTTTTAAATTTTTTTTGTAGAGATGGGGGTCTCACTATGTTGCCCTGTTTGGTCTCGAACTTTTCAGCTCAAGCCATCCTCCCACTTTGGCCTCCTAAAGTGCTGGAATTACAGACATGAGCTACTGTGCCCATCCAGTGCCCAGTACATTTACAAGCTGGGCAGAGGAAGAGGCCTGCAGAGGAGCCTGAGATCAAGCACCCTTAGGAGAAGAAAAAAAGTAGAGTCTGAGGTCACAGAAGCTGATAGAAGAATATTTTTCAACAAGGGGAAAGAACCAGTCAAGATTGAGGTATCTGAGATCAGCAAGTGGAGTCATGGCTGACCTTGGCTAAAGGCATTTCTGGGAATGGAAACCAGACTGGAAGAAGATAAGGAGTGGAAGGGAGAGGGCGAGTATGAGCAACTCTTTCTGTTAAGTTGCTGCCCGCAGGAGATAATGCTGGGCAGGTGGAGCACACAGGGGCCGGAGGAGCTGAGGCGGAGGGATGGAGAGGCTTAAGTGTGTTAACTGCGGCAGAGATGGAAGCTACAGGAGTACAAGAAAAAATTCATTCATTCAACAGTTAGTTGAGCGCTTCCCACGGGCCGGATCAGTGTGGCCGCCCCTATTGAGAACAGGCGTGTGGGCCGCCACGTCTGACAAGTTAAGGTAAGGCTTTACCGTTACGGGAAAGTGGCTCTCCTTCAGCTTTTTCTCCTAGGAGTTCCCATTCCGACCCTGATTCCGAAAGACCCCTTGCGGGACCGCGCACACAGCTGGAACTCACGACCCCAATACAAACCTTCAGGCCACAACTAAGTAACGGACCGCTGCCAAGGCCAAACTAGCGACTCCAACGCCACCGCGTGAGCCTCCCCAGCGCTCCGCCCCCGCTCGCGAGAAAAGCGGCGAGGGCGAGAGAAAGCGCCCTCCGGTTAGCTCCGCCCCTTCTCTTTCTTTGTTTTCCTTCCGAAGGTCTCGCGGGAGTTAGGCGACAAATCCCGCAAGCGCAGACCCGGGGCTGGCTCTGCGGCTCTCGCGATATTTGAGCGAGACTGCTTCCTTCCTTCCTCCCTTGCCAGTCCGCCTGTCTTCCTCCCCCTCTTCCCTGCCCGGCCTCCCCCCTCCTTCCCCCGCTGGCCCCCTCCCCGCAGGGATAATATGGTCTCCGGCGATGGACGCCCCAAAAGCAGGTCAGTTTCGGGCCTCCGAGCTGGGTCTGGCAGCTGGAAACGCGCGCTGCCTAGGCGCCGTGTTCCTTGCTTTTCTTGCCTGGAGTCGCTCGGCAGGCGCCCAGGCCCTCGGGGCTCGGGTTGTGCTCCCCTCGGGGCCTGCCTGCTGGGCCGCCCTTTGAGCCCAGGCCGCGGAAGATGGGATTCCCGGTCCCCACCCTCCCGCGCGACCCCCGCAGGACGGGCCGCCCCACCGCTGGTCTTGACCCGCACCCTTCTTTCTCCCATGGCCGCTGTCTGCTGCCAGCGCCTTCCTGGCCCCCGTCAGCAACACCGGGGCAGGGAGAGGCCCACCATCTTCCTCTGCCCGCCCCCCATTGGGGAGCGATGAGGGCGGGGGCCTGCGTCTCCGTGCTTGGGTCTCACGCAGCTGGATGTTGGTTCCACAGCCCAGCCTCAGGCCCCTCGGTCTCTGTGTGTCTCTGGAAGCCGAAGGAGGGGCAGTTAAGGTTGAACATGGGTCAGTCAGTTCCCCGACCATTTATTGCAGCGCTGTCTCCTCCCCCCGTCCACCTCCCTCTGCAAAAAAAGAGAAAAAAATACTGTTCATTCTGAAAATGGGTTGTGCTTGTGTTTCTCTTTTTGGATGAAAGCCTTAACAATGTTGAGGGTCCTGCCCACCCACCGCTATGAGTCTGCACAAAAGATCTGAAGGTTCTTTTCAACCTCAAGGCTGCCTCCCCGCCACTGCCCCCTAGAATGTTGGGAGCTGAGGCATATTCAAATGAGACCCCTGCGTCTTTGAAGTTCAGCTTCAATTCGTGCAAAACCAGAAGGACTTATATCTTTCGGGGAGAATATGCTAATTTCCTAGATATTCTGTTACTTTAATTTTCTGTACTAAACCCTTGTAAGAACCTGAGAAGTTTTTTGTTTTTGTTTATTGAATACTTCGTAAAAATCCATCTTTTGGTTTTTTTTTTAATCAGTCCTTCTAATGCTAATTTTGGAGTTCCCAAATTCCTGTCTCTGCAGTTTTCAAGACATGTCTTTTCCAAAACGTCCCCGTAGATTATTTAAATCATTTTTAGTGTCTCTTTCCAGGTATTGTGTGTTAAAACATTTCTGGAGTGAATTACCTTACTAGTTTTTATTCGACACATTATGATTTAGAGAGATGCCGTCCAGTGTGGTGGATACTAGCCCTTTGTAACTGTAATAAAAATTAAATAAATTAAAAACTCAGTTCCTCAGGCACCATAGCCATCTTTCAGGTGCTCAAGAGCCACACGTGGCTAATGGCTACTTTACCGGACAGCTCAAACTTAGAACATTTGTACCACTGCAGAAAATTCTGTTAGACAGAGCTAGTTTCCAGGTGTTTTCATTCCAGGTATTGTTGCTGTGTTTAATTAAATTTTTTTTTTTCCAGGATACGCCTTTGAGTACCTTATTGAAACATTAAATGACAGTTCACATAAGAAGTTCTTCAATGTATCTAAACTTGGAGGCACCAAGTATGGTAATGTTGTTTTACATTTTCTTGAGTTTGTTTAGTCTCTAATAATTAAAATGCATTTGTTAAACTGAGCTGAAGAAATTTTAAATTTATTTCTACCGTGTTGTAACCGGTACACCTCCACATACCTATACCATTTTAAAAACTCCTCTTGGGAAGAAGATGTACCTTAACTTCTTATTTTAAAATCGAGTTAATTAAACACTAATTTTTTTCCTAAAAGCAACCAGTAATGCAGTTAAAAAATTTTTTTTTCTTATTTTTGTTGGTGACTGGGGTCTTGCTATGTTACCCAGGCTAGTTTTGAACCCCTGGGCTCATATTATCCTCCTGCCTCTGCCTCCCTAAGTGTTGGGATTATACATGTAAGCTACTGTGCCTGGCCTAATGTGATTTTTAGAAGAACCTGACTGACTTTTGATACACTACACCAATTAAATGTATATTTTACTTTCTCTTTTCTTTTTTTTTTTTTTTTTTTTTTTGAGACAAAGTCTTGCTCTGTTGCCCAGGCTGGAGTGCAGTCTCATACAGCCTTGAACTCCTGGGCTAAAGCAATCCTTGCCTCAGCCTCCCACGTAACTAGGCCTAGAGGTGCATGCCAACACACTTGGCTAATTTTTATATTTTTTGTAAAGGTGGGTTCTGTGTTGCTCAGGTCTCAAACCCTGACCTCAAGCGATCCTTTTGCCTCAACCTTTCAAAGTGTTGGGATTACAGGCATGAGCCACTGTGCCTGGCTTATTTTACTTTCTCAAATGAACAGTGCCCACATCTGTTCTTTTTGCCATCTGTTGATTAGGAATTACCAACAGGACCCACTGACTGAGTTGTTCTGCAGCGTTGGGCATTGTTTGCGCCAACCTGCACACCTACAGTTTTGGCAGACATTCTCATTCACCTGATCGGGGTCAAACCTTTCCCTGTGGTCTCAGAAGAGTGACTGTGACTGACCTGCAGGGCATTGATTGGAAGTTTTGACTTTACTGACAGTTGAGTAACTCTCAATTAGGCCAATAGTTTAGAAGACCGATTATTGTTAATGAACTTTTCTGTGACAATGACATGAAAAGATAAATTGAATGCCACATCTATTGTGGTCAGTTTTGGAAGGAGATTTAACCTTGATTATTCTTGCATTATTAAGATTGTTTTTGTGATTTTTCTGTAGATTTTGAGGAATTTAAATATTCTTGACTGCTATGTGTGATATTTTTTGTGTATTGTGAAATACAGATATTTTGGAGTATCTTAGAGAATCCCCATTTTGGAATTAGGTTGTCATTAAGAAATAGTTTGCCAAAATGAGAGCAATATCCTTTACCTTCCATGTTTAGCTGCAATGATTTGTATTGATATGTTTGTTAAAAGAGGTTGGTCATTTTCTTAATGATGTGTGTCTTTCACATTAAGTTTATCCCTTCACTGATGATGAGTTTGCATTAATTTTGAAAACAGCTAGATTGATTGTTTACAAGAATAGTCTTTTTATTTCACTTTTACTTCTCCAAAATAATCTAATGATCCTGGCTTGTAAGTTTTTTAACTCAAATTCCATAGCTTAATAAATTAAAGGAGCACATACGATGTTTTGAAGATTGAGTGTAAATACTTTGTGTATAATCTGTAGAAATGTGCTTACTTGAAAGGTGATTTATATTTTTCAAATTTAGGGAATCAGTAGGAAACTATCAAAAACAACTGTAAAATGCATTGAAAGGGAACAATTGATATAATATGGAAGTTAAATTTTCTCTGAGAAATAAGCTGTCATGGGCATTTGTGTATAACTTTACAGAGTATGTCCGTACTTAACATTATTCCAGAATTACCAGTTTTTATAACCATGATAAATGTAATAGAATAACTGTGAATATAAAGAATTTCAAAACAGAAAGCTGGTTTTTATTTATGTGCGGTCAGTACCCTGGTTTTTGTTTTTATTTTATTTTATTTTAGTTATTTTTTTGAGACAGGATCTAGCTCTGTCACCCAGGCTGGAGTGCAGCAGTGTGATCTCAGCTTACTGCAACCTCCGCCTCCTGTGTTCAAGCGATTCTCGTGCCTCAGCCTCCCAAGTAGCTGGGACTGCAGGTGTGCATCACCCGCCCAGCTAGTTGTAGAGAAGGGGTTTTACCATGTTGGCCAGGCTGGTCTCAAACTCCTGACCTCAAGTGATCCCACCCACCTCAACCTCCCAAAGTGCTAGAATTATAGTAGTGAGCCACTGTGCCCGGCCCCTCTTGGTTTTTTAATAGAATGATTATTATGAGAAGTAATTAATAATTACTTAAGTAATTTCCTAGTTATTAAGAAGGAGTAAAATTTGGAGAATTGACTTTGAAAGAAAGGAACAACTTAGATAGAAAGTATTTTGCTTGTTTACCCTTAGAACAAAAAATACTTACTGCATTTTTGTAGGGATCAGATTGAATTGCCTCCTAGAAATATGCTTACAAGAGGACATTGCTTTGGTAGTCACCAAGGTTCAGAGCCAGTCTTCTCTGCCCTCATTCCCATTTTGTTGCCTGCCATGTTGAGAGTGACTGCTCTAACGAGTAACAATTAATGAAGAGAATGGCATCTATCCCTCATAAATGTTGCAGAGTAAAGATAATTAAGAAACATTGTTCTAAGCTCCATGCTAACTGTATCAGGGATCCCTACAGCTGCAAGGAACTGAAAACCTGCTGTCCAATGACTTTAAGAAATATGAGTTTATTTTTCTTACATAACAAGATCGACAGACTAGGGCTATGCAGCACCAATTTCAGCAAGGATCAAGGCTTGTCCTGTCTTACCATTTTGTTTTTATTCTTTCGGTTGCATCTCCAGGCATTATGTCCATGCTCCAAGCAGCTGGAGGGGCAAAACAAAAGAAAAAGCCCTCTCCAGGGGCTTTTGCCTCTTTGGCCAGAGTATCAGTGGCCACTCTTATCTTCAGGAAGGCTGAAAGGTGGAGTAATCATGATCTTCTCTTATCCATGAGAGATATGTTCCAAGACCCCCAGTAGACGCCTGAAACTATGGGTAGTACCAAACCGTGTATATATATACTCGTTGGTGTATATGTATTTTCCTATACATACATACCTATGATCAAACTTAATTTATAAATTAGGCACAGTAGAGATTAACAGTAGCTAATAATAAAATAGAACAGTTATAATATCATACTGTAATAAAAGTTACGTGAATGTGGTCTTTTTCTCTCTCTAAATACCTTATTGTGCTGTACTACAGGTAACTGAAACCACAAAAAGCCAAACCACAGATGAGATGAGAGTACTGTATTTTATCTCTACAGCTTTTACAACAGAGAAAGGAAAGGGAGAAGTGGTTGGGAGTGGGTGGTGAGTGAACCAGCCTAGACTGTCTGCCTTACCAACCTGATGCCCTCTCTTCTGACTTTTGATAGAGTTCAACACAGATTATTTGATTTCTGCTTTTTTACTGCCGTTTTATCCTTTTGCTTCCCAAATTTAGACTCAAGGTATCTCTGGGAATGGGCACGTCTTAGACATTGATTACATTTTGATCTTGCATGATTTCGCTAGTGGGAATCTCTTGTCTTTTTGTTTGTTTGTTTTTGAGATAGAATCTCACTGTGTCACCTAGGCTGGAATACAGTGGCGTGATCTTGGCTCACTGCCACCTCTGCCTCCAGGATTCAAGCAATTCTCATGCCTCAGCCTCCCAAGTAGCTGGTACTTACAGGTGTGCACCACCACGTCCAGCTGATGTTTTATTTTTAGCTGAGATGGAGTTTCACTATATTGACCAGGCTGGTCTCAAACTCCTAACCTCAAGCAATCCTCCTGTCTTGGCCCCCCAAAGTGCCGGGATTACAGATATGAACTACTGCACTCAGCCAGTTGTGGGGAATGTTTTTAATATTCTGGAGCTGCCTGTCTGGTGCTCCAATTTGTTAACTAGAAACATCATGTAGTCAAAATCTAGGTAGTCTCAAATGTAGATATTGAGTAACTCCTTAAAAAAAAATTATAAAGCTGGGGGACTCACTGTCATCCTGGTTGGAGTGCTGTGACATGATGATAGCTCACTGCAGCCTCAACTCCTGAGGTCAAGAGATCCTCCTGCCTTACCCTCCCAAGTAGCTGATTTGGGTGACTCTTAAGTAGATTTCTAAATTCAAAACTATCGCTATTTTTACAGAGAGGAGAAATCAGTGTTGTCTAGAGTAGTGAGAGGCTGCTTTCTGAAGGAATTGAGACTTGAATTGCTGTTAAACAGAGGATATGTGTGATGGAGGACAGTCAACACCAGACAATTAGAATGAACAGCATAATGGAAACATGAATGACTATGTTGAATGAAGGGGAAGATAGTGGGGAGACTGGCCTGGCTGGAGTGAAAGGTTGATTTTAGAGAGTACCTATTATTGGCAACAGGGCCTCTGGTGGTGTAAAGACCCCAGATTCCCTTCTTTAAGTCTTCTCATTCACCCTTTCTTTTTTTCTTCCTGTCTGCTTGCTTTTTTAACCACAGTACTGCTTAGTCCTACAATAGAGCTGGGACTTATTGTCCAAATCCTACCTTGCAGCCTTTGAAAGAAAATCTTGTATTTAATTTTTTAGGAGAGTTTTTATTGTTTATAAGAATCACAGGAAGACAAGAACATTGCAGACAGTACAGAAAGTCTCATTTTTATGTGTATACAAAAATACATGCAGATATGCTCCTTTTAATGAAAATAGGGTATATGTTGTTTTGTAACCCTTTTTTCAGTTAATTTATCATGAACATCTTTCCATGTCATTGAATACAGGTGTCCCTTGCTATCTGAATCTATTTGGTTTCTGAGTCAAGGAGCATGAGCTCAGGCAGAAAGGGATACCTGAACTTCTCTACAGCTTCTAATATCTGCACAGTATTGCCTGTATGAATGCATTAAGGTTTAGTTAACAGACCTTTGAATACTGTGGCTGATGGTAACTTTTCTCTATTTACAAATAAAGCTTTGTGCTAATACTTGCATTTTTGTGCAGGCTTGTTATTACATAGAATTGTTGGGCTGAAAGTATGTATTCCCTCCACCCCATCACACGCTTTTATTTTATTTATTTATTTATTTTTGAGATGGAGTCTTGCTCTGTCACCCAGGCTGGAGTGCAGTGGTGCAATCTTAGCTCATTGCAACCTCTGCCTCCTGGGTTCAAGTGATTCTTCTGCCTCAGTCTCCCTAGTAGCTGAGATTACAGGCCTCTGCCATCATACCCTGCTAATTTTTGTATTTTTAGTAGAGACGGGGTTTTGCCATGCCGGCCAGGCTGGTGTTAGAACTCCTGACCTCAGATGATCCACCCGCCTCCGCCTCTCAAAGTTGTGGGATTACAGGTTTGAGCCACCATGCCCTGCCCAGTTGCGGTCTTTACCTTGGACTATAAGGAACAAAAATACTCAAGTAAAAAATATGTTGCAGTTTCCAGACATCCAAAGACAAGAAAGCATAGTCAAGTTTCATGGGAACCAGAATTTCTAAGCCAGAGGCGGTGTTCTGTTTGCCACTTGAAGGCTGCCTGGTTTATTTTCTGTTTCTTTTTGAATATTTATTCTTCCATCTCTACAGCCTACTTTACTCACTCATTTTTGTATAATGCCCGATATGGCCACTGCGGACCATTCTTGTATGTTATGCCTGGATTACCATCCAGTTAAGACTCTCTCTCTAGATGACTCTTGCTTGTTTTGTTTTGTTTTTTCCCTCAGGGTCTTGCTGTTACCCAGACTGGAATGCAGTGGTTCGATCATGGCTCACTGCAGCCTGGACCTCCCAGGCTCAAGTGATCCTCCTATGTCAGTCTCCCAAGTAGTTGGGACTACAGGCACATGCCATCATGCCTGGCTAAATTTTAAATGTTTTGTAGGTACAGGGTCTCCCTATGTTGCCTAGGCTGGTCTTGAATACTCGCCTCAAATGATCCTCCTGCCTCAGTTTCCCAAAGTGCTGGGGTTACAGGTGTATCCATTGTGTCCGGCTCACCTGATGTTTTAACCTGTTTTGACTGCACTTGTCAGGAGTCTATTGCTGGTCCGGTTATCTTGCTGAAAGAGACACAGATCTGTTCATCTTGTCTCTTATGTGGGCTCTTGAAAAGACTGGGTTGGATAAGCAATGAAATTGTTTGTAATTTGTACACATAGTACATAACTTTCTAAGGATTGCCTTTACCTAACATCATTCTACTAGTCCAGGTACAACCGTGTACTCACCAACCCTCCACATTTTACCTTTGCTTTTATTGCCAACTTTACTCTAGATTAGGCCCTTTTGGTTCTAAGGAACAGACACTAGTTCAAGTGAAGAGGGATTTATTGTAATGATACAGCGCTCCCAGGCCAGTGAAATGTGGCTGTCTCTCAAGAAAATTGTGGTGGCCCAGAATTAAGGAAATTCTTTATTGTTTTCACTCAGTACCTTCAGATTTCTGCCCTGTTCCACTCTCTTTCTTCCTCCACCTAACTATACACAAGGCTTCTCAGCCCACTCACTTTGTACATGGCCTCAAATAGCAACTTCAGTCCCTAGTTTAGCTCTTAACACCTTTCCAGTTTAGTGTCTCTGTGTCCTGATTACACAGTTCTGAGAGGTGATTCTAATTGGCCCCAGTGTCTCCTTTTTTACAAGACTTTTGGTCATTAGCCTGCCAGGGGAATGGCTTCTGCTTCGCTGCTGTAGCCAAGGAGGCCACAGGACACTGAGAACAGCCCATTCCATGGGTAGCAGTTTGGACAGGCACCATGAGGGACATCTGCTGTATTATGTTAGCAGATAATGCAGTTTACATGCTTGCCAGTAGTGAATGAGAAGAATATGTGTTTCTGCACCTTCGTCAATAGTAGATATTTCTTGTTTGCTGAACTTCTGTTAGTGAAGTAAGTGAAGAAAAAAAATCTTTTTTCTTCTTTTTTGTTCTACATTAAATTGGGGAGTTTATTTTGAAGAGTTGAAGGAAATAAGGAAATTGACAGGATCTGATTGTGTGGTCAGATCAGACTCTTCGTTCTCTTCAGCAGGCATGTGTAGAGCCCATGATTCTGACTTAGCTAATTTTCCCTATTTCTGTTTTCCTTCCCTTTTTTTTTTTTTTTGAGACAGGGTCTCTCTCTGTTACTCAAGCTGGGATTCAGTGGTGTAGTCATAGCTCATGCATCCTTGACCTCCTGGGCTCAAGAGATCCTCCCACCTCAGCCTCCCACTACAAGCAGGTACCACTATACCTGGCTAGCTTTATTTTCTTTTTTTTTGAGACAGAGTCTCACTCTGTCTCCCAGACTGGAGTTTAGTCTCGGCTTACTGCAACCTCTACCTCCCAGGTTCAAGTGATTCTCCTGGCTCAGCCACCCAAGTAGCCGGGATTACAGGTGTGTGCCACCACACCCTGCTGATTTTTGTATTTTTAGTAGAGATGGGGTTTTACCATGTTGGCCAGGCTGGTCTCAAGCTCTGACCTCAGGTGATGCACTCACCTCGGCCTCTTTTTTTTTTTTAATCTTTTGTAGAGATGGGTGGGCTGACCCACCACGCCCAGCCTTGTTTTTTTCCAGTCTTTTGTAGAGATGGGAGTCTCCTGAGCTCAAGTGGTCTTCCTGCCTTGGCCTCCCAGAGTGCTAGGATTATAGGTGTGAGCCACCATGCCTGGCCCATTATTTTGCTTTTCTTTTTCTCTCAGTTTCTGTTTGTTTCCGTCTGTTTTCTGCCTTATCCCTAAGTCAAGTTCTGTTAGGCATGTCATTTGTGCTTGACTACTCCCTGTGCTACTGGCCAGACTCTAGATTGGTTGTCTGTTGGAAGGCTGGCTCCAGGTCCCAGCCATTCATGCCAGCGTGGCAAGGCTACCCAGAGCCCACCAGCAACTGGTGTAAAAGGAACTCCTTGCAAAGACGGCTGTGATATAGGCATTCTGAGAACCTGACAGTAAACGTGAAAAAAAAAAATCTTATGCAGGAATCCGTTTTTTTTCAGCGTCCTCAGACTCTCAATGGCAATGTATGTATGTATTTATTTGAGACAGTCACTCCGTCACCCCAGCTGGAGTGCAGTGGCGTAATCTCGGGTCACTGTGACCTCTGCCTCCCAAGTTCAAGTGATTCTCTTGCCTCAGTCACTTGAGTAGCTGATGTTACAGGTGTGGGCCACCATGCCCAGCTGATTTTTATATTTTTAGTAGAGATGTGGTTTCACCATGTTGGCCGGGTTGGTCTCGAGCTCCTGGCCTCAAGTGATCTGCCCGCCTCAACCTCCCAAAGTTCTGGGATTACAGGCATGAGCCACTGCACTGGGCCCAATGGCAATATATTTAAAAAGAGGAGAAAAAAAGGTCAGAGTTTGTTTATTTATTTGTTTGAAGAGACGATGTCTTGTTCTGTGGAGGTCAGACTTTCTTTATTGGAAATCAGCCCTATCCCACCTGGTTCTGGTCGGAGACAGAAACACTTCTTTGACTCTAGTCAGACATGGTCATGGGTTAGTCTTGTTGCCGGGTCTGATGGGATTACAGGGCCTTCTAGAACAGCTTCCTAATCTTTTCTCCAGGCTCCTAGCCTTCAGGAGGATTAGCTTTACCCTGTAGCTATGTTAGCTGGTTCCTGCTCTGGTCTCCTAGCCCTCTTTCCCCGTCTAGACTCCAAAGATACAGTCTCTTTGGGGCTTTTGGCAGGCCTAGAGAACCTGTGGCTTCAGAGTCTTTTCCCCTTCCTTCTGACTGATGGGTTTCCCTGTCACATTTAGTTATCCAAAGCCTGCTTACTAGAGTACTGATACTCCCCATGGGTAATTTCTTCACTACTGCTCGAACCTGGAATTTTCCATTTTTACAAATATCAACGCCCTTTTACTTCACTATGCTGCTTTGTGATAAGCAGGGAATATAGTTTTAGATCTACCTTATACAGATAAGGAAACCGAGGTGGAAAATACAAGTAATTTGCCTAAGGTCACAACATATTTTATTATCTTCTGATTTCAAGACCAATGCCTTTTCTCTCCAATACATTCTATTTCCCAGTTGAGTAGTGTAATAATGTGCTAGTATTTGTTGAGTGTGTATTTACTGTATCCAGTTCTATAAGGCCAAGGTTCCGCAATTAATTGCCATTACCTACTAAGTGGTGGGACAGAAGCATGAACAAAAATCTTGATTCCAAAACCTATGCTTGTAAAAACCTAGTACCGCAGGGGTTGCAAGCTCATGCTTATAGGGACCAGGGAGGCAACATAAACAAGTGAAATGCTCTAGTGGGAATTGTGTGGCAAACAGGAAGGCACATATCCTGTATAGAGAGGTAGGTGCTTACAAAGTTCCAGCAGAAGTATAAGGTTGGTATTGTAAAGTTTTCTGATTTTTTTTTTTTTTTTTTTTGACTGGGAGTGGTGGCTCACACTTGTAATCCTAGCACTTTGGGAGGCTATGATGGGAGGATTGCTTGAGGGCAGGAGTTCAAGGCCCGCATGGTCAACATAGTGAGACACCATCTCTTATTACTATTAAAATTTACATTTTTTATATTTTATTGAAAAAAGTTTAAAAACAAAATAGGGAAAAGTTTTCTGATTTTTGCCTTGAGAAGCCAGAAGTTTGGATTTTCATGTGAAAGGTGTTTTAAATGTTGGCAGTTAAATTTAAAATGTTAAAACTCTGCAGAACAAGTAAAACATGTCTGTAGGCTAGCAGACATGAGACAGAGTTTGTGACCTCTGTGGAGAGATACACTGTATTTTCTAATCTTTGCAGCAGCTGTTTAGCCTTGAATAGTAGAACCTGCAGTCTTGGGAGCCTGCATTTGTCTTTCATCAGATGCTTCCCATATACAATAGTGGACCTCAGCGTTTTTTTGTTTTTTTTTCAGAGCCTGAACCACTTATTGGATCTTCCACTAAGTTACTATTCAGAAGGATATTTATTGTTACCAGATTATTTCAGAAGTGTGATAAAACAAATTATTAACCTGTTTAAATTGCCAGCATCCTGGTTCCTCCATGGTGTTTTTGATTACCTATCCTTAAAGGGTTAGCTTTATAGATTCATAGAATTCTAGACATTCCTGATTAGAAGAGGCAGATGTAATTCAGTCAATTTTTTTTATTTGTTGCGGGAGTCTCTCAACACCATTTAATTCATTCAGCTAATATTTCTTGAGGACTTACATATTTCTAGCAAATGAAAGATGGCTAAGATAGTATCTGTGCTAAAGCAAATAACACAGTTTAGTAATGGGGACGTACATGGAAAATATGTGTGAAGTACAGTACTATGTTTGTTGTAGCAATTTGGGTCCATTCAGGAGATAGAAACCACATAGTAGGTTAAACCCCATAGTAGGTTAAACAGAAGAAGCTTACTATACATAATTATTAACTGTAAGAATAATTGTAATATAGGGAAACTGTGTATGGTACTGTAGGTCTAAGGGAGAATACCCAAGGAAGGACAAACTTGGAAGAGGTTCAGAACTCACTGGAGTAGGTGTGGGTTGGGCCACAGATAACAGAGAGGTATGCTGGTTTTGGCCAGGTTGGAGCTGGTCTGGATTGCTGGGTACCCTCTGGAGTACAGGCAGGGGATCTGATGATGAGCAACCAGCAGTGTGGGCGTGCCTTGGGAAGACAAATGCTGTTAGGCGGCAAGAGCCCTTCAGAGCTCACGGGCCATGTGGGGGCTTATAGAAGGAGGGACAGTTCAATGTGTGACCTTCCAGTCAGCTTACAGATGGAGTCCGTGGGCTGTCAGGGCAGTAGGCCTTCTTTACGGGAGTGTCTCAGTCCAGGTACTGGCACAGACAGGAGACCTTAGAGCATATAGCCATAGAGGGACTCCGGCTCCCATGTTGGGAGGGTTGTGGTGATATTAACACGTGTGTGTGTGTGTGTGTGTGTGTGTGTGTGTGTGTGTGTGTATACAATGTAATGGTGTCCACATTTGGAAGTTCTACATAACTTGATAAACTCTTATTTCTCAAAGACCTATAATGTAATGAGCAGACTGGCAGAAGCTTATTTCATTCTAATCTTGCTCTGTTGCCCAGGATGGAGTGTAATGGCGCTATCTCGGCTTACTGCAACATCCACCTCCCAGGCTCAAACAATTCTCCTGCGTCAGCCTCCCAAGTAGCTGGGATTATAGGCATCCACCACCACACCCAGCTAAGTTTTTATATTTTTAGTAGAGGCGGGGATTCACCATGTTGGCCAGTCTGGTCTCAAACCCCTGACCTCAGATGATCCACCCACCTTGGCCTCCCAAAGTGCTGGAATTACAGGCGTGAGCCACTGTGCCGAGCTTTCATTCACTTTTGAGAAACTTTTTGCCAAATACACACATTTGAATAGCTATAGTTCATCACTTCTTTCAAGTAAAAAACAATGTTCTTTGAAAAACAAAAGGCTATTTTAGCCTGCAGCTCAACCGTACAAGAGGTTTTCTTGCAAGCAACTGTTGTACTTTGGTATTGAGCAGAAATACTATACAAATATTTTCATTTTTCTCACACAGAATATTAAGACTTGACCTCCTCAATTGAGATAGTGAACAGTTTTTCTGCTTTGTAGGGACATTTTTAAGTGAAACTGGTATTTTGTGTGATTATAATAAACAATATGAATACTCAGGGTAAGTATCCCTAATCTGAAAATCTGAAATCTGAAACTTTTTGAGCATCAAGCTCAAAGGAAATGCTCATTGGAGCACTCTGGAGTTTTTTTTTTTCTTTCTTTCTTTCTTTCTTTTTTTGTTTAAGATGGAGTTTTACTCTTATTGCCCAGGCTGGAGTGCAATGGCACGGTCTCGGCTCACTGCAACCTCCTCCTCCGGGGTTCAAGCGATTCTCCTGCCTCAGCCTCCCTAGTAGCTGGGACTACAGGTGTGAGCTACCGTACCTGACAGGGTTTCACCGTGTTGACCAGGTTGGTCTCAAACTCCTCTGGTGATCCACTCACCTTGGCCTCCCAAAGTGCTGGGATTATAGGCGTGAGCCACCACACCTGGTGGATTTTGGATTTATGGATTAGGGATACTCAGCCCGAAGTGCAGTTTGGTGGAACCTAAGTGAGAGATGATGTAGTGGTGATTTAGACTAGCTTTTTTTTTTTTTTTGAGACAGAGTTTCACTCTTGTTACCCAGGCTGGAGTGCAATGGCGCGATCTCGGCCCACCGCAACCTCCGCCTCCCGGGTTCAGGCAATTCTCCTGCCTCAGCCTCCTGAGTAGCTGGGATTACAGGCACGCGCCACCATGCCCAGCTGATTTTTTGTATTTTTAGTAGAGATGGGGTTTCACCATGTTGACCAGGATGGTCTCGATCTCTTGACCTCGTGATCCACCCACCTCGGCCTCCCAAAGTACTGGGATTACAGGCGTGAGTCACCGCGCGCGGCCCCTTAGACTAGCTTTAATGGTGATGGTGATAGAAGACAAAAAGATTCGGGAGAGGCATTGGGGAAGGTGCCTCGACCTTTTGGAATAAACATCTGGATGAATGGTGGTGCTATTTACTACACTAGGGGATGGAAGATGAGGTGATGATAAGGGGAAGGGGCAGAGGGGAAATCACCGAGTTCAAGTCTTAGGTACTAGTGAATTTGGGAACATAACCAGTATTAAAGTAACTTTGTTCAGGAGGAATTAGGCATGTGGTTTTGGAGCTTAGAAGACAGACTTGGACTGCAGAAAATATTTTTGAATTATTATTGTAGATGTCGTGAAAATTGAAGCCATAGGAGCAGTGGCACTCCCTGAAGGAAACAGTATAGAGTAAGAAAAAAAAGTGAGCCTCAAAATGAACTCTGAGGAACTCCAATTTAAAGATCAGATAAAGGAGTAGAGGTTAACAAGGAAAATGGGGCTACCCGGAAGTGTTAAGAACTACAAAGGAGGCTTGGCTCAGCCTGGTGGCTCATGCCTGTAATCTCAGAACTTTGGGAGGCTGAAGCGAGACGATCTTTTGGGCCCAGGAGTTCAAGACCAGCATGGGCAACATAGTGGGACCCCATCTCTATTTAAAATAAAAAAAAAACAAACCTATAAAGGATTTAAAATTTTACCTTCCTTGCAAGTTAACAAGTTAGCCTGACATAGTTTCATGTGTGTTGGCAGAAAGGCACCTGACTCTTGGGTCAGGGACGATGGACAAGTTTATTACTCACAGCAAAGCATTATCCTTAATACTGGTATTTCTGTTGGTTTCCCAAGCTCTAGTTTCTGTAGGGTAATGTTTAAGAAGGCCAGGTAACACCTGCATACACAGGGGTTGTGTCACAGAAAAGGAACTATGGTTTAGGAAACCCAAGTCTTTTATAATAGGTAGTAAGCATGCTTGCTCTTTGCTCCAGAGAGACATGCTATTGTATATTCCAAGACTATTCAGTATATAGACATCTCTGAAAAAAAAAGTCTGGAACAAAGGCAGTCATTGCCTCTCTTCACAAGTCTTGAAGAAATGTGAGATGGGAGACATGGAAAATTGTCTTCCAGCAATATGTTAGAAAGAAAACTGGATGATGGTGCTATGGAACTGAGTAGAAAGAGTATTTCAAAAATTAGGTAATTAGCTCTGTTGAATATTGCTACAGGGTTACTGGGACTCTAGCTAGACCTGCTTCATTCGTGTTTAAGGATAGAAATCATATTGATTAGGGCTGAGGTGAAGGGAAGGTAGTAAAGTGGACACTGAAAATACAGAGAATTTGACGAAAGCAGAACTTCTTTTGTCACCTGGGGCTGAGAGCTGTTTAAGTGTTAATGGGAAGAAACCAATTGAATTGCAGACCAGTTTGCAAAAAGAGGAGAGAGGAAATGACTGATGACTCTTGGGTCCTAAAATGGTTAATGGGAATAGGATGCAAAACTCCTATAGAGAAGTTATTTAGTAGGAGGAAGTCTGCAGCTCCCTTAACTGGTGAAGGGGTGAATCCCGAGGCAGCAAGGCTTGTGGGTATAGTAGGAGGAAGTTGAGGTAGGAACTGTTAGTTTCTATTTATCAGTTAGTTGGGAAGTGGGGCTATGTCCTGTAGGAGATAAATAAGGATTAAATTTTAAGGAGAGTGGATGAAAATAAGAATCAATTGATATGGAGTGTGGAAATGTTGGGATTTCTGGGTGAATAGTGAGGACCTGATCGAGATTATAATCATGTATTTACCTTGGTACCAGTTTCTCTGCGTTGACGTTTTAGGAATTTTTTTCCTCATTCTTCCTCCTCTACATAAAACTTAAAATAAAACCACAACAAACTACCATTCATACCCATTAGAATGGGTGTTATATAAAAGATTGGCAATGACAAATGTTGGGGAAGATATGGAGAAATGGGAAGCCTCATACATTGCTAGTGAGAATGTAAAATAGTGCAGCCAGTTTGGGAAACAGTTTGGCAGTTTCTTAAAAAGTTAAACATAAATTTACCATGTGACCCAGTAATTTCATTCGTAAATATCTACACAAGAAAAATGAAAACATTCCATAAAGCTTTTCAAATGATCTGAGCAGCATTATTCATAGCTGAAAATTGAAAACAAACTGAATGCCCTGCAATGGGTAATGAGTAGGCAAAAATTTGATATGCAATGGAATACTATCTGGCAATAAAAAGAAATTGACTATAGGTAACTGCTACAACATGGATGAACTGTAAAAAGCAGGCTCAGTGAAAAAAACACAGACAGGAAACCCAGGTCTTTTATAATGGGTAGTAAGCATGCTTGCTCTTTGCTCCAGAGCAAGATGCTATGAAATGCCCAGGGAAAGCAAAGAGTAGATTGGTGGTTTCTTGAGTTAGAGAGGAAAGGGAGAGGGACTAACAATAGCATGAGAGATCTCTTGGGATGATGAAAATGTTCTAAAACTGATTTATGATATTGATTGTACAACTTGGTAAACTTTCGTTACAAAAATCGCTAAATCATACATTTGGAAAGGGTGAATTATAAGATATATACAATATGCCTCAGTAAACTTACGGTTGATTTGATTTGGTTTATTTATTTATTTAGAGACAGGGTCTTACTCTGTCTGTCGCCCAGGCTGGAGTGCAGTGGCCTGATCACGGCTCACTGCAGCCTTGACCTCCTGGGCTCAAGTGATCCTCCTGCTTCATTCAGCCTCATGAGTAGCTAGGACCACAGGTGCATACCACTGTACCCAGTGAATTTTTCATTTTCTTGTAGAGATGATCTTGTAACGTTACCCAGGTTGTGTGAATTCCTAGGGTCAAGTGATCCTCTTGCCTCAGCCTCCCAAAGTGCTGGGATTACAGGCATGAGCCACTGTGCCCAGCCAGTAAAGTTAGTTTTAGAAAAGAGGGAATAGTTCTTGTGCAGGGAAGTGACTTGGAGTGGACCAGTTTGCAGAGTGCAGGGGTGGGGAAAACAGGATTGGTGTTTTCTTGGGCAAATAGGATAAAAGAATAAAATGGCAATAAATGTAGGGTTTGGGGAAGTGAGAGATTGAACCGCATTGACCCTAACTAAGTAAGGAAAGCATGGATTATCTGGTGCTGACAAGTAAGGAGAAAATCCCCACAGTATTGAAGAACAGATGTGGTGAGAGTGGGGATCAGAGAGGTTCTGAAGTTTAGGGAACTTGCAAGATGGTATAGGTGGAGTATGAGAGTGTATGTAGAGGTGAGATGGGGAGAGTAGGGGGGAAGACAGGGAACAAATGGGCCTTCCTGAACTTTATACCTGTTCGAAAGTGGAGACGTAGAATTAATATTGAAAAACAAACCAAGGCCAGGCATGATGTCTTCTGCTTTTAATCCCAGCAGTTTGGAAGGTCAAGGTTGTAGGAGTGCTTGAGGCCAGGAGTTGGAGACCAGCTTGGGCAGCATAGGGAGATCCCATCTCTATTTAAAAAAAGAAAAAACTGGAGCATGTGTCCATTTTTCACATCTTCTGGTTTACTCTCTATTGTTGTAACTCTTCTACTGGAATTCACTGGCTGCAGTGGTGTGCACCTGTGGTCCTAGCTACTCATGAGGCTGAAGCAGGAGGATCACTTGAGCCCAGGAGGTCAAGGCTGCAGTGAGCCGTGATCAGGCCACTGCACTCCAGAACAGATCTACCTGTAGGTTTAATTTAAGGGTTAACTGGAATAATTTATATAAAGCACCTCTGTATCTGCCCCTTAGTCCTAAATAAACAATTGCAGATGTTATTGTTGGAAAAGTTGAGGAAAAGCATATTTGTTATCTTACTGAATAACAGATTAAACCAAGTGCAACAGTACATAGATTTATGATGGTCAGGTTCTGTAGGTCAGGAATTTGCAGTGGCTTAGTTGAATAGCTCTGGCTCAAGGCCTCACTCACATGGTGCTCCCTGATGATGGAGAGGCTTCAGTTCTTTTCGACATGGGCCTCACCTTAGTACTGCTCAGTAGTCTCATAACAGGCTGCTGGCCTCTCACCGAGTAATCTAAGAGAGGAAGGCTGAAGCCAAAATACTTTCATAGCCTGGCTTTGGAAGGCACACACTGTCATCTCTGCCATACTCTCGTGGTCAGACAAGCAGAACTGATTTCAGTACAGATTATATGAGAGCATGATGACCAGAAGGCAAGTATTAGTGGTATCATCTTGGAGATTGGCTTCCACAGGGAGAAATACGTTTTTTTTTTGCTTTGAGAGAGAGTGGCATATTTATTTGCATCTTTCCTGGCAGTAGGTCTCTAGTCATTACTTTTACAAATTTATACAAATTTGAGATAGTTGGTGCTTCTTCATGACAAAATGTCCAGTTAACATTTGTGAGGCCAGGTGCAGTGGCTCATGCCTGTAATCCCAGTACTTTGGGAAGCCAAGGTGGGAGGATTGCTTGAGCCCAGGAATTTGAGACCACCCTGGGCAACTTGGCGAAACCCCATCTCTACAAAAAAAATTACAAAAATCATCTGGACATGGTGGTGTGCACCTGTAGCTCAGCTACTCTGGAGGCTGAGGTGGGAGGATTGCCTGAGCCCAGGAGGTCAAGGTTGCAGTGAACCATGATCATACCACTGCACTCTAGCTTGGGCGACAGAGCAAGGCCTTGTCTTAAAAATAAAATAAAATAAAATACATTTGTGATTAGTGTTTTCTCATAGCACTCTTACTTGATAACTGCTTTTTAATTTTTAACTAAGAGTTTTTTAAAACCCCACTTGTTTGGTTGTAACCAAAACAGTAGCCTTTTGCCCTGTACCCAATTTCTACTTCCCAGAGAATACTATTCTCAGTTCCCTTGAATGTCTCTTCTTGTAACTTCCTCCATGTTGTTAAATTGCCCTGCTTATACTGCTGTTTCTTGATTGTCCGATTTTAGAGTTTAGTAGTTTTGTAGTGTGAAAATGATAATTTGGCACTTTTGTATATTTATGCGACTCACAATTTTTGGTGGAATCGATGTTCAGTGTTTGTATTATTAGGATTATAAATATTCTTAGTTAATCCGTGTAGTAAATGATGATTGTATCTCATCTCTCATACAACTTTGTTTTTTTCCTGGAATTAATGGATTGTCTTTTTTTTGTTTGTTTAGTTTTTTTAAATGTCCTCATAAATAAATCATCTCTGAACTCTTCAAAAGAATGAAATTCCTCCTCCTGGTATGATCATGTAATCTATCGGCTATTTTCTTTCTTCTGTTGGTGACGTCCTATCTGGACTTTATCTTCTGCTCCACCTGGGAGTGACTGCGTTATAGCTTGCACAGCCATTGTCATAGAAGAGTCTGCTCTCTCTTGTTTTGGAGACTTTGCAAGATTTAGTGGTTTTCTATTTTTTGTTTACTCTCCAGTTTTATAGAGCATATCCTCCACTAGCTTCCTAAGAAAGGATGCCTGAGAAATACATTTTTGAGACTTTGCTTGATTAATTGATAGTTTTCCTGTGTATAAATTTCTTGATTGGAAATTATTTTCATTTGGAATTTTGAAGGCATTGATTGTTCCATTGTCTGCTAGCTTTTAACACTCCTCCTGAGAAATCCCAGGCAATCCTGATTCCTAATCTTTGTTTCTGCTTGGCTTTCCACCCATGTAGACATTTAAGTTTCAGCTGTCTCTCCTTTGTTCTGCTCAATCCATTAGCAGTCATCTGTCTAGTAATACTTCCTGTTTTCCAAAATTTTGTTGGCTTTGCCTCCCTCTGTCTTTTTTTCTAGTGGGTTTATAACTTTTATAAACAAAAAATATTCCTGAGGTTGTTTTTCCATAATAATTATCTAAATAAAAGATTAATCTTGTATATAATTTCTGTGATAATATTTTCCTTCTTATTACTTCCAAATGTTCTATTTAAAAATTTCCCCTGTAATTCCCCTTGGTTTGGGGGGCTTCTTTTGTTTCTGATTGAGGCAAGGATGGAAACTAGTATCAATTAAGTGCCAAGTATTTATTGTAATTTGAGAGCTTTACGTGTACTAACTAGATAGATGAGGTAAGAAAGATACTCTTCACATCTCTGTTAGGTAGCTGACAATTCCATTTTAGTGAGAAAATGTATCAACTTAGTCACTTTCCAAAGGTCATACTTGTAGTAAATAACATACAGACTTTGAATCTAGTATTTCTGTTACTGTAGTCCTTTTTCTACTTTGCTTATAACTTTATCAGTCTTTGTGTGTGAAAATTTTATGTGTGAAAGAGGGAGGTACATAACGCTGAGTGAACCCTAAGGTAAACTGTGGAGTTGGGGTGATTATGATATGTTATGTTGATGTAAGTCAATCAATTATAGTAAATATACAGCTCTGAATATTGATCGTGTGGGAGGCTGTGCATGTGTAGGGTAAGGGACATGTGGGAAATCTCTATACCTTTCTCTCAATTTTGCTGTGAACCTACAACTGCTCTAAAAAAAAAAAAATTAAGTCTCATTATGTTGGCCAGACTAGTCTCAAACGCCTCACCTCAGATGATTCTCCAGCCTCGCCTCCCATAGTGCTAGGATTGTAAGCATGAGCCACTGCTCCCTGCTGGTCATCACACTTTCTCAGCGGTGTTTTCACTGCTTACCCCATCTAAGAGTGCCATTGTCTATCCTGAACCTTGCTCACTTCCCTTATAGCACCTGCTGTTTCTAAATATTTGTTTACTTGTTTGTGGTCCAGATCTCCCGGTAGGCTCCAACTTCGTAAGAGCAGATACCATGTCTCATTTGTTCACCTAGTGCTGGAATGTACTAGAAAAGTCAGTAAATATATTCATTTTAGTGTTGTTTTTTTTAAGACAGGGTCTCATTCCCATCACCCAGGCTGGAGTGCAGTGGCAGGATCAGCGTTGACTTCCCAGGCTCAGGTGATTCTCCCACCTCAGCCTCCCAAGTAGCTGGAGCCACAGGCATGAGTCAGCACGCCTGGCCAGTTTATGGGTTTCCACCTTGTTACCCAGACTACTCTTGATCTCTTGGGCTTAAGCAATCCCCCTGCCTCGGCCTCCCAAAGTGCTGGAATTACAGGTGTGCACCACCATGCCTGGCCAATAGGTATATTCTTAATGGGGGAAAAAAAGTAGGGCAAGAATAGTCTTATCCCCAGCATGTAATTATCAGCCATTTTTCAGCATTTTGCCAATCTTTTGTTTCATATATTCTACCAGTTTTAACCTGTAAATATTCTTCCATATGCATAGCTGATGCATGAAAGGACATTTAAAAAATCGCAGTGCCATTGTTATACCTAACAAAATTAGTAATCTCTTAATATAATCTTTTTTTTTTTTCTTGCTCTGTTGCCCAGGCTGGAGTGCAGTGGCACTGTCTCAGCTCAGAGCAGCCTCTCCCTCCCGGATTCAAGCGATTCTCGAGCCTCAGCCTCCTGAATAGCTTGGATTACAGGCGCATGCCACCACACCTGGCTAATTTTTGTATTTTTAATAGAGACGAAGCTTCACCATGTTGGCCAGGCTGGTCTGGAACTCCTGATCTCAAGTAATCCACCCGCCTCAGCCTCCCAAAGTGTAGGGATTACAGGTGGTGAGTCACTGAATATAATCTGAAACTGTGTTCACATTCGGATTTTTCTGGTTGCCTCAAAAAATACATTTTTACATTTGGTTGGTTCAGACAGTATCCAGATAGGGCCAACACATAGTATTGGGTTATGTCTTTTAAGTTTCTTTTAAAAAGTCTGTAATGGTGTCCTCTCCTTTTTCTATGCCCTTTTTATGTTGAAAAAACTGGATTCTTTATCCTATAGAATGTCCCACATTCTAGATTTGGCTGATAGCTTCTTTGGGGTTTCATTTTACTTTACTACTATCCCCGGTATTTCCTGTTAACTGGAAGTTAGAGCTAGATGTTTAATTAGATTCAGGTTTATTTATATACGTATTTTTGCAAGAACACGTCCTGTTTAGTACATGTAGTTTTTTGTTTCATCAGGAGGCAGATATCTCTAATATCTTATTGGGGCGATGCTAAGTGGGTATGAGTGTTACCAGCTTGCAAGTTTCCCATCCACAAAATCCTAATGATTTTAGCACCCATTTGTGATCCTTCTCTAGATTCATTATTTCATTAGGTGTTGCACATTAGGGATCTTTCAAATAACATAATTTCTTCCACATTTACTAACTGCGATTCTTATATAACAAAGTACTTTCTCTATTTGGTTACCTGAAATAAGGAAAGATAATATTAACTATTGATTTTCCCCCTTTACTTGTCAGTTTTCAGAGTAATGAGTTGATGCCTTAGCAACTTTCATTGGTGATCAATGAAAGGTTTTTTAAGAGTCACTGTGATCTAAGAGCTATTTATATATTTGATGGATTTTGGTGAATCATAGTTATTCCTCATTCTGATGCTCAAATTGACCCATTAGTGTCCCCATTAGTCTTTGATAACCTCTTTGGTTTCAGGCACAAGGTGTCCCAGGCTCATTTTGTACATACCCTTCTCCAGACTACAATCAGCCGTTTTTCTCTGAAAAACTGTTTTGTTGTGTGTGTGTAGGAAATAGTATTTAGAAACAACAAACAGTTGTTAAGGGTTTGTTACTGTTGGGTTGTTATTCTAGGCATTTCCAGTGACAGAGCTAGGAAAAATACCTATTTTTCAGGAAGAGAAAAATAAATCTTGAGTTCCTATCCACGTTTACAATTGAAATGTAAGGACTTTTTTTTTTCTTTTAACTTGGCTACTGTGATTTTTTTTTTCCAGATTTAAAAAATAAGCTTTATTTTAAAAAATTTAACGTGCATTATTGGAAACTGAAACAAGAAATGAGGAACAAAGTCATCCGCAATCATAAGCAGTTTGACATGCCCTTCTAGGTCTTATGTGTATATACATAACATCCAATTTTATGTGATTGAGATCATACAGTGTGTGTTGCGCTTTTTCACATATCGTGAACCTTTATCAGCTCAGAACCCCAAAGCTATCTTCTGCTCTTCAGCTGCCACCTGTTGAATAAGTCCTGATACATGCTATCTAGGTGGGTTAACAGTTCCATGTTCAAGGTGCATCTTTTCTATCAATTATAGCAAGATATTTACAAATTGGCTAACTCACTAGCTCTGCTTTTTATCATACATTGTCAACTCAGGACATCTATAAAGCATAGATGTTGCAAAATAAAGAATGAACTTTGTCCATAATAAACAGATGCTTTACCAAAAATGCACTTAGAGACCTGTGGTTAAAATCTAAAACCTGTCCTCTGGGTATGGAGACGTTAGCAGAGAGCCTCACCCTTCACCCTTTCCCTCTTCTGTCATTTCAGTGACTAAGCACAGTACTACATCTAGCTCTACAAGGTTGGTTAACAATACCACTCCCAGGGGACAGGCCTCCCTGAAAACCAACAAAAGTGTGTTTAAAAATGGATTTTTTACTGCCGCTACTTTTAACATACTTTGAGCATTAGGACTTGTTTATCCTTTAAACAGAGCAGTATTAACTAAATTACACATATAGAACAATGGTTGGACAATCTGAACTAATATAACTCACAGGAACGGAAGTCCTCGCTGCCCCCTTCCCCGCCCCACCCCACCCCACCCACTTAGCATTTTCTCCAAGACTTCAGCTTTAACAATTCCATTCCCAAACTGCAAACGTTCTTGTGAAATAACAACAACAAAAAACTACATAGTGTTACTTTAGCTCTCATTAGCTACTTTGATTTTATACTTGTATACTCTTAAATTAAACCACAGTAACAAAAAGTACTTATTTGCTTGCTGCTTATTACACAAATCACAGCCTCATAATAGCAGCACTAATGACTGAATATACTTTTCTTTCTTTGTGATTCTTTTTGTACTTAGTACCAATAATGTACTCCTGATAAGGAGGTACAGTTGAAATACTGTGTGAGATATATGCTTATCTTTTCAGTTTATCCTATCGTTGTTGCTTTTTATTGAAATATACATGCTAATATATTTTAAAAATTATGTATCGTAATATACAGTTGGTGGTCTTAGGTTTGATTATTTTAAAATGATATATTATTGATATATTTTTAAACTCCCTTTCTTACAGGGAAGTTAGTGTATTATAAATACTGTTCTGCCATGCTTTTTCTCTTACATTCTGGAGCTCACTCTTTATCAGCATGTAACTCTTCATTCCTTTAAACAGTTGCATGGTTAGCCATCATGTGGATTACAGTGATTTATTCAACTAACTGTGTATTAATTCAGCCTTCTCTTTAAATCCTAAATAAACACTTTTGTGTGGCACAACCTGGTGTGAGAATTAAATATGACTGAATATTTAAAAATATTGAAATCACTTTCTGAGTTGTGTCCTTAAGGTAATTAATGAATCAGTTTTTGTGAAATGAATTTTACTTACCCAAGCATTCCAATTTACTTTTAAACTTCAGTCGTTTTTATGGAAATATTTTAAATTTATTACAGACTTTTATGCAGTTTAATCATTTTCTTTTTGCCATACTAGAGGATGTCGACATTATTGAATTGAATTCTGATATTCTGTGCCCTTTAGTTTTTCTGTGAATTCCTCGAATGTCAGTATTTCTCATGGTTACAGTATGATATTCCTAAATTAATGCAGCTCTTGTGTGAAGGTTTCTCTCTCTGCTTTTTTCAGGGCTTTGAGCTTATGTATAGGAAAGTCAATTAGAAAAATTGTGCCTAATTAGAAAAATTAGAAAAATTTACCTGATGTTAACATGAATGGTGTCATCCTCTAGTTTGTTAGACTAAAAATGAATAGTTGAAGTTGAGAAGACAGTACATCTTTGTCTTTATCTGACTTTTTACAATGGCATGTTTTCATAATATATAGGTGTGACTGCTTGCTTGTTAATAGTAATATTTTCTTGAATCAGATGCTCTGCCTTACTCAATACGGGTTCTGCTGGAAGCTGCTGTACGAAATTGTGATGGCTTTTTCATGAAGAAGGAAGATGTTATGAACATTTTAGACTGGAAAACCAAACAAAGCAATGTTGAAGTGCCCTTTTTCCCTGCCCGTGTTCTTCTTCAAGATTTTACGTGAGTAATGAGTTTATTTTTTGTGAACAAATTCTCAGTGTGTTTCCTTTTTAAAATTCAGACTCCTTGGTTGGGGGAGTTGTTCACAACTGTAATCTCAGCACTTTGGAAGGCCAAGGCAGGAAGATCACTTGAGCCCGGGGGTTTGCAATCAGTATGGGCAAGTATGTACAAAAATAAAAAAATTTAAAAAATTAGCCAAATATGGTGGTGCATGCCTGTAGTCCCAGCTACTCTGGAGGCTGAGGTGGGAAGATCACTTGAGCACAGTAAGTTGAGGCAGCAGTGAGCCGTGGTCACACCACTGCACTCCAGCCTGGGGTGACAGTGCAAGACCCTGTCTCTAAAAATAAAAACTAAGAATTCAGACTCCCTTTTGGAGGGCTGTGTTTTTTAATTTTAAGGTTAGTTTATAAACTTAAATTTTGCCCTTTCTAAACTGAAGCAATTCATTAAAAATTAGATACCTGTTTTACATATCATTTATTCAAAAACTGCTTTTGCTTAACTACCTTCTTATGAGCTCTACATAACCGACAAGTTTCTCAAAAATGGAAACTTGATTTTATTTTGAGGTAGAGTCTCACTCTGTCACCTCAGCCAGAGTGCAGTGATGCCGTGGTAGTTCACTGCAGCCTCAACCTCCTGGGCTCAAGCAATCCTTCTGCCTCTGCCTCCCAAAGCTCTGGGATTACAGGCGTGAGCCACTCTGCCCAGCCATAAAAACTTGACTTTTTGATTATCTATCTCAACCCACCTATTTCTTTCTAAGTCTTTTTTGTCATAGTAAATGGCAGCATACACTCCCATTTGTTTAGGCTTCAAACCTAGGAGTTAGCCTTGATTTTTCTGTTTCTTTAGTACCCTCTAAGCAGTCTATCAGCAAGCTCTGTCAGTGCTACCTTTGAAGTATATCTCGTGTCCAATTATGACACAATCGTAGTTCACTGCAGCATCGACCTCCTGGGCTCAAGCTGTTATTGTATGCAGCTCTTATAGTACTTATGATACTATTCTGTAATCATTACTTTATCTTCTCTAAAAGTTTTCTGAGAACCAGAACTATGTTACTTGGCCTTGTACCATTGGCGTCTAGCACATTGAAGGCATTTGATAAATGCTTGTTATATTGTTGGCTGGATAGATGGGTGGATGAATGTAAAATGGCAAAAGCTACTATGGATAGTTTGGGGGGAACACGAAGGTACTGGGGGAGAGGGGCTGGAGCTGGGGAAAGGGGAGGGTGCATCAAAAAAAAACACAAGGCAGAAGAGAGTTCCACAGACACTTTCCTTGAAGTTCACTTATGCCTTCAAAAATTCTCTCTTATTTTTGGCACCTTTGCCCGAGTAATTCAGTTCTCAGATAATGTTTAATGTTAATTCTCGTTAAACCAGGATAACTCCTAACTTTAGATAATAAGTACGTTATGAAAAACGAATGTAAACTAGACAGGGATACTTTTTAAATATGAAAATGAAAAAGTACATATTATTTTTTAAGTATGTATAAAAAACAATTCGAATTATAATTTAACCATTCCTTATTTTTTAGTGGAATACCGGCAATGGTGGATTTTGCTGCTATGAGGGAGGCAGTGAAAACTCTTGGAGGTGATCCTAAGAAAGTCCATCCTGCTTGTCCAACAGATCTGACAGTTGACCATTCTTTACAAATTGACTTCAGTAAATGGTACTTCAATACAGATGTTTATAGACAGCCATGCAAGTTGATTGGCTGGAAATGTGTCATGTAGAGGAAAAGGATTAGAGATGATTTATGGCAGAGAAAAGCATGCAACTTTAGTGTTGGCTAGTATGTAAAAGGGACAACTGGTAAAAAGTTTATGGAATGGTGGCTTGTTTTGTATTTAGTCTGTTTAAAGTTATTTTCATATTTGTGTATTTCTGCTGCCATTTTAGAACCTGCCTTTTGGAGCGAACCTCTGAATTCAGGCTTTGTTTCCTCTTTGTTTTTTAACCTACAGTACTTGTCTTTCAGAAAGAATCCAAAGATGTGAGCCATGAATGTTTTTAATTATTTGATGATTAAAAACTTTGAGCTCACTAAAGCTGTATTTTCCTTCCACTGAAATAAGTTTCCTGTATTTATAAGGCTCCTTTGACCAAGACCAAACTAGAGAAGACATATTCCTGTTGCCATAAATTAACTTTTTAAAAACATTCCCTACAGTAGCGGAATAAGACTGCAATTTTTTATAGCCCGTGGGAGAGATTTTGCCCTCTAGATAAACTGTAGCTCTAAATTTCTTTTAAGTTGTTAGGGGGGGAAAAAGTCTTATTTCAGTACTTGCTAGAAGTTATTTAAATTGGTAGAGTATATGAAAATGGTTTTACTGGACGCTTAGAATTATGTTTTCATTTCTTACCTGTTTTTCTTTTTTTCATAATCTGAGATTTGCCTTTGAAACCTGAGTCAAATGATATATTAGCATTCAAACATCATTTACTTCCATATAGCATTCCTAGTGTGCATTTTTTTAAGTGTGCATTTTTAAAAATTTCTGTCACTTTTAAATGGCTTTATTTTGTTTTCTTTTTGGAATGACAGTGCAATACAGAATGCGCCAAACCCTGGAGGTGGTGACCTGCAGAAAGCAGGAAAGCTCTCTCCACTTAAAGTGCAGCCTAAGAAGCTTCCCTGCAGAGGCCAGACTACCTGCCGAGGATCTTGTGATTCTGGAGAACTAGGCCGAAACTCAGGAACATTTTCTTCACAGATTGAGAATACACCCATCCTGTGTCCTTTTCATTTGCAACCAGTGCCTGAGTATGAGATTGTTTTTCTTAATGTTGATTAATATCAGGTTATTTTGCAGTTAAGAAAATCACGTACATTCTCCTTCCCACTCAATTGCTATTATGTTACCTTCACACTATGTACTGGAATTGAATTTATTTTTATATGTATTTCCTGTTATTCTAAAAGAAGTAAATTTAGTGAACATGATGATCTCCAAGTATCATTCTCTCTTTCTGTTACTAACAAAGCAAACCTTTCTTAAGATTTATCTGTAAATATAATTCATCTTTTTGACGATTATAAGCAGAAAAATGGGGTTTCATTTTAGTACATTTGTACCATTCATTAATACTAATGACTAATACTCATTAGTCATTCTCTGTTTATAGTTTTAGCATTTTTTTTTCCCTACTAGGGGTTTCTTATCTTATTGTATTTAGAGCGCTATGTTGGCCCGGCGTAGTGGCTCACACCTGTAATCCTAGCACTTTGGGAGGCCAGAGCAGGTGGATCACTTGAGCTTAGGAGTTTGAGACCAGCCTGGGCAACATGGTGAAACCCCATCTCCACAAAAACTTACCCGGGTGTGATGTCATGCACCTGTGGTCCCAGCTGCTCAGGAGGCTGAGGCAGGAGAATCTCTTGAACCTAGGAGGTGGAGGGTTGCAGTGAGCCAAGATCACGCCACTGTACTGCAGCATGGGCATGGCAGAGTGAGACTCTTGAGAAAAGAGTTCTGTCCTAGGATTTGGCTAGATTTCCTAATAGGTAAATTTTTTAAAATAAGAAAAAGAGTTCTATGGCCAGGTGCAGTGACACATTCCTGTAATTTCAGAACTTTGGGAGGCTGAGGCAGGCAGATCACCTGAGGCCAGGAGTTCCAGACCAGCTTGGCAAACATGACGAAACACCATCTCTGCTAAAAACACAAAATTAGCCAGGCATGCTGGCAGGGACCTGTAATCTCAGATACTCTAGAGGGTGAGGCATGAGAATTGCTTGTACCAGGAGGCAGAGATCATAGTGAGCTGAGATCACACACACCGCACTCCAGCCTGGGTGACAGAGCAAGACTCTAGAAAGAAAGAAAAGAAAAGAGTTCTATGGCTTCTTGAAAAATATACTATAAAGTTTCCAAAGTCTTATTTTTATTTATTTATTTTTAGAGACAGGGTCTTACTATGTTGTTGCCCATGCTGGTCTCAAACTCTTGGGCTCAAGTCATCTGCCTGCCTTGGCCTTCCAAAGTGGGGTTTGGTTTGGTTTAGTTTGGTTTGGCTTTGAGACAGAGTCTCATTCTGTTACCTGGGCTGGAGTGCAATGGCATGATCATGGCTCACCACAGTCTTGACCTCTTGGACTTAGGTGATCCTTCCACCTCAGCTTCCCAAGTAGCTGGAACCTCAGGCATGCATTACCATGCCTGGCTAATTTTCTGTGTAGACAAGCGGTGTCACTATGTTGCCCAGACTGGTGTTGAACTCCTGGCCTCAAGTGATACTTCTGCCTTGACTGTCCAAAGTGCTGGGATTATAGGCATGAGCCACTGTGCCCAGCCATATTTTTTTTTTTTTTTTTTTTGAGATAGGGGTCTCTCTTTGTCACCCAGGCTGGGAGTGCAGTGGCATCATCTATAGCCCACTGCAGCCTCCAACTCCTGGGCTTAAATGATCCTCCTACCTTAGCCTCCAGAGTAGCTGGTACTACAGGCACACACTACCATGTCTGACTAATTTTATCTTCCTTTTTTGAGGGTAGAGATGGGATCTCACTATGCTGCTCAGGCTGGTCTTAAACAGACCTCACTCATGCAGTCCTCCCACTTTGGCCTCCCAAAGTGCTGGGACTGCAAGCATGAGGCACTCCACCTGGTCCTTTTAAAAATGTATTTACTTACACTTTAGTTTTTAAAAAGTTTAACACATTTAGGATTTAGAGTAGCTAAGAGTAATGGCCATTGAGTTATCCTAAGTACCAAGTAATATGTTAATTCCTTTGTCCCTGCCTGGATCTTCCAAGATCTGCCTACTTCTAAAAATTTGGGGCTATAATTTTAAGAGCACACTTAAAATTTGTGTGCTCTTTCTAAGGATTCAGTATAATCTGTGAGTCTTTTGCCATAACATTTTGGCAGTTTATGTAATTGTTCCTGTTGCCTAGTTGTCCTGGTTGTTAGGGAGCATGCTGACTTTTGAGATTAACACCTCTTATACATAAATTAATTTTCTGAAAAGGAAGATGTATTGATTCAAAATCATTGATGTCTTTAGCTTTTGTTTATAACTGGCAGATTGTAAGTGCTTTGTGCTATGTTTTTATTTCTAAAAATCTAATCTGGTGTAACATTTCCCCATAATTTTGACTCTTAAAGCATTAAGATCAGTTATATAGTAGTCCCTGGCTATGTGATGATAGTGACTCATTGGTGTCCTTTAATGTGTCAGTGAAGTATTAATTATAGATTGAAGTCAGGTTATGAGCCAATAAATGTTTGTATGGCACTTTGTTGCCATAAGTGCCGTTGAAGGGTAAAATAATTGGAGTGGTTCAGAAAGCTGTGTTCCCCGAGGCCCTGAGAAAAATTTCACTAAGATGTGCTTGGCTTCAAAAGATCACTCAACCATGAATTATTAAAGCAATCTTTGTTTTAAAAAAAAAAAAAGAGTAAAGTGATCTTTGTTTAAAAAAAAAAAAAAGTTGGCCAGGCGTGGTGGCTTAAGCCTGTAATCCCAGCACTTTGGGAGGCTTAAGTGGACAGATCACCTGAGGTCAGGAGTTCGAGACCAGCCTAACACGGAGAAACCCCGTCTCTATTAAAAATACAAAACTAGCTGGCTGTGGTGGTACATGCCTGTAATCCCAGCTACTTGGGGAGGCTGAGGCAGGAGAATCACTTGAACCCGGGAGGCAGAGGTTGCGGTAAGCTAAGATCGCACCATTGCACTCCATCCTGGGCAGCAAGAGTGAAACTCCCATCTAAAAATAATTTTCTAAAAATGTTACTGCTTAGAGGTTATTTTTGTCACTTAGTTTAAATAATTCATGTTGTTTGTCAATGCTGCATAGCAGTAATCAGCGCCCATCTCCCTAGTTTAACTGGCACAAGAGCCTAGTGGGGAGGAAAGTACATGCTTGTTGTTGAAGAAGCTACTACCTTCCTCTTTTCTTGCAGTAGATAACCCAACGGAGTATATTTTTATTATCATTTAAGTATAGTTTGAGACATTGCTGTAATGTGGCTTTCTTACACTCAGTAAAATAAAATTCATTTTATAGCTTTGTAGTATGTTATTTAAAGCATAACTTCTTTGTTGAAAAAATAATTCTGAAAAGTCTAGTAAATGGTTCTTCCAAGGATTTTAAGAATATATTTGTATATATATTTATGCCTAAGAATGATGGCTTAGAAACAAGGCAAGTCTTTTTTGTAATACATACATTTAATGCCAGCTCTTCTTCCTTTTAGACCTGAAACAGTGTTAAAAAATCAAGAAGTAGAATTCGGCAGAAATCGAGAGAGGCTTCAGTTTTTTAAGGTATAAATGATTCAAGGAAATTTTTGTATTGTAATATATAAAATAGTGATAGGTACAATTTTTGTATCTTTAGTAGTTGTTTGTTTGTTTGTTTGTTTTGAGACAGAGTCTTGCTCTGTCACCCAGGCTGGAGTCCAGTGGTATGATGTCAGCTCACTGCAACCTCGGCCTCCTGAGTTCAAGCAATTCTCTTTTTTCAGTCTCCCAAGTAACTGGGATTACAGGCACACACCACCAAACCTGGCTAATTTTTGTATTTTTAGTAGAGACGGGTTTTCACCTTTTGACCAGGCTGGTCTCAAACTCCTGGCCTCAGGTGATCCACCCGCCTCAGCCTCCCAAACTACTGGGTTTATAGGCGTGAGCCACAGTGCCTGGGCTATTTATTTATTTGAGGAAGAGTCAATGCTATTGCCCAGGCTGGAGTGTGATGAGCTTGGTTCACTGCAACCTCCGTTTCCTGGGTTCAAGCGATTCTCATGATGCCTCAGCCTCCTGAGTAGCTGGCATTTCAGGTGTGCACCACTGCCCGGCTATTTTTTGTATTTTTAGTAGAGACGGGGTTTTGCCATGTTGGCCAGGCTGGTCTCAAGCTCTTGGCCTCAAGCAGTCTGCCCGCCTCGGCCTCCCAAAGTGTAGTGATCACAGGCATGAGCCCTCTGCCTGGCCACTTTAGTCATTTCTGAAGGCCAAAGGCTTTAGAAATGCTTTTGTTCTTCAAATGAAATCTTACTGGAAACCTCATTGTATAAAGAAAGATGAAAACAGTGGCTCTAGTTTAGGAGAGACAGCTTGGAGGGAGGGTCTTGTACATTGAGCCTTTCTTTCTTTCTTCCCATTCCTGAGAATCTTTGGAACACAGCTGAATACTGACATTTGTCTGGACTTCTTAAACATTTTTATTTGACCTAAATTAATTTTGTCTTAATAAAAAATATATTTAGGTTCAGTATCTGTATATTTGTTACAAATATACAGTCCATGATACAAACTTTGTACATATCATATTGAACATTAATCAGAATATTTTTAGTGTTAATATTATAGCTTGATTGTGAGCACAAATTCATATACTAACATTTGTATTTCTTAAACAAAATATAGTGGAGTTCAAGAGTTTTTAAGAATGTGGCAGTAATCCCTCCTGGAACTGGAATGGCTCATCAAATTAACTTAGAATATTTGTCAAGAGTGGTTTTTGAAGAAAAGGACCTCCTCTTCCCAGACAGTGTAGTCGGCACAGATTCACATATAACGATGGTGAATGGTTTAGGGATTCTGGGGTGGGGTAAGTAAATGACTAAATATATTTCATTTCTTTGGGGGTAAGGATGTCACGAACATTTTAAAAAAACATATTATTGGGTTTCTATAGCCTCTTTGAGGCTCTGTTTTTTTTCATCTGTAGTAGCAATAGCAACAACAAAATCTTAATCGAGAGTTTGTGATACTGTTGTAAAAGAGGATTTATGAAAAGAAATTTACACAATGCCTGGCACAGCACTACCATTTGTGAAGTAATTGAATAAGGATGATGATATGTCTGCAAAGGTTACTTCTTTGTTTAAGGCACTTCTGTGGCTTCTCCTGGTCTTCTTTATAAGTCTAAATTTCTTGCCATTTTATACAAGGCTCTTCACAACATCTGGTGTTCTTTAGCCATTCATACATGCCCATCTTAGAGACTAGTCATTTCTTTACTTGTGTGGGCTGTCTCTTTTCATTTTTTTGGAGACAGAATCTTGCTCTGTTGCCGACGGTGGAGTGCAGTAGCTCAATCTTGGCCCAGTGCAACCTCTACCTCCTGGATTCAAGTGATTCCTGTGCCTCAGCCTCCCAGGTAGCTGGGACTACAGGCATGTACCACCACGCCCAGCTAATTTTTATATTCTTAGTAGAGATGGGGTCTCACCCTGTTGGCCTGGCTGGTCTGGAACTCCTGGCCGCAAGTGATTCACCTGTCTAAAAGTGCTGGTAATCCCAGGCACAGCTAGCTGTGCTCTTTTACACCTTGACTTTGCATAGGCTATTTCCTCTGGCAGAATGCATTCTGCCGACCGTTCCTTTTTGTTGAAATGTGGCTACTTTTAACTCATCCAAGACTGACCTCAGTTATCTTCTGAAAGCCTTAACTCCCCTTGCTGCAGTGTACCTCACTTTGTACTCACTCTTGCACAGGGTGTTATAATTGTTGGTTTTTTTGTCTTTTTCATTAGACTGAACTTGTTGAGGTTGGCAGGGACTAGGTTCTGTTTATATCTGTATCTTTACTATAGTACAGGGCCTAGCATAATGAATACTCAAACTAATATTTTACCTTGAATATACTTAAAACCAATATTGGCCAGGTGAGGTGGCTCACACCTGTAATCTCAGCATTTTGGGAGGCTGACACAAGCAGATCACGAGGTCAGGAGTTCGAGACTATCTTGGCCAACATGGTGAAACCCGGTCTCTACTAAATACAAAAAATTAGCCGGGCGTGGTGGCATGCGCCTGTAGTCCCAGCTACTCAGAAGGCTGAGGCAGGGGAATCACTTGAACTCAGGAGGTGGACGTTGCAATGAGCCAAGATCGTGCCACTGCACTCCAGCCTGGCAACAGACAGAGCAAGACTCCATCTCAAAAAACAAAACAAACAGTATTTTACCATGAATATAAAGTTAAAATAATAGTTTTTCAACCATGTGTGTGGAGTCATTCTTTTGGGAAGGTTTTGGGTTCAGTGTCCACATTAATAGCAATAGAGCAACTCTGTAAGGTACTGTGTAAGAAAAGCTCATGGAACACCTAGACATTCAGATGTTACAGAGATAAATTATTTTTAAATATACTGTGCTAATATACCTGTCTTTATTATGTTAGGGGTTGGAGGCATTGAAACAGAAGCAGTTATGCTTGGTCTGCCAGTTTCTCTTACTTTACCAGAGGTTGTTGGATGTGAGTTAACTGGGTCATCAAACCCTTTTGTTACATCCATAGATGTTGTTCTTGGCATTACAAAGGTAAGTTAAAGTAGGCGTAGCTCTATGACCTAGTGAACGTTATTTTTATATAAATGGAAGAGCCCTATGAGAGCAGGGATTTGGGTTCATTACTTCATCCTCAGGTCTCTGACATTAGCCACGTCATCCTGGTTATCATAGTAATAACAACAAACATAGCATTTACTTTGTACTAGTAAATCGAAGAAATCTGTTGTGTTCACTTCTGTTAGCTCATTTATTCCTCGTAACAAGCCTGTGAGATGGGTACTATTACTATCCTGTGAGAAAACTAAGGTACAGTAAGGTTTAGTGGCTTAACAAAGGGTCAGAGGGCTGAGGAGCACAAAGATTCTAACCCAGGCAGTCAGATTATTGAGTTCATTCTCTTAACCATTATATCTTATTAGTGCCTTGTTGCCTTAATAAATAGTTGTTGACTACATGATTTTTTTCTTTTTTCTACATGAATTTAAAAAAATGTTTAACAAAAGTTGATTGTATCTTCTTTAATTGAATTATTTGCCCATTAGAAACTGTGACTCTACCAAGTAATGCTTTCAAAAATGTGGACTGTAGAAATGTGATATATCAGATTTTTCTGTTGCTATTTTAACATTTCTCTGGATTATATAAAAACCTTTTCTCGTAATTTTTAAAATTCTGGCTGCAGGCCTTTAATACATACACTGAGCTTCCGAAGCATATTAATACATAGGCTCATGGGTTTCCTAGTGAACAATAATTTGTAACTCTTCTTCCTAAATGTCTGGCTTTTACTAACTTTACTTTAGTGATTAAGTCCTATTTTGTTAAATGAGTGTACCTGGAAAATGTTCCACGTATAATCCCAATTCAGATCCCAATCTCAGCATTTTTGGTTAGATTATTAATATGAAGGCTTTCAGGATACTCCACAGGGTAAGGAAATGATAATGCCTCCCTTTCAGCATTTAGTATTGATCCTTCTTCCCTAATTAGAAAAGAATTTGGCATCTTGTAAGGAAACGACAATGCCTCCCTCTCAGCAGTTGGTATTGATCCTTCTTCCCTAATTAGAAAAGAATTTGGCATCTTAGAGAAATTATCGATTCAGTATATGGAACCAAAAGATCAAGAAGTAAATTGGGAATTGCAGGATTATTCCTAAAGGAAAATAAGTATCCCATTATGTTTTTAGAGTAATCAGTTCTTTACTAGACATCCTGAAATGAATGCTGCTTTTTTGCTTTGCTGGCTGTTTTTTCCTAACACTGTTACTATGTGTTTTTGACAGTTTATTGCTAAAAAAGTTAGTCTATTATGTATGTTTACATTTATTGAATATTTTACTTTTTTTGAGATCCTTTTCTATTTGTGATCCTTATAAGAGTAATCATGTAATTTTTTTTTATGAAAGCAGCATTTGGTTTGTAATAGCTAATCTGCGTTTCTTTCATCCTAAAAAATATAACCATAAATGTAAGGAAACATCTTTACATTTTAAAGTTTGAGTTTCTGTATCTATAAAAAAAGAGTTTAGGCTTAATATTACTCATAGATTGAGGATAGTTTCACTCCTAGTCCCCTCCGTACTTACTGTCCCTATACCAATCTGAGACCATTTTACAATTTAGAAAAGACAGTAGCTGGTTGGGTTACTTGATAGTATAATAACCAAGAAAAATAATTTTAGAAGGAATTAAGTTTGAAACTGCATGTGAACAAATTCTACCAAAATGGAATTTGTGTGTAGTTAAAGATGCTGTAAACATTTTGGCCAGTAGTTATAATTTGAAAAATTTTTATAGCCAGTATATAATTTTTTTATTTAAATATACAGCTTCATCTGTCTACTAGTGTTTCATTAAGTCTACAATGCAGTCAGTGGTTAGCGAACACCACTGTTTTATGCACTGCTAAGAAAGAATAAGAGGCTGCGCACAGTGGCTCACACCTGTAATCCCAGCAGTTTAGGAGGCCAAGGCAGGAACATCACTTGACGCCAGAAGTTCAAGACCAGCCTGGTCAACATTGTAAGACCCTGTCTCTACAAAAAAAAAATTTAAACATTAGCTGGGTGTGGTGGCATATGCCTTTAGTTCCAGCTACAAGGAGGCTGAGGTTGGAGGATTGCTAGAGCTGAGGTGTTAGAAGCTGTAGTGAGCTGTGATCACATCACTGCACTCCAGCCTGGGCAACAGAGTGAGACCCTGTTTCTAAAATAAAGAAAAGGGGCTGCCAGCTAAACAGACACAGTATTGAGTTGATTTACAAGACGTGAAAATGTTAATCATAGCCACCTTGAGTTTTCAGGCCTTTTCTACCCTGATTAACAGTGACATTGAACCATTCTTCTGTTGACTCCTTATCTTAAATACCCACAAAACCAGAATGAGTTGATGTTTCATAAGAACAATGAAGGATCGCATTCCTTTACCATTGCTAGCACTGGTTAGAAATTGTATTTTATAGTTTTCAGATAATCTTTGCTAATTTTGTGTATATTTCTGTGTATCCCTTATATAGCACCTCAGGCAAGTAGGAGTGGCTGGGAAGTTTGTTGAGTTTTTTGGAAGTGGAGTTTCACAATTATCTATAGCTGATCGAACTACAATAGCAAACATGTGTCCGGAATATGGTGCTATCCTCAGCTTTTTCCCTGTGGACAATGTGACATTAAAACATTTAGAACATACAGGTAAGAAGATAAAAGATCATTAGAATAAACGTGTTACATTTCCAATGTGTTTGATAATATTTTATAAATTACTACGTTATACATGTTATTTAGTATTCACAAAATCATTACATTTTGTTGAAACAACGGCTGTCAAGTAAACATCAGATGTCTTTAAAGAGTGTTGTGTCCTCAAACCCTAGTTCTCTGTGACCCATTGAAAGCAGTTTAAAGGAATTATTCAAACCATTGATCCTAACCTGACTGTTTCCCCATAATGATGGATAACTCCACCTCCCCTTAGGGGTCAGAGGTTGCAGTTTAATGGAAGTCAGCCTTAAACATATTCATAGCACTTCCCTTCTACAACCAAGAGTAGAGGACCTATCAGACAAAGGGGTTTGGGAATCAGTTTTCTATCTAAAGAACCAGAAGCACAAAATTTTGCAGAAAACAGCATAGGACCACGGGTTCTAAATCTTTTTGTAACCTGATTAGGAATTTTGACTACTCATCTGTTGACTGTTTAGATTGAAATAGAAGGTACCTACTAAACAGGATATAACAGGATATGTTAATATTTCATAACGCTGCTATTTAAAAAGTAAGATCTTTTTAATCTCTAGTGGAGATCATTGTTGAGTTGCTCATTTCTAAGTTTAGATATATGTTTGGAGGATATATTCTAGTATTCTTCATTGTGGGGGCAGATTATTATGTTAGTGAATCAAACAGCAAAATTGATGAATGAGCCCCCCAAAAATGCAAAACTTCTGCATTTGAGTTGGTAGAACTTTCAAAGTAGAAATGATTAGAAGTGCCTCATTTCTTACATGTTAATCTTGAGTTAAGGTTTTAATGATCCTATGTAACAAATTATCCTAAAAGTTAGTGGCTTGCACGAGCAATAATATAGCTCATGGTTTCAGTGGGTCAGTAATTCAGACAGGACACAGTGGGGACAGCTCATCTCTGTTTCATGTCTTGGGCCTCAGCTGCAAGATTTGAAAGGCAGGGCCTGGAATCGTGAAGGCTTGTTCTGCTTGCATGTCTGACAGCAAGTTATGAGCTGTCAGCTGGGGACTTCGGTAAGGCTATCAAGCAAAACACCCTCCTGTGGTTTCTCTGGGTAGTCTGGGCTTTCTCACGTGGTACAGTCTCAAGGGTTAGGAGAAAGAGAAATGTAAATGAATATGTAAATACTATGTGCTTATCACTGGAATTCAGTACCCTTACCCCCAAAGATTTTAAAATTCCTTACTGAAGTCAGGCCCAGTATCTCACACCTAGCACTTTGGGAGGTTGGGGCAGGAGGATTGCATGAGAATCTCATGAGCCCAGGAGTTTGAGATATAGCAAGACCCTCATCTCTAGAAGAAAATTAAAAACTAGCCAGGTGTGGCAGTACACACTTGCAGTCGAAGCTACTTGGGAGGCTAAGGCGGGAGAATGACTTGAACCTAAGAGTTCAAAGCTTCAGTGAGCTATGATGGCACCACTGTACTCCAGCCTTGGTGACAGTAGTGAGACCCTGTTTCTAAAAATAATAAATTTATTGGCAGGGTGTGGTGGCTCATACCCAAAATCCCGGCCCTTTAGGAGGCCAAGGCAGGAGGATCACTTGAGGCTATCCTAGTCAGAACAACAAGATCCTCATCTGTACAAAACATTTTTTAAAAAGATTAACCAGGCACAGGGGTGTTCCCCTATAGTCCCAGCTGCTTGGGAAGCTGACATGAGAGGATTGCTTGAGCTCAGGAGGTCAAGGCTGCAGTGAGTTGTGATTGCAGCACTGCTCCAGCCTGGGCAACAGAGTGAAACCTAGTCTGAAAAAAATAATAAGTAAATAAATTTCTCACTGCATTTTGTTGTTGTTTTGTTCATCTTCGTTTTAGGTTTTAGCAAAGCCAAACTCAAGTCAATGGAAACATACCTTAAAGCTGTGAAATTGTTTCGAAATGACCAGAATTCTTCAGGAGAACCTGAATACTCCCAGGTATTTGCAGAATAACCCACCTAGTAAAGAGTGTAAATTGTGGGCCCAGTATGGTATAATCCCAGTGCTTTAGAAAGCCAGGGTGGGTTGATTGAGGTCAGGAGTTTGAGGCCAGCCTGGGCAACATGGTAAAGTCCTATCTCTGCAAAACAATGTAAACATTAGCTGGGCATGGCTTGTGCCTGTAAGTGCCAGCTACTAGGGATGCTGAGGTGGGAGGATCACTTGAACCTGGGAGGCGGAAGTTGCAGTGAGCTGAGATCATGCCACTGTACTCCAGCCTAGGTGACAGAGTGAGACTTGTGTCAAAAAGAAGAAAAAGTAAATTCCATAGTACCTGACCACCTGGATCTGAATCCCAGCTCTAAGATGTGTTAGCTGTATAAACTTGGGCAATTTATTTAGCCTTTCTGCCTCAGTTTTCTCACCTCTTAGATACGACAGTACTATCTGCCTTTCAGGATTCTTAGATAGATTAAATACAAATTCACAGAATAGTTCCAGACACATAGTAAGTGCTCAATAAAGGGTAGCTAATCTTTTTGTTGTGCTTTTTGAGACAGGGTCCAGCTCTCTCACCAGGCTAGAGTGCAGTGGCACAATCATGACTCACTGCAGCCTCAACCTCTGGGCTCAAGCAGTCCTCCCACCTTGGCCTCCCAAAGTGCTAAGATTACAGGCATGAGCTACCACCATGCCTAGTCCCCTTTTTGTTTTAATGCTATTATTATTATTTGATGTTATTATTTTTCAAGATACTTGGCAGGGCCTCATTTTACTGCCCAGGCTGGTCTCAAACCCCTGGCTTCCAGGGATCCTCTGGCTTTGGCCTCCGAAAGTGCTGGGATTACAGGCATGAGCCACTGGGCCTGGCTAAAGGGGTAGCTATTATTATTACTATTTAAGTAATGTTACTGTAGCCCATTGCTTTTATTTTATTCATTAATTTTAAATAGAGTTTTATTGTGAATTTTGTAATATTTTATGAGGCCTAGTTGTAGTTTGGAGGATTTTTTTTTTTTTATTTTTTTTTTTTGAGATGGAGTCTCGCTCCTGTTACCCACGCTGCAGTGCAATGGCGCGATCTCGGCTCACCGCAACCTCCGTCTCCTGGGTTCAGGCAATTCTCCTGCCTCACCCTCCTGAGTAGCTGGGATTACAGGCACGCACCACCATGCCCAGCTAATTTTTTGTATTTTTAGTAGAGACGGGGTTTCACCATGTTGACCAGGATGGTCTCGATCTCTTGACCTCGTGATCCACCCGCCTCGGCCTCCCAAAGTGCTGGGATTACAGGCTTGAGCCACCGCGCCCGGCCGGGATTTTTTTCATAGAGGGTTTTGCCATGTTCCCCAGGCTGGTCGTCTTTTTTAATTTAAGTTCTGGGGTACGTGTGCAGATCATGCAGGATTGTTACATAGGTATACACATGCCATGGTGGTTTGCTGCATCCATCCTCCCGTCATCTACATTAGGTATTTCTTCTAATGTTACCCCTTCCCAATCCTCCCACCCCCTGCTATCCCTCCCCTAGCTCCTCCATCCCCCAACAGGCCCCAGTGTGTGATGTTCCCCTTCCTGGGTCCACGTGTTCTCATTGTTAACACCCACTTATGAGTGAGAACATGCCGTTTTGGTTTTCTGTTCTTGTGTCAGTTTGCTGACAATGATGGTTTCCAGTTTCATCCATGTCCCTGCAAAGGACATGAATTCATCATTTTCTATGGCTGCATAGTATTCCATGGTATATATGTGCCACGTTTTCTTTATCTAGTCTATCATTGATGGGCATTTGGGTTGGTTCCAAGTCTTTGCTCTTGTGAACAGTGCCACAGTAAACATACATGTGCATGTGTCTTTATAATAGAATGATTTATAATCCTTTGGGTATATACCCAGTAATGGGATTGCTGGGTCAAATGTTATTTCTAGTTCTAGATCCTTGAGGATTCATCACACTGTCTTCCACACTGGTTGAACTAATTTACACTCCCACCAACAGTGTAACCACCAACAGTGTAAAAGCATTTCTGTTTCTCCACATCCTATCCAGCATCTGTTGTCTTCAGATTTTAGTGATTGCCATTCTAACTGACGTGAGATGGTATCTCATTGTGGTTTTGATTTGCATTTCTCTAATGACCAGTGATGATAAGCATTTTTTCATATGTTTGTTGGCCACATAAATGTCTTCTTTTGAAAAGTACCTGTTCATATCCTTTGACCACTTTTTGATGGGGTTGTTTGTTGTTTTCTTGTAAATTTGTTTAAGTTCTTTGTAGATGCTGGATATTAGCCCTTTGTCAGATGGGTAGATTGCAAAAATGTTTTCCCATTCTGTTGGTTGCCAGTTCACTCTAATGATAGATTCTTTAGCTGTGCAGAAGCTCTTAAGTTTAATTAGATCCTGTTTGTCTATTTTGGCTTTTGTTGTTATGCCCGGGCTGGTCTTAAACTTATGGCTTTAAGCAATTCCTCCTGCCTTGGCCTCCCAAATTGCTGGGATTACAGATGTGAACCACCCACGCCCAGCCTATGAAGTCCAATTTTTTAGTGTTTAAAGTGATCATAGTGACTCTTAATTCTTTGCTCTAATTTATTTCTACTTTATGATAAGAGTAATATCTTCCTCCAGAATAATCAGTTTTGATGTTACCTGCATCTGGTTTACTTGTATATTTTGCAAAATTCCATTATTAATGATATACGCCATTATGCAGTCTTACATGTTAAAGATATTTTACAATCTAAGTAAATAATTACCTGAAATTAGCCAGGAGTAGTGGCATGCTCCTGTGGTTCCAGATACTCAGGAGGCTGAGTAGGGACGATTGCTTAAGCCCAGGAGGTCAAGGCTACAGTGAGTCATGATCGTGCCACTGCACTCTAGCCTGGGTGACAGAGTGAGACCCTGTCATATTATCTGTTGGAAATTTATATCAAAATAGGTAGAATTCACTTCCAGGGAAGTCTTAATTTTAATAAAATTCATTTTCTAGGAGGGTGTCAGTGATCTCTAACAACATGGTATCACGGGTTTGGTTAACCGTTAAGCTATTTTTTGTGAGGAAATCTATTGTCTTGCCCATCTTCACTTTTTCTCATAGCATGCTCCTGTCTGGCATTATTTATTTTTTGGTATACTGTTTGTCTAGAATACAAGTAAGCTCCCTGTCTAAAATACAAGTAAACTCCATGAGGACAGGAACTTTGGCTTGGTATTATATCCCCGGCTTCTAGAAAAATGCCTGATACACAGTAGATGTTCACTAAACGTGTTAGGTGAATAAATAAATACATATAACCATATTGAAGGGCCAGCATAGGACCCATAGAAATTGAATTTGTATGCTACATTGGGCAAATCTTTTTACTTCTGATCATTTTTAAATCACTTTCACCTTTATTTGTTAAATCTAGTGCTTTGTCCACTTTTTTTCCTTGTTCACTTTTTTTTTTTTTTTTGAGACAGCGTCTTGCTCTGTCGCCCAGGCTGGAGTACAGTGGCATGATCCCTGCTCACTGCAACCTCTGCCTCCTGGGTTCAAGCAGTTCCCTGCCTCAGCCTCCTGAGTAGCTGAAATTATAAGCATATAGCACCATGCCTGGCTAATTTTTGTATTTTTAGTAGAGATGGAGTTTCACCATCTTGGCCAGGCTGGTCTTGAACTCCTGACCTCGTGATCCACCTGCCTCGGCCTCCCAAAGTGCTGGGATTACAGGTATGAGCCACCACGCCTGGCCTCTTTTTCACATTTTTTAAAATACATAAATGGAAAGAATAAGAAAAATGGGAAAACTTGGTTGGTAGAATAAAATGGAATAAATGTGCCTGTTAAAAATCCTTGGCCAGGTGCAGCGACTCATGCCCATAATCCCAGCACTTTGGGAGGCCAAGGCGGGCAGATCACCTGAGGTCAGGAGTTCAAGACCAGCCTGGGCAAGATGGTGAAACCCTTTCTCTAGTAAAAATACACACACACACACACACACACACACACACAATCCAGATGTTGTAGTGTGTGCCTGTAATCCTAGCTACTCAGGAGGCTGAGGCATGAGAATTGCTTGAACCCAGGAGGCAGAGATTGCAGTGAGCTGAGATGATACCGGTGCACTTGAGCCTGGGCAACAGAGAGAGACACTGTCTTTAAAAAAGAAAAAAAAAATCCTCACCAGGCCAAGTGTGGTGGCTCATGCATGTAATTACAACCCTTTGGGAGGCCAAGGTAAGAGGATTACATAAAGGCCAGAAGTTCAAGACCAGCATCATAAACAAGGACGCATCCCTACAATAAAAGGATGGATGGCTTGAGTCCATGAGTTTGAAGCTGCAGTGAGCTGTGAGCATCACTGCACTCCAGCCTTGAGGGATAGCAAGACCTGCCCAGGCTGGAGTGCAGTGGTGCAATCTCGGCTCACTGCAACCTCCACTTCCCCACCTCAGGCGGTTCTCCTGCCTCAGCCTCCTGAGTAGTTGGGATTACAGGGCCGCACTACCATGCCCGGCTATGTTGTGTATTTTTAGTAGAGATGGGGTTTCACCATGTTGGCCAGCTGGTCTCAAACTCCTGACCTCAGGTGTTCTACCTACCTCAGCATTCCAGAGTGCTGGGATTACAGGCATGAACCACTGCACCTGGCCGAAGACCCTGTCTCTAAAGAAAAAGTGAAAATAAACCTGACTGTATAAAGAAATAAAACTAAAATCGTTAGGATATTGATTTCAAGAGAAACTTCTTAAATGCATAATTATGGGCAATGAGCAGGATCACCTGAATCCATTAAATGAAAGTATAAGTAAGCCAGGTGTGGTTGCTTATGCATGTAATCCCAGCACTTTGGGAGGCTGCGGTGGAGGATTGCTTGAGCTCAGGACCAACCTAGGCAACCTAGTGAGACCTTGTCTCTACTAAAATTCTATTAGCTAGGCGTAGTGGTGCATGCCTGTAGTCCCAGCTACTTGGGGTGGAAGATCGCTCGAGCCCAGAAGTTTGAGGCTGTAGTTAGCCCTGATTGTGCCAGTGTGCTCCAGCCTGGGCAACAGAGAACCTTTCTCAATAGAAGTAATAATAAATAAGTGTAAGTTGGTTGGATCAGTCAGAATAAACATGGATATAAAATAATGATGAAAGCCATGATGAAAAGTTTCAAATTGGTTATATTCACATAAATGCATGAAGGAAATGGTAGAAGTACCAGAAGAAATAAATAGAAATCTAGTTGGGAAGTGGAATTTTTAACAAAATACCATACAGTTTCCTAACCAAGGAATAATAGCCTGGGCTGTAGCAGGCTGGGCAGTGAAACCCTCTGCAACTCTGCTGTGTCCCTTCAGCACCCTCTAGTGACCAGTCTTCATATTGTGTGCTGACAATGGAGAAATGTTTCCTAACCGTTGACCTCTGTGATCACAGAGCTGGCAAAGGAGGGTGGATTTGGAGCTCAGGGGCAATAAGTTGATAGCTGACACAGGCATCTATCTTGTCATTGGACATCTGTTAAGACAGTGTTTATCTTTGTGGGAAGACACACTTGGAAAACCACAGATTTTATATATACAGTACAGTTACTGTTGTAGTAGTTTAACTGCATGCTGATCTAGTCTTTTAGCAAATTTTCATGTTTCATACATTTAAATGGGCTTGTTTTTTTGTTTTTGAGACAAGAGTCTCGCTGTTGCCCAGGCTGGAGTGCAGTGGCGCGATCTTGGATCACTGCAACCTCCACCTCCTGGGTTCAAGTGATTGTCCTGTCTCAGCCTCCTGAGTGGCTGGAACTGCAGACGCATGCCACCACACCCGGCTAATTTTTTGTATTTTTAGTAGAGATGGGGTTTCATCATGTTAACCAGGATGGTCTCAATCCCCTGATCTCAAGATTCGCCCGCCTCTGCCTCCCAGAATGCTGGGATTACAGGCGTGAGCCACTGTGTCTGGCCATGGGCTTGTTTTAAGATCTTCATTTCTTGGGGTTGAGTTGATGTGTTACACCATTAAAATAAATTGCATTAAAATAAATATGAGTATACTCATTCTGCTTTAGAAAGTAATGCTTGAGGTTGGGCGCGGTGGCCCACGCCTGTTATCCCAGCACTTTGGGAGGCCAGTTTGGGCAGATCACAAGATCAAGAGATTGAGACCATCCTAGCCAACATGGTGAAACTCCGTCTCTACTAAAAGTAGAAAAATCAGGGCCGGGCGCGGTGGCTCAAGCATGTAATCCCAGCAGTTTGGGAGGCCGAGGCAGGTGGATCACGAGGTCAAGAGATCGAGACCATCCTGGTCAACATGGTGAAACCCCGTCTCTACTAAAAATACAAAAAATTAGCTGGGCATGGTGGTGCGTGCCTGTAATCCCAGCTACTCAGGAGGCTGAGGCAGGAGAATTGCCTGAACCCAGGAGGCGGAGGTTGCAGTGAGCCGAGATCGCGCCATTGCACTCCAGCCTGGGGAACAAGAGTAAAACTCCCCCTCAAAAAAAAAAAAAAAAAGAAAAAAGAAAAATCAGCCAGGCATGGTGGTGCGTGCCTGTAGTTCAGCTACTCGAGAGGCTGAGACAGGAGAATCGCTTGAACCCGGGAGGTGGAGGTTGCAGTGAGCCAAGATTGTGCCACTGCACTTTAGCCTGGCGACAGAGTGAGACTCTGTCTCAAAAACAAAACAAAACAAAAGTAATGCTTGAATTGGAATCTATAGTAAGGAAATTTCTTGTTCTTTCTCTTTCTCATTTCCTAGGTGATCCAGATAAATCTGAATTCAATAGTTCCATCTGTTAGTGGTCCAAAAAGACCTCAGGATAGAGTTGCTGTGACAGATATGAAAAGTGATTTCCAGGCTTGCTTAAATGAAAAGGTAGGTTTCTTTATTGTTACCCATGTTTGTCAACATGCTTTGTGCTAAGTCGTAAAGAACTAACAAAGTGATCCATAAACTCAGTTCACTGCTGTGCGTTATATATTAGAGTACACACCAGCAGCCCCCTTATTTTTCTTCTGACTGATGTGCAAGTCAGTCATTTGGTAAGCTTACTCCCATTTCCATTGTGAGGATCAGAGATTGATTGTGTCTATTTAAATTCAAATTATATAAAATTTAAAATTGAGTTTCTTAGTCACAGTAATCTCATTTTTAAATGTTGAATAGCTACATATGGCTCTTGGATTGATGAACAGCATAGATAAATGAATATTTACATCTTCACAGAAACTTTTTTTTTTTTTGAGACTGAGTTTCACCCTGTTGCCCAGGCTGGAGTGCAGTGGTGCAATCTCAGCTCACTGCAACCTCCTCCTCCCGGGCTCAAGCGATTCTCCTGCCTAGTATTTGGCTTTCCTTTTAGAGCTTTTCTTTTTATGATTTCTTGACTTTTTGTTCAAAGTTTAAACTTGTATAAAAACAAAATAGTCTACTGAATTGCCATATACCTGTCACTTAACTCAATAATTACCAACTTATAGCCAATCTCATTTCATCTATACTGCACTCACACACATAGGATCCCTTTGGAGCAAATCTTCAGGGTCATTTTAACAAAAAAAGTTAGTGCCATCTCTTGAGAATTACTGTAAGCAGGGGTGATGGAGAACAACAAAGCCAAATAAGATCTGGATTGTGGGTGGTCGGCTGGCCTCGCTTAGTAGATAAAAGTTTTGCTTCAGAACATCACCAGACTCCTGTCGTGCTTATGCAGATTCATGCTTCAGCTGAATTACAACTACTGAATGTTATGGGCCTTCAGCATCACTCACAAACAGGATTTTTAAATGTTAAATCATCAAATGTCAGGTGTCTGCAATGTTTTCTATCAGTCTTTTATTCTGTACATACCCAGAATATTTAGTTTATATTTTTGTGGAAATTTATGTAGGTTGGATTTAAAGGCTTCCAAATTGCAGCTGAAAAACAAAAGGATATTGTCTCCATTCATTATGAAGGAAGTGAATATAAGCTGTCTCATGGATCAGTGGTCATTGCTGCAGTTATCAGTTGTACCAATAATTGCAATCCATCTGTCATGCTTGCTGCAGGTAGGTTGTGGTTTATGGCCATACATTTTTTTTTTTCCCAAAATTATTGTTAGCTTTTCTGTTATATTAACTTTTTGTTTCTTAGATATGCATGAATATCGGTGTCTACATTTGATATTGAGAGACTTTCTGATATCTTAATTAGGTCTTAAGGAGCCTGAGTTTAATTTATGTTATTAATTTTGTTTTTATTACACAGAAAGTAAATTTACTGTTTACTATAACTTACCTATCAATTAATTTTAGGTTGTATTTGCTTCTCTTGTTATTTAGAAGTATAGTTAATTAGCAGGTATTTCCTGATTATCTAGAAATTAGCCATAACAGTGTGGTAGATTTCATTAAAAATTATAAAGGTAGTGAAAGATCATTGTCTTGGCAAGGATTGTAAGTGAAATCAATTCGTATACCCATTGGAACAATTCCTTAGTTGTATAAAACGATGCATAATGTGTTATATTGCCCTTAGCATATTGTGATTATGACTTAAAAAATGGTTCGGTTTAGAAAAAAAAAGAAAAAGAGAAGAAAGAGAAAAAAATATTTTGTTAATATCTACTTAAACGTGCATCGTTTGTTTCCATTTGTGTGAATGTCATCTGCCTATATCTTAATAATTTTGAACATGAAGACTAGTATATTTACTGCAATTTTAAATTTGTCATAAATGAAGCAAATTAGTAGAATAAAGTAGACAAAATAATGACAATAAGTTTATAAATTCAGACTTTTTCTCTAATCTGAATTGGCGATGAAATCTGTTAAATTATTTCTCACCTTCTTCTTCGAGTGAGAGAGGGAAAGAAACATTGCCATAATAAATCATTGTTTGTTGACTGTGCAGGTCTTTTGGCTAAAAAGGCTGTGGAAGCTGGTCTGCATGTTAAACCTTACATAAGAACAAGTTTATCTCCAGGCAGTGGGATGGTTACACATTACCTCAGTTCAAGTGGAGTATTACCATATCTCAGCAAGCTTGGGTAAGTGGCAGCTGTCTCTCTATACTGATGTTGATGTTCAGTAGGTACTGAAGCTGCTTGTTTGGGCCTTTCATATACAAAGAGAAGGCAGAAAAAATATGCTTTAGTTTTACTTGCTACCTTGCCATTACCATACAATTTTCGAAGGCTTATCACTCAGGAAACACTTACTGGGCATATCAACTGAGCAAAACACCACGTTGGATACGTAGAAGTAGGAGATGTGGTCTTAGCTTCAGGGTACTTAGTTGGAAAGACAAGACAAACAAGTACAACCAAGTAACAGTCGCAGTGTAAGAAACAGTACCAAGTATACACAATTTCTGTGAGCTGCACAGGTCAGTTCCGAAAAGAAAGAAATCTTATCGTTTACATTTATTAGCTGAAAATTGTCTTAATTTTAGTTTTATGAGGTTATTGGATCTATAACACATAAGTTTAAATTGTCCCTGAACTTTGGAGAAAGTAACGTGTTTTTAATGTAATCAGAAACAATTGATGCTAGTTGTGTGGGGATTTTTTTGTTTTTGAGACAGTGTCTTGCTCTGTTGCCCACACTGGAGTGCAGTGGTGCAATCACAGCTCATTGCAGCCTCAACCTCCTAGGCTCAAACAGTCCTCCTGCCTCAGCCTCCTAAGTAGCTGGGACCACAGGTGTGTACCACCACACCCAGCTAATTTTTGTATTTTTAGTAGAGACAGTTTCTCCGTGTTGGCCAGGCTCGTCTCAGACGCCTTGCCTCAAGTGATCCACTCGTCTCAAGCCCTGCAAAATCTTGTGATTACAGGCCTGAGCTACCACACCCAGGCTAGTTAGGTTTTCAGTGTGTATTTTGGAATATATGAGTCATCAATTCCTGTGCAAAACTGATGAATTTTAGATTTTTTGCTCTTAGAATATTATCTGTAAGTAATTTAGAGGATTATAGCTGTAATCTTTTAGTTATATCATCTTGGATTTATTGTCAGGGACTCTTCTTGGGTTTAATTGGTTGATAATTGAGGCATTACTCCTATCAGAGTGCCCAATTATAATACCTCTTTTGGGACCTTTGGTCAGGTTATTATAGCCAGGTCCTCTGATACTTTACATTTTAAACCCCTTGGATGGAAGTATACTATCAATTGTTTTAAAAGGTCATGTTATATTCCTAGCAAGTAGTATTTGAGAAGTTTTCTTGTACAGTGATAAGTGCTGTTAAGGCTCTTCAAAGGTTTACCTTCACTATAAATAGCATGCCTGAGAGTTAGACTTGATTGCTCAGAATGTTGTGAAAGGAATATATTGATGGAGTTTAATCCATGTGTCATGAATAGTCTTTTAAGTAATCTTATTACAGAGGTGGAAATAGAAGATAAAACTTGTCCTTTCTCTATAAATGTTGTGTTGTGCTATTGAATCACTTTTTTTTTTTTTTTTAAATGCAGATTTGAAATAGTTGGCTATGGATGTTCAACATGTGTGGGAAATACAGCACCCTTATCAGAAGCAGTTTTGAATGCAGTAAAACAGGTAAAATGTTTGGATTGGCAAGATACCTAAGTGATTTTCTTAACGTTTTGTTATTAAATTATAGAAAGTATATATTGATGTCTTTGTGTTTCTGTATACTCTGTACTTCTTGGCAATAATAACCTGTGAATCTTTAAATGATTCAAAGACTCATTTGTAGGGCCTTGAAATAATTCCTTAATAATGTGAGGAATTGATTGAGTTTATTCACAAGTTGGATAGTTCTATATTTAAAAATTAGTAATATGTTTCTTGGTTAAGCTTGCCCTCAGACCTTAATATTTAAGATTGCTTACATATGATTATCCAGATTTGTACCATCTTTAGAATTGAATATATTTGTGTGTGTGTGTTTCTTTTTTTTCAGGGTGATTTGGTTACCTGTGGAATTTTATCTGGAAACAAAAATTTTGAAGGTCGTCTTTGTGATTGTGTTCGTGCCAATTATCTTGCCTCTCCACCCTTAGTGGTAGCTTATGCCATAGCAGGCACAGTGAATATAGATTTCCAGACAGAACCTTTAGGTATCTTTTTCTTTATGTCTATGTATACCTACACATACTTTTTTCCACCGAAGTTGTTATATTTGTTAAATGTTTCTTAGACCATCTGTTCTTTGAATTATTTCAGGAAAATTTATGATAATGTATAGTTATTAATTTCTGTGTTTACAAGAAGAAAATAAAATGTGCAGGTAATTAGTTCTTCCAGCCGCTTAAACCTGTAGCACCCTGTTGAATCTTTTACTTGGTTTCCATGATATGTCTTTGAAAAGGTATGAACATTTTCAGAGAGTTGTTTTTTTACTGAGTATCATGTTCAAAAATTTTAACCAGGTACTGACCCTACTGGCAAGAACATTTACCTGAATGATATTTGGCCTAGTCGAGAAGAAGTTCATCGGGTTGAGGAAGAACATGTTATACTATCCATGTTTAAAGCATTAAAAGAGAAAATAGAGGTAAGAGTCTTAGGTGTTTCTTAAATAGTTTAATCAATTTGCAGTGTTCTTATTTCATATATCTTATCTTCTGAATAGAATAAAAATTTACATGATTTTGAATGCAGTTTTTAATGTGTAATCGTTTGTATCTGGAATCTATAATTAACAAGAAAATTGCTTAGAGTTATCAGAATTGATTGGGTGTTGATTGAATGATCCATGCAGCAAACCACTGTAGCACATGTTTACCTATGTAACAAATCTGCACATCCTACACATGTACCCCAGAAGTTAAAATAAAAGTTTAGGGGGAAAAGAAAGAATTGATTAGGTGTTTGAATACATCAGTGAACAAAACACAAAATTTCCCTGGGGAGAGGCAAATAAACTTCAAGAATAATTAAATTATACAATGTTTGTTATTTTTTATTATTTATTTTTTGGGAGATGGCACACTACTCTGTCACCCAGCCTGGAGTACAGTGGCCTGAACCAGCTCACTGCAGCCTCAACCTCCTGTGCTTAAGCAATCCTGCTGCCTCAGCCTCCCAAGTAGCTGGGACCACAGGTGCTCGCCACCAACCCCAGCTGATTTTTTTATTTTTTGTAATATAAAAAATAAAAATGCTCAGGCTGGTCTCAAACTCCTGGACTCAAGTGATCCACCCACCTCAGCCTCCCAAAGTGTTGAGATTACAGGCATGAGCCACTGCGCCTGGTCTGAGTAATGGTGACATGTTTGCCTGTAGTTTGAAGGCTTTGGTGTGGAACAAATATATGTTGAAGAAGCGGAAGGTTTTCTCCATTATAATATTCTTAGATGTTAACAGCATACCTCATGCATCCTTAGTCCCTCTTTAATAACATATAGAGATCTTTCTAAATTCTTTACTCTTGTGGACTCTGTAAAGTCTTTATGTTCAGATTATATTGAAACGTGCCTCTTAGAGTGTTCATGAAGATCTGGTATGCTAGAATTTGAGGAGCAAATTTTTAATCATTCTGTCCAAAATACGTGATGATTTTTTTTTTAGAATACACTGTTCTGGCTGGGCGCGGTGGCTCACACTTATAATCCCAACACTCTGGGAGGCCAAGGTGAGAGTATTGCGTGAGCTCAGGAGTTTGATACTAGCCTGTGCAAAAATAAAAATTTTTAATTTAAAAAAAATAAGAGTACACTTTAATTTTCCTTCCAGGTGGTTAAGACCTATTTTGTTGTTGTCCTGACTTATTTTATTCCCTTGATCATTTTCATACACCTCTTTTTCTGAGTCCTTTTATCTTTGCTTTGGTTCATCAACCAAAACTATATTCACAGATGGGGAATAAACGGTGGAATTCCTTAGAAGCACCGGATTCAGTTTTGTTTCCTTGGGACTTAAAGTCTACTTATATCAGATGCCCTTCATTTTTTGATAAACTTGTAAGTACTATTTCACCATTTGATCTTTTAAAGATTATTATAAACTAAGAAGTTTTATAAAGAGTTAATGCCTTGAACTTTTACCTTCTAGACCAAAGAGCCAGTTGCACTTCAGCCTATTGAAAATGCCCATGTCTTATTATATTTGGGAGACTCTGTCACAACAGATCATATATCACCTGCAGGAAGTATCGCTAGGAATAGTGCTGCCGCTAAGTATTTGACGAACAGAGGGTATGTGTACATGGCTTTAGAATGTTTTTGTTTTTTCTTGTTTCTTACTAAGAGGCTTCTATTGGTCACGTTCATTTTTTCATTAAATACACATTATCGTAGGTATCTGACTGCCAGTGTGTTTGTCGTAAGCAAGAATGGAGAATGGCGGGGGAACCTGTTGCACCTGTCTTTGCTTGTAACTTTAGAAAATGAAATTGAAATTTTAAATTGAGTCCTTATAGTCTAAATAAACAACTGATTGGAAATAAGATTTTTTGTTTTCAGTGCTACTTTATTGAAAAGTCAGCTTTGTTTGACCTACCAAATGAAGTCTGCTCATTTGGTTAAAACCAACCTCCCATTATTGGAGTAAGGAATTTAAGTGTGTATTTTATGGGCTATAAAATGTATATGTGTGAGGCTGGGAATGATGCGTATCAAATCAAAAGACAATGAATTTTCTGCTTCATGAGCCTAAAATTTTATAGGAACAATAAATGTAAAGGCCATTTATATTGGAGATATAAATTTAAAACTGATAAGATTTTATTTCATTTCTACATTAATCACATAGAGTTGCTCTGTTATCAAAGCACTGTTTTGACAACAGAGACAAAGTTTTGCTAAAAGCAGAATTTGTAATACTGCTACCTGCTTAGCTTATTGGATGGATGCTTGTTTGATGCTGGAGTAATTAAAATGACAAGCTTTTTCATTGAAATGTTTTTTGTTTTGTTTTGTTTTTGAGATAGTCTTGCTCTGTCGCCCAGACTGGAGTGCAGTCGTGCAATCTCAGCTCACTGCTACCTCTGCATCTCAGGTTCAAGCGATTCTCCCATCTTAGCCTCCCACCTAGCTGGGATTACAGGCACGCGCCATGAGGCCTGGCAAATTTTTGTATTTTTGGTAGAGATGGGGTTTCACCATGTTGGCCAGGCTGGTGTCAAACTCCTGACCAAGTGATCTACCCACCTTGGCCTCCCAAAGTGCTGGGATTCCAGGCATGAGCCACCGTGCCCAGCCAAAATGTCATATAAATATCAATACAACATAGCTTGTCTTGACGTGATAATACTGCATAGCTTTCATTATAAAGTGGTGAGAAATAAGTTTTCTTTCCCATAAATGTTTTTTGTTGTGATTTCCATCTTGGTCATAATTGTGACATACTTCCAAAAAAAACCAATCAACATTTCTCTCAAATGTACAATTTTTGTAATTATTATGCTTTCTGGTATGTATTTCTTAGCACATTTAATCCAGCAGTCCTCATCAATTAGAATTTTCTAAAAATAAAGACACTCAAACCTCCTACCACTTCTATCCTGAAGTAAGAAATGTAAAGGTACAAATTTAGAGTATTGTTGCCTCTGCATAAAAAACCAAATCAGAGGCTGAAAAGAGTCGCTCATTGACTGTTGAGATACTTAGTTTCAGTTATTTTTCCCTAAAAAGTTATATATAGTTACTAATCCAGTAGCAATGAACACCCTTAGCACCCAGATTATGATTTCTAAATATTGTTTCCCAGTACTGTGAACCAGTGCTTCATGAAGAAATTATTGATTCCAGAGCTGGAACTGGAAAATGTACATGATTTTACCAAAAATCACCAAGATTACCAAAAACAAGGGAGCTGTCAGAGACCACTAGGCTTCTGTCAAAAGATCTCAGGGCCAGGACCAGCTCATTAGTTTGAAAACTGGTAAATAATCAATTCTTTAAGCAGCGTTTCTTACATGGAATGTATTTCAGCATAACCAAATCACTGATGAAGGAAAGTTTGTCTTTTGTTTCTGGGTTTTTTTTGGATTTTTTTTTTTTTTTTTTTGAACCTCGCTCTGTTGCCAGGCTGGAGTGCAGTGGCGCAATCTTGGCTCACCGCAATCTCTGCCTCATGGGTTCAAGCAATTCTGCCTCAGCCTCCCCTGTAGCTGGGACTACAGGCACGTGCCACCAGGCGCAGCTAACTTTTGTATTTTTAGTAGAGACGGGGTTTCACCATGTTGGCCAGGAGGGTCTCAAACTCTTGACCTCACGATCCGCCCATGTTGGCCCCTGAAAGTGCTGGCGTTATAGGCATGAGCTAAGGCGTCTGGCCTGTTCGTTTGTTTCTAGAGACAGGGTCTTACTCTTGCCCAGGGTGGAGGGCAGTGGCAGTTGGCCCTCTTCTGCCTGGAACTCCTGGGCTCAAGCAGTTTTCCTGTCTCATCCTCCTGAGTAGCTTGGGACTACAGGCTCACACCATCATGCCTTGATAATGTTTAAATTTTTTGTAGAGATGAGGCCTCCCATTGTTGCACAGGCTGGTCTCCAACTCACCGGCTCGAGCAGTTCTCCTGCTTTGGCCTCCCAAAGTGCTGGTACTGTAGGCATGAGCCACCATGCCTGCCAGAAAGTTTTTCTTTAAGTTTTCTAGCTAAAAAATGAAGAAGGAATGATTGAATTGTAGTATCGCTATTTTACAGTCTCTAATAAAATAAGCAATCTAGACCACAATGAGCAATCACTGGTAACATTCCAGAAAAAGACAATTGGCTATCTTGTGTCTCCTAATAGAAGTAGGTATGACCTATGAAGCATTGTTGCCCAAAATTAAAAACTCAAATCTTGTCAAGCCACTGGATCTGACATGTGGTTTACAAGAACAGAAGGTAGAATAACATGTTAAATGATCCATAGAGAAGCAGTCAACACAATCTGGGTACAGAAAACTATCTATACAAGTGATGCCATTTCTTCAGATAGAGCACAAGCAGGAAGAAGGAGAGGGAACATATGTCACCAATTCTCAGTGTAGATGTGGCATTGGTTCCAGGACCACCCATGCATACCCAGTTCCACAGATACTGAATTCCTACAGTAAATCCTGCAGAAGCCACATGTATGAAAAGTCATATGTGCAGTTTTCTGCATCCTGTGATGAATACTATGTTTTCTGTCAGCGTTTGGTAGAAAAAAATCCATGGATAAGTGAACCCACACAACAAAAATTTATGTTGTTTAAAGGTCAACTGTAGATTAAAAGACTTGAAGTCAACTGAACGCATTAATGAACTGCATTTGAATCAACCAACTTATAAAAAAATAGTTTGGAAATAATCAGTGACATTTGAATATTGACTATCTCATGTTAAGAAATTATTGTGGGGTTTTTTTTGGTATAAAGATTTTTAAGAGTCTACATCTTTTAGTGAAATACTGAAATGTATGCTTTTAAAATATATCTCGGTTTAGCTTCAGAATAATCTAATGGGGTTGACTGTAGCAAAGAATCCGTAAGATACAGCTTGGTGATAGGTGCGTGGACATTCATGGTTTTGGTTTAATTCGTGTTTGAAATTTTCCATGATAAAAAAATATTTTTTAACAAGTTTTACAACTCAATAATACGTGATTATTCTCCATATGTAATGAAAACTGACTTTCATTACTTTCTTGTAGCCTTACCCCTCGTGAATTCAACTCTTACGGAGCTCGAAGAGGTAATGATGCTGTAATGACAAGAGGCACTTTTGCAAATATCAAGCTTTTTAATAAGTTTATTGGAAAACCAGCTCCCAAAACAATTCATTTTCCATCAGGACAGACGGTGAGGATGTACACAAAGTATTTAGACAGTTTCTAACTGGATCAAAATTTGTATTAAAGATTTTTTTGTTTGTTTTAATCTACAGCTAGATGTATTTGAGGCTGCAGAGCTGTACCAGAAAGAAGGTATCCCACTGATTATTTTAGCAGGAAAGAAATATGGTTCCGGAAACTCTAGAGACTGGGCTGCCAAAGGACCATATTTACTGGTATTAAATCTTAACATTTATCATTTTAAGCTTCAAAGAGTGTTAAATGTTCCCTTTTGTCAGTAACATCCTGTCAAAGCTTACTTGGATTTGGATTTTTTATAGTTATTTAAACCTTATAGGTATAGAGTTTCTTTTTTTTGTGTGTGTGTGATCTTAGGTAATATTTTGTACTAATCTAGTTAGTATCATTTTAATACTCTGAGTTTAGTTAAACCTACATCAGTCTTAATGAAGAAGTCAGTATAGTAGAAGGAAAGGAAATTCTGGTTTGGTTTGGTTTGGTTTTTTTGAGATGGAATCTCGCTCCGTTACCCAGGCTGGCGTGCAGTGACATGACCTCAGCTCACTGTAACCTCTGCCTCCCAGGTTCAAGTGATTCTCCTGCCTCAGCCTCCTGAGTAGCTGGGATTACAGCTGCTCGCCACCACGCCTGGCTAATTTTTGTATTTTTAGTAGAGAAGGGGTTTTACCGTGTTGGTCAGGCTGGTCTTGAACTCCTGACCTCATGATCCGACCACCTCAGCCTCCCAAAATACTGGGATTACAGGTGTGAGCCACCACACTCAGCAGAAATTGTTTTAAACTATTGTTTTATAGTAATTATTTATACCTATTGATCATATTTTTTTTGGTTTTGAGACTGGGTCTCTGTCACCCAGACTGAGTGTGGGGGCTCGATCACTGCCACTGCCGTCATGACTCCCAAGTGCATCAGTTCTCCCACCTTAGCCTCCTGAGTACCTGGAATTACAGCCATCAGTCACCACACGTGGCCAGTTTTTGTATTATTTGTAGAGTTGGGATCTCCCTATGTTGCTCAGGCTGGTATTGAACTCCTTGATCCTCCCACTGCAGCCTCCCAAGGTGCTGGGATTACAGGCTTGAGCCACTGTGCCTGGTCCCCACTGTTAGTTTTACTTGCCTTCTTTTGATTTAATTTTCCCCAATTTGCCCCATCGGCACATAAGAGACTCAGAAGTAGTGGGCCAAGTTTCACCTTTTTTTCCCCCTAAATAGGAGATTGTGGTGCCTGGCTGTCTGCCAGGAGAACAGTTCTCCTGAGGCTGTTTCCTTGTTGCAGAGCAAATAGGCCATCTGCTGGGAAGAATAGTCATGTGACATGTGCTTTCTGCTATTTCATACTCACAAGTGCTTCTTTACAATTGTAGTTGTAAAAAGGCTGGCTGCAACACAGATGTCATGCAGACCTCATTCTTATTTTAATCTGTAATTTCTCCTTTAAAATGTAAATACTCTGAGGGGTATGGGAATAAACCAAAATCTCATCCTTCCAATATACTAATTACAAGTATTATTTATGAGTATTAATGGTAGGTATAGGTTCCTTTTATCCTGGAAATTGTCTTAGTCTTTGTTTCTGATGTTGGAAGCTTTCCGCATATGGCAGGTGATGCGTGGCTGTCCATTTGTTAGACATTCAAAAAACTGATTACAAGCTGTGGATGGGAGCTGGATTTGTCAGTGGACCTTACTGTAGGAGGTGATTGGTAGATAAGCCACCTTTTTCATTAAGAGATTCTGTATGTCATTATCTGTATTTTCTCTGAGGCCGCTCAGCTTCTTCAAGGAGAGAGACTCATTCAGGATGTAGACTTCTACTTAGTCCTCTGTTTTCAGTCTTGTATTCTCAAGCTTCCCCTATGCCCAGTGATTGTCAGTCTAGAGAACGTATTCTCTTTGTTATTTCTGCTATCACAAAAAATAAGTAAAAAAAAAAAAAAAATTTAAAAAGGGGTGATGGCACTCCCAAGGAATAAAAGTCGATTCTTAGGTGGTAAAAAAAAGTTTTACTTTTTACATATAAAGTACAGGCAAATATAGAGTACATAAAAAGATACACGGCATCTTAGTGGTATTAAAATTTTGGAGAGAAGAGGGGTGAACAGGAAGACACAATTATGGAAAAAAGTCTGAAAAGGCTTTTTAGGTAGACAGTGGAGAAAAAAGTTGAAAAACAGAAATCTAGAGCCTTTGGCTCATTTTTTCCAGAGAATAAACCTCTATTCTTCTGGAGTGGGGATTGAGCTGGATCTTACTGCTTTATGTGGCCTTATAACCTGTATCCCCCAGTATTCTGAGACCCTCCTACCTCTGAGTTTCAGTCCTTTTCCTGGGTCCTGTGTTGCACATTAACTCAGACCTTATTGGCGTCACTCCCTAATTTCATTTCATCATTCTCTAGTTTCAACACTGTAATCCAAATCAGTTACCTATCTCTGTCTTCTAAATATTCATAGAATTCATTCTGTTCCCTTTGTTGCTCTGGGCTTATAGCCTCTTTATTATTATTGTTATTTATTTATATATTTTGGAGACATGGTCTCATTCTGTTGCCCAGGCTGGAATGCAATGGCATGATCTCACCTCCCTGCAGCCTCCACCTACCAAGCTCAAGCAATTCTCCTGCCTCAGCCTTCCCAGTAACTGGGATTATAGATTATTTTTCTGAATTTCTGAATTTTTATGGAGCTCCCTAAATTATTTTGACACCCACCCCCGCCCGCCCCGCCGCCACCACGTCCAGCTAATTTTTGTGTTTTTAGTAGAGTCTGGGTTTCACCATGTTGGCCAGGCTAGTTTCAAACTCCTGGCCTCAAGTGATCTGCCTACCTTGGCCTTCCAAAGTGCTGGGATTGCAGGTATGACACACTGCATCCAGCCTATTCTTGTTATTTTTTATTTTATTTATTTATTTATTTCTATTTTTTTGTAGAGACAGGGTCTCAGTATATTTCCCAGGCTGATCTCAAACTCCCAGCCTCAGCCTCCAAAGTGTTGGGATTATAACCATATAAGCCACTGCACCTGGCCCCATATACCTTCTTTATTCGTTTATTTCAGTTTCATTTCAAGAGTGTTGAATGTTTGATCTGCTGTGTTTAAGTCCTATTTTGGGATCAAAGGAGCCGGCCCATTTATAGAGCTCTTATGATGTGGTAAGCAGTGGTAGTACCTAATCCTAGAGCAGCGGAGGGGGTCAGAATAATTTAGGGCGCTCCATAAAAATTCAGAAATTCAGAAAAATAATCTATAAAAAGCTTCTGTAAATACTTTGATAGCACATTGATTCAATATGAGGTATTAGACTAAAAGTGTTTAGAGAAAGGCCAGAGTAGATTTTTCTCCCCCTTTAAATGTTCAGTAAATAACTTTCAGAAGGAAAGTTATGAAGGAAATAAAATGCACATTTGTTACAGGGTGTGAAAGCTGTTTTGGCTGAAAGTTATGAAAAAATACACAAAGATCATTTGATTGGAATTGGCATAGCTCCACTTCAGTTCCTTCCAGGAGAAAACGCAGATTCCTTGGGCCTCTCCGGTAGAGAAACATTTTCTTTAACATTTCCTGAAGAACTGGCTCCCGGAATTACATTGAATATACAGGTATCTCTAAAATTTTCAAATATGATTATGCACTCTACTCAGATGTTTATGAATTAAGAATCAATTGCTGTAAATTATATACTAATGTCACTTAAAGAATGTTAAGTTGCTATTTAAAATGACTTTCCTTCATAATTAGATCTATGTTAATCATAGTTGGTGTTCTCTGAGGAAAAGTGGAAAGAACTGGATGCTTACACCAGAAAAAAGTACATGGAGGGGAATCTTGACTTCCACTTAACAAGTGTCAGCTTCCTTTTCATGGTTTTCAGTTTTTGCTGGCCTGATCTAATTTTAACCCAGGCATATATACCACTCCAAAGAGAAGGCAAAGTTGAACTTACAAGGGTAGAGCAGCACAGACTTCACAACTAAGAAAAAAAGGGAAACGAGTAGGAGTTATTGATTACATGCAATGAATATTTGGTGTAAAATGAATGTGAGTAGTGAGTATAACTTCCCCAATTAATAAGTCAATCTAACTGCAACTGTTTTTCTACTTAGCTGTGAAGCCCATGGTCAGGTATCTCAGGTGTTTTTCAGGCAATCAGAATATAGGAAATTAGAACCAGGAGAAATCAGACAGAATATGTGGCAAGTATAGTCATTGAATGGGAAGACAGATGGTCTTAACCATCAAGTAGCACCTGGAAGATTTACTTGCTCACATAAGATGTTTTTGTTTCTTTAAAGACGAGCACTGGAAAAGTATTCAGCGTGATTGCTTCGTTTGAAAATGATGTGGAAATAACATTATACAAACACGGAGGATTATTAAACTTTGTGGCACGAAAATCCTCATAGTATCTACTTACCATGGATACCTTTCATAACTAGTAACTGCAAAGCCTTTTGTGCTGGACCCAGGAATCCTTACCATGGAGCTACAGATAGTCCCATTATACTCACTTCTCTCATCCATGGATGTACATGATGATGAATCAACGTAGTGACTGAAATGAAATCTTCTTGATTTTAAATAATTTACGAATGGTGCTATTAACATTGCTAAAATCAACGTGTGAAGTGTGTTGTGGAAGAGACCTGTAAGTATGGGGGGGGATATTTTATCAGACCATTTTGTAAATAAAGGCAGAATTTGTGTTGAAGATTCTTATATGAATAACCTTCCTGGAGTTGTTTAGTTTTGCACCTATAAAACTGTGTACTACTGTTTGTTGGTTTAAGAGTAGCAGATTGAAATATAAGAAGCCAGATTAGACTCTAAAATTGTGGTCATTGGACTCTGATTTGTAAGTGGACCTTTAAAGTATATTAATTCCTTTTCAGTACTGAGCTGGACACATTTGGCATTCTGTTTGTCATATACCAGGTTTATCCTTAGTTTAACTGCAAGGGATAGAACCTTCCCCAGGTTACAATCATTCTGTCCAATCCAGCCAAGGTTCCTTCCACATGAGAAGATGGACCATGGCAAAATACAACTGATTGTGTGGCACTATGTATTAGTAGTGGAAATATGTATCACATATGATGCAGCCTTTAATTTTTCAGCAGTTTGCCGCTGTGACTATCTGGCAAGCCCCAGATGGCATTATATTAATTGGATTAGATTATTTTGCTCACCTATGTAATACTGTAACTTCTTACAACCTAGTATTTTCAGTATCATTAACCAAAATTTCACACTCATAGTTCCTAAAGAGAATGTTATTTAATCATTAAACTCTGAACTGGTTTCTTGTAGGCATTTAAATTATCTACCCTTAATTATATGGGTGGTCAACCCTATGCATTTCTTAAGTGTTGCTATTTCTTGATTATTTAAATTGATTTCCTGTCATTTTGAATCATTTATCACCTGCGATGCATGACTCTATTAATTTTGTTATGTTACTGTTTTAACCAAAGCTGACTGTAAGGATAAAACACTTAAATTGTTGCTGAGTACCGTATATCCTCAATATGCATGTCTGCCCATCACATCAACTGTTCTGTCAACAAGATGTTTGGTAATTTTTTTATTTTTTTTTTTTTGAGACAGAGTCTTGTTTTGTCACCAGGCGCCAGGCTGGAGTGCAGTGGTGCGATCTCGGCTCACCACAGCCTCCGATTCCGAGTTCAAGCTGTTCTCCTGCCTCAGCCTCCTGAGTAGCTGGGATTACAGGTGCAAACTGCCATGCCCAGCTAATTTTTGTATTTTTTAGTAGAGACGGTGTTTCACCATGTTGGCCAGGATGGTCTCGATCTCTTGACCTCGTGATCCACCCACCTCAGCCTTCCAAAGTGCTGGGATTACAGGCATGAGCCACTGTGCCCGGCTGGCAATTTTTTTTAAAAGGTTGGAAAATTAATTATGGAAGGTTGTATACCGTTTTTTTTTTTTTAAACCTAGCAGGCCAAAGGTTAATTGTAGTGATTTGTTTTTCACATGGAGATCTTTCTATGACCTAGTTAAGTTACGGCAATTCAGAATTAATTCACGTTACATAAAGAATTACTTCTTTTAAGCAAATGCTGAAACTACCAAACCAGTGGATGAAGACCGCTGAGAACTTTGCACATAATCATACAATCTTTTGAAAATATTTTGCAAATATGTGTTTAGACAATAAGATGGACTCGAATTTGACAAAATGATGTATTTAAATTTTTTATAAGTATTTTCTTTGTTACTTTCAAATTATATTGTGTTCTTGATATATGCTGTATATTTGTCATTGCATGTGTTTTTAATTTACATGAAAACATGAGTTAGGAGAAATTACAAGTTGAATGATAAAATACCTGTATGAGCTCTTAAGAAATAGTAATTCCAGATTGTGTAGGGGAAACAAATCTATGTTGTTTTGAAAGCATACTTTGTATAAGTTATGGGCAGAGGCACAGGCATCCTCAGCAGCTGATTTGGGAGATGATGGTAAAGCTAGCTAACTATGAATTCCATATTGACATATCCAGTCCACCTAGTCCAGTAATAATACAAGCAAATCTTGTATTTCAGGAACAAATCAAGGTTCTCTTAATTTTTTGGCTTGTATACAATGAGGTGAAACTTGATAACATGGTTTTAAATTAAGGAGGAGAGTCGTGGATGTGTGTTTTGATGTGTTTACCTTATAATTTTGCCTCTAGCCATATGCTATGTTTGCAAAATGTGGTATCCGTTAGTTTTCATCGTCTATATCTTCTTTGTTGACTATATCTGGGTAATTTTGTGTTACCCAAAAAATAAGGAAGCATAATGTGAGACACACAAGAAAAGAAAATCAATGTTGTGAGCTTAAAGTACAATTTCAAAGGTCATTACCAACGCATTTTTTATACTTTAAGAACATTATGCTACATATTGCCATCTTCATATTTTGCTACTCTTATACAATGAAATCAGTGAAAATGTTCCGCCACTGAATTGCCATTGTTATATCTAAAAAGTTTCTAAGATGACAGTTGTCACTGTTTTCTCCATGCTGACATTTGAAAGAAGATACTGGAAGGTCCTAGAATCTCTCTAGCCAGATTGCTCAGTTTTTCCTTGGTAATCAAACAGCAGTTGTATTAAAGGAAAGTAAAGCTAAGACCTAAATCAGAATCATAGTTGCCTGCATATATGGTAACAATGTTGTATGCATTTGCTTTCTCAGTGATGAGTAAGAGGATGAGGAGAAATTATTTGACTGACATTTTCCTGTGGTTGAATAGAAGACACCTTTCTTTTGTCTTTAGGTTTAGGAGAAGATACTAAGATACTGGATGTTTATTCTGTCTTAGTCTGATTGGAGTAATAAGAGAGAAGAAGAGGATGAACTTTGGCTTTTTCAGTGTTTTTTCCCCTAAAGGGTGATACTGCTGATGTTTCTATCAATTTTACACATAATATGTGGCTATGAAACCATATATCTCACTTAAGTAACTAAAAATCATTGTTTATTATTTAAAGCCAACAAAACAGTATAACAGTTTTAAGTTCAATAATGTTAAGTATTGTATAGAAATATATTGGAGGCAAAGTTCAGTTGATGACAATTGTGTATATGTTACTGATGCTGTAAATTATTTTTAATAAAGAAAATTGTATTATCACATTTGATTCTTGTTATATTTTGTAGTAGTGCGGGACAGGTGGAGGTGATTCACTCCTGTAATCCCAACACTTTGGGAAGTGAAGGCAGGAGGATCACTTGAAGTCAGGAATTTGACCCCACCCTGGAAAACATAGCAAGACCATATCTCCAAAAAAAAAATAGCGTGGTGTGGTGGTGTGCACCTGTAGTCCCAGCTACTTGGGAGGCTGAGGCAGGAGGATTGCTTGAGCCTAGTTTGAGGCTGCAGTGAGCTATGATTAGGCCACTGCTCTCCATCCTGGGTGACACAGCAAGGTCTTGTCGTGTGTTGTCACCATGAATTTTGTGTTTACGTGGTGTTAGCACTGAATTGTAAGCATTTTTTTTTTTTTTTCAGTATTTCCCTATCATTCTATTTATATGATCCGTGAAAGGATCACATTTTATTACCAATATTGGTAACTTGTGTTTTCTTATTTTTCTTGATCAGTCTTTCTGAGGGGTTAGAAATTGAATTAATTTTTTAAAGAGCCATTTTTTTTTTGAGATGGAGTCTCTGTCGCCAGGCTAGAGTGCAGCTGCACAATCTCGGCTCACTGCAACCTCCGCCTCCCAGGTTCAAGCGATTCTCCTACCTAAGCCTCCTGAGTAGTCTCAGCTACTCAGGCACGTGCCACCACACCCAGCTAACTTTTGCATTTTTAGTAGAAACGTGGTTTCACCATGTTGGCCAGGGTGGTCTCGATCTCTTGACCTTGTGATCTGCCTGTCTCGGCCTCCAAAAGTGCTGGGATTACAGGCGTGAGCCAGTGCACATGGCCAGAGAGCCAGTTTTTTTACATTACTTATTTTCTCCATTGTTTTCTGGTTTTGGGTTTTTTGTTTTTTTGAGATGGAGTCTCGCTCTGTTGCCCAGACTGGAGTACAGTGGTGCAATCTCGGCTTACTGCAACCTCCACCTCCCGGATTCAACTGATTCTCCTGCTTCAGCCTCCTGGATAGCCGGATTACAGGTGGGCGCCACCATGCCTGGCTAATATTTAGTTTTGTATTTTAGTAGAGACAGAGTTTCACCATGTTGGCCAGGCTGGTCTCAAACTCCTGACCTCAGGTGATTGGCCCTCCCCAGCCTCCTAAAGTGCTGGGGTTACAGGCGTGAGCCGCCACCAGCCTAGCCTGTTTCCTGTTTTATTGGTTTCTGCTCTTAAATATTTTCTTTGTTACTTAATTTCCTCCTTTCCCCCCAGCTTTGTAAAACTTTTTCTCCAATGTAAATGTAAATATTTAAATTTCCCTCTAAGCACTGCTTTAGCTGTAGCCCACTGTGGAGACTAAAGCCAACTTTGAACATTTTAAACAACTTGTAATATATAAAGGAAGCATCGTAAAGTTGCTGAGCCATTGTTTTATAATATAAAATCATCTCTATAATCTCAGTGTAAACTGTTCATTTTGTTTCACTCCAGTTTATCAGAGGTTTTTTTTTTTTTTAATTATAAAAATAGAGGTGGGGTCTCACTGTGTCGCCCAGGCTGGCCTTGAACACCTGGCCTCAATCAGTCCTCCCATCTCAGCCACCCAGACTGCTGGGATTACAGGCCTGAGCCACCGTGACCAGCCACTGAGCTGTCTTTGAGAGCCACTACTTAAAGTGGTCCAGTAGCCAACTGAAGAAGCATTAATACATTGTACTAAATAAATAAATGACTTTTTATTCCCTTTAGAGACGGATCTCACTATGTTGCCTAGGCTGTCCTCGAACTCCTGGGCTCAAGCACTTTTCCTGCCTGAGCCACCTGTAATAGCTGGGACTACAGACGTGAAGGCAACACCATGCCCAGCCTAAAATGACATATCTTGTACATTGGTGGAACTTTTAAAAATCGTGATAGCCAACGTTGGCATTATCGAGAGGAAAACAAGATTTGGCGACACGTATTAAGAGGCTTAGGCCGGGTGCAGTGGCTCATGCCTGTAATCCCAAGACTTGGCAAGGCTGAGGATCACTTAACCCAGGAGTTCAATACCAGCCTGGAAAGCATGGCGAAACCCATCTCTGCAAAAAATTAGCCGGGCGTTGTGGCGCATGCCTGTAGTCCCAGCTACTTGTGAAACAGGTGGGCGGATCCCTTGACCCCAAGAGGCAGAGGCTGCAGTGAGCCGAGATGATGCCACTGCATTCCTGGGCGACAGACTGAGACCCTGTCTTAAAAAAGCTTTAAAGGTGTTTATTCTCTTATACTTAGTAGTATGACGCTGAGCAGTTTAAACACGTCATTTAAAATTTACAAAAGATTTACGTATGAGGATATTTTTAAAAACAAGAAAATGCTCACTTAAAGTGAAAAAGGCGATTTACAAAGTACTTTTTGTTTTCTTTTTTGAGACGGAGTCTTGCTCTGTCGTCCAGGCTAGAGTGCAGTGGTGCAACCTCAGCTCTCTGCAACCTCTGCCTCCCAGGTTCAGTCAATTCTCCTGCCTCAGCCTCCTAGTAGCTAGGATTACAGGACTCACCACCACCCTCGGCTAATTTTTGTGTTTTTAGTAGCGTTGGGGTTTCACCATGTTGTCCAGGCGGCTCTCAAACTCCTGAGCTCAAGTAATCTGCCCCCATTGGCCTCCCAAAAAGCTGAGATGGTAGGGTGAGCCACCTCGCCCTACCAAATACAGTATTTCTAAAGAATTCAGGGAGCGTAAACAGGCACATTCCAAAAAGGGCAGTTGTGGATCCAGTAGCCGTGCCTCCAGTTATCACAATTTCCAGATTCAGTCTTAATTCCCATTCCCTGATGCAAGAGAAGTAGAAAAACACAGACCCGTAGAGGTGGAATGAGAGGCGGAAGTAATTGAGAAGCCGCTCGAGGGAAAAAGCACGCAGAGAGGCCTAAGGGAGCCGGATTCCAATTCTGATTACAGAAAATCCAAGTTGAAATCACTCTTTGACAATCTAAATGAATCAGATATTATGTTCCCCTGGGGTTGGGAGAAACAGTCCTGCTTTTTGGTGATTAGAAGTGAAGTTGGTAAGAACTGTATCTAAAGCAGGGGAAGAAGCCTCCCTCAGTAGGTGGTTGATACGAGTTTGGGAGTCATCCAAGTCAATCAGGGTGACTGTAGATAACCCGAGTGTGTGATATCCTGACAGAAAACAAAGGGTGGATGTGCATCGGCAAAAGCAAAATACAGACTAAGTTGCAGGCATGAGTGGACCAGTGCCCAGGACTCTCTTCCAGTAGCCTCCAGTAGATAGAGTGCTCCTACTTAGCGGGGAAGTCCTGCTTGGCTGGAGAAGGGCATCAAGTTGTATATCAGGGCCTCATGCCCTTGACAGTTAAGATCATCCAACTAACCTGGCTGTTACCGCATGAATCTCGTATAGCCTTCTGAAAATCATGGGGTCTCTGCGGACTTTACCGCAGAAAGAGAACCCACTGACTGCACTACCTACATAAAGAGTTTGACCCCATCACCAGTTATATTTCTCAGTGTAAATGAATCATTCATTCACAGGAGACCCGAACCGTGGTGACCCCAGCCCCCTGGAAAGTCTGTTGGAGGGGGCGGCTTCACTCTCCCTACACATCTATTATGTTGAATTAACTGGTTTAGGAAGAGAGGAGAAAACTAGTGCTGTGGCAAGAGTCTAAACAGAGCAGGGTGACCAGCGTCTGTTGAGGCTCTATGACCGCTAGGTTTCTCGTTTCCTGTCAGTACAAGGAGCTAGTATACCTACTGGATAAATAAGACCGTTCGGGGTTTTTGTTCTGTTTTGTTTTTTTGAGACGGAATCTCACTTTGTTACCTAGGCTAGAGTGCAGTGGCGCAGTCTGCTGACTGCAACCTCAGGACCGTTGCAGTTCCTAGGGGTGGGATGGGGTCGAGTCTCCCTGGGGCCACGTTTTCCAAAGGTGGCCTCCAGGATACATGCATCCAGCAGAAGGAGGGAAGGCTGGGAAACAAAAACGTGGATGTAGCTGAGCAGCTGTCAGTGTTACCACCACCTCTACGTGGACCCTGGGGAACTCCGAGGTGCCACTCAAGAGCCGGAAGCCCGCCCACTCGGGGGTGGGGCTGCAACCCAGAGAGCCAATCTGGAATAAGAAGCCAAGTTCCTGAAAACGTAGCCGGATTCTGACTGGAATACTTACCGTGAGAAGGCGGGGCAGGGTTACAGAAAGCCAATCAGAAACCCGATCTCGGAATTCCTGTTCGCAGCCTCCGAGGCGGGGCCGGGAAGAGGCCTGGTCTCCCGGCCGCGCCCCGCCTTCCCGTAGTCTGCGCTGACTGGGCGGCGGGGGACCCGGAGGAGCCAATCAGAAGTCAGGCTCGCGGGACTCGGAGGAGGGGCGTGGGCCCCGGGCCCTGCTCTATCTCGAGTGCAGGGCAGGGGCCGCAGTGCCTGGCTGCTGCAGAGCGGGATCCACCCCAGGACGTCGGGTCGCTGCCGGTGAGACGAGGAAGGGGGAGCAGAGACGAGCCCGCGGCCCCGCGGCGGGGATCGGGGGCGCCCTCGAGGGCAGGGAGGCTCGCTGCAGGTGTGGAGCCTGGAGTCCTGTGCCTCAGGCTCCCCCAGCTCCCCTCAGCTCGCTGCGGCCGTGACGGGCAAGCCACCCTCCTCCCCGGACCTCACCTGTACCAGGAGGGCAGGGCTGGGACCCCAGAATGAAGGCGTGGCACGGAGAGGCTGTCGAGGCCAGCCCCGCCCGGCAGATGTCTCCTGGGAGCAGTCTCAGCTCCACAGGACCTCAAGATAACGCTGCGAACCTGACTCACGCGCCCCCCTCCTCTCTTTCCTGCCTCTAGGTTCAGCAGTCCCTCCGCAGCCCGCTCACCCACCACTCTTTCCCCTTCGCCCACCGGGAAGGTGCATTAAAAGCACCTAGTAATGCACCGCTGTCTTTGCAAAACTGCGGATGCTAGATTCCCCGCCTTTCTGTTTGGTGATCCCCTTGGGATCCCCTTTCTGTTTCGTGAACCGCCCCGTGGGTCTGTGGAGTGAAGGTCACCCTTGGTTCATCATTTAATATTAAATAAGGGACTAGCTTAGGGGCTGAGAATACGGAGATTGACTGGGTATAATCCCTTGGAGGGACACAGCAAAAGGGAATGTAGGAGAAGAAAGGTGAAGTTGGAAGGCATGCTAAGGTAGAATTTACCAGACTTTATTACACATTGGGAGTGAGGGACAGGAAAGAATCAGGAATGACTCCTGTTTCTTGTCTGGTATACCTTGCACAAAGTACAGAGTCTAAGGTCCAGTCCCCCTGGCTGTAGGACAAAGGTGGTGAGATTCTTGTGCAGACACTTGGAGTTGCAAAACACTTGCTTCCTGCGGGCTTTTTTTAGGAGCTAAAATACTGTTGGCTGGATATACAGACCAACGACCTATAGGACCTGAATTCCTCCTCTCCCTTTGAATGAAGTAGGAAAAAAAATTAATTTTTTAAAATGCGTGAGTGGACAACATAGTGAGACACTGTCTCTTTAAAGAAAGAAAAAGAAAAAAAGGACAGGCACGATGGCTTGCACCTGTAATCCTAGCACTTTGGGAGACCAAGGTAGGAGGATTGCTTGAGCCCAGAAGTTTGGGACCAGCCTTGGCAACATAGCAGGATCCTGTCTCTTCAAAAAGTTAAAAAAAAAAAAAAAAAAAAACCCAGGCATGGTGGCACCTGCCTGCAGTCCCAGGTACTTGGGAAGCTGAGGTGGGAGGATCCCTTGAGCCTAGGAGTTGGAAGCTGCAGTGAGCCATGATGAGGCCACTGTACTCCAGCCTGGGTGACAGAGTGACACACCCTGTCTAAAAAAAAAAAAAGAATCCCCTTTATACAGAGGAGACGTTTGATGAAGAAGACAGACATGTCTGATAAACATATTTTTTCTTTGTTTTTATTTCAGGAGTTGACTTGATCTGTGCTATTAGTTCTATGATTTGGAGTCCTTGTTTAAAGAAAAAAAGGCAAACTTAAAGAACTTTAGAGGCACGGAATACTAGAGCTAGAGGGGACTTGTGGTAATCATCTAGTGCAACTTGGTTTTAGAGGAGACATGACTAGTCCGCAAGTTTCAGAGGTTAGGTAGTGGAGCTGGGACTAAAATATGTCCTATTTCTCCCAACACAACTTTTTATCACGTAAGTCTCTTTGGATGGCCAGCCCTAACAACCTTCCTGTTACACAGCTGTGGAAAACAGAGCTCTCCAAACAGGAGCTTAACAAGTCAAAGATTTTATGGGAACATCTGGACTAGAAAGGAAATTGGTTTTCACCCGTTGCCTCTAAGTTTCCTTCCAACTTTAAGAACTTACAATTCATGTCAAATTCGGAATTGTTCTGACATCTTTAACGCTTTGGGACTTGAAAATGACTCCAGGATTTCATCTTGGAGTTAATGCTTCAATTCATATTACATTCTGAATACTTGCCATATATGAGTTTACATATCTCCAGAAGAAATGTTCAAATTCCAGCCAGCACAGTGGCTCACGCCTGTAATCCCAACTCTGGGAGGCCGAGGTGGGTGGATCACAAGGTCAAGATACCCAGACCATCCTGGCCAACATGGCGAAACTCCGTCTCTATTAGTAAAAAATACAAAAATTAGCTGGATGTGGTGGTGCGCTCCTGTAGTCCCAGCTACTTGGGAGGCTGAGGCAGGAGAATCACTTAAACCTGGGAGGCAGAGGTTGCAGTGAGCCGAGATCACCATGGCACTTCAGCCTGGTGACAGAGCAAGTCTCTGTCTCAAAAAAAAAAAAAAAAAAAAAAAAAAAGATAAATTCCTTGTAAAGTTTCAAGCCTAATAAATACAGTGTGATAGGATATGTTGGTTCCCAGAAGTTTCAAGTGCAAAGATTGTTTTGAAACTCCATTTAGGCTTTGTCACAATATCTTCAGTGAACAAAATCAGAATGGCTCAACTTGCTCTGAAAGCAAATGCCTGGTTAGAAAGTAAACAGGAAATGTGATTGTCAAGAATGCACTGACTTGTAATAACAGGTAATGGAAACCGACCAGTGACACAGCTATGCAAGTTTAGAGGCTGGAGCAATCACTTTGGGTAGGAGGATCAGGGAAGGCCCATGTGAGGGGGAAGTGGTTAGCATTTGAGGTTTACCTTTCCCTTATTTTCTTTATCTTTCTTTTTTTTTTTTTTTTTTTTTTTTGAGATTGAGTTTCACTCTTTCACCCATGCTGGAGTAGTAAAGTAATGCAGTCTTGTCTCACTGCAGCCTCCACCCTGTACCACTTCCCAAGCCCCCCCACACCATTTCCAGTGATTCTCTTGCCTTAGCCTCCTGAGTAGCTGGGATTACAGGCACCTGCCACCACACCCAGCTAATTTTTTTTTTTAATTTTTAGTAGAAATGGGGTTTTGCCATGTTGGCCAGGCTGGTCTCAAACTCCTGACCTCAGGTGATCCATCCACCTCGGCCTCCCAAAGTGATGGAATTATAGGCATGAGCCACTATGCTTGACCTACCCTTAACTTGAGTCGTTAGGCTATAGTCCTGGGACTGAGGCAGGGAGGGGGTCATACATTACTGGTGTATCTCCCTGAAAGTTATCCCCTTTCCCTCACTGGAATTAGGTGGGTTTTTGCTGTGACAGAGCCAAAGAAATTAGGCATTAACAGGCATATGGTCTGATTTTTGGGAGTTCTAAGAAAGTCCTAAGATTCACCTCCCTTGTTCTAGCCAATTTCTCAGAAGGGTTCTTTCTTTTTAAAAGGTAAGTTGATATTCACAGATCTTACTAGTTCATTTAAGTTTTGACAAATGTAAGCCATGTAACCAAAGCCTAATCAAAAGATAGAAAACTTGCCTCTCAGAAAGTTCTCTCATGTCCCTTCTCCGTCAGAAGGAACAGATCTTCCATTTTCCACAAAAGCTAACCATTCATTCCTTCATTCATTTCTAGTAGAGAAGGGATCTCGTTATATTGCCCAGACAAGTCTTGAACTCCTGGCCTTGAGCAATTCTCCCACCGTGGCCTCCCAAAGTGCTGGCTAGGATTACAGGTATGAGCCACTGTGCCCAGCCTATAGATTCTTTTTATATAATACTGCGTCTCCTGAACAGCAATCAAAACATACCCTACAATGCAATTCACCCTCAAGATGTTATCAATTATTTACAACTCAGTATGAAAGAACGATTAGAACAAAACTATTTTGGGAAAACAAAATGAGATTGTAAGGACCTTAAATATTTGGGTTCTTGAAGGATGTTCAGAAACGCTACATTCTCTTTCGTATGTACCTGGATGCTCAGGAAATACACCACATATGGGTAGCACAGGGTGGAATTACCACGTGAAAGAAAACAGTCTCCTCCCTCCCCTATGTATCCAAATCATACTTGAAAATTCAAGGCCCAGTGTGGTGGCTCATGCCTGTAATCCTAGCACTTTGGGAGGCTGAGGCGGGCAGATCGCTTGAGCTCAGAAGTTTAAGACCAGCCTGGTCAACATGATGAAAGCCTGTCTCTGCAAAAAATACAAAAAATTAGCTTGGTGTGGTGGCCTGCTCTTGTATTCCCAGCTACCCAGGAGGCTGAGGTTCAGGATCGCTGAGCCTGGTGGTTGAGGTGGCAGTGAGCCATGATCACACTACTGCACTCCAGTCTAGGTGGCAGAGCAAGACCTGGCTTCAAAAAAAAGAAATTCAACTCAGGCCAGGTCCAGTGGCTCACACCTGTAATCCTAACACTTTGGGAGGCTGAAGTGGGAATATCGCTTGAGGCCAGGAGTTCGAGACCAAGCTGGGCAAAAAAGTGAGACCCCCCGATCTCTATCTTTAAAAAAAAAAAAAAAAATCAAATCTGCCTTCTCAAGGATGTCTTTCCTTAGGCTGTAGTAATTTCTCTCCCTCTCTGTCACAATTTTGGCAGATATTAATTTCATCGGTCACAAACTCAAATGTAACTTTATTTGTAACTGACCTTAATTTTAAGCCCCTAGTCCTCTTAGCAGTGGGAAGCATATTCTTTATGCTTTTTTACAATTTAATGTAAACTCGGTCACTTCAGTGTTAATTCAGTCGTTTCAGGTTAATACAGTTAATAGAGGTTTTCACTGGTTCTGTGGCCTTAATCTCCTCCAGTGACTCATACAATACTTTGCTCATGCATCTCCATTTTTATCTTTGAAATATATGTTATAAATTAGATGATGATCCTTATAATTTAACCAAACTGTGACTATAAAAGATCACTGTATTTATTGTTTAACCTAAAATGGTAGGAATATAGTCAAAAGGACATAATCATGGATTAGAAGTCTGGAGAGCTGAATTGTTTTTTTGTGTGTGTGACGGAGTCTCACTCTGTTGCCCAGGCTGGAGTGTGCTGGTGTGATCTCAGCTCACTGCAACCTCTGCCTTCCAGGTTCAAGTGATTCTCCTGCCTCAGCCTCCCGATTAGCTACGATTACAGGTGCCCACCACCAGGCCTGGCCAATTTTTGTATTATTAGTAGAGACGAGGTTTCACCACGTTGGCCAGGCTGGTCTCGAACTCCTTTCTCCAGGCGATCTGCCTGCCTCCGCCTCCCAACGTGCTGCGATTACAGGCTTGAACCACCATGCGCAGCCCAAGAGCTGAATTCTTACTGTGACTTAATATGTAACTTTGGGCAAGTCACTTAACTTCTCAGGACCAAATTTTCCCCTATAAAATTGATGATGAGGAGGAGAGGTTGTATGAGGTGATACCAAGTGCTTTCCTGGTCTGCGTTTAGGAGGTGAGTTTAATAATTTGTCCTATAAGAATTTGTATTCACTTGCCAAAACACCTTTTTTTTTTTTTTTTGAGACAGAGTTTGGCTCTTGTTGGCCAGGCTGGAGTGCAATGGCATGATCTAGGCTCACCACAACCTCCACCTCCCGGGTTTCAAGCAGTTCTCCTGCCTCAACCTCCTGCGTAGCTGAAATTACAGCATGCACCACCATGCCGGCTAATTTTGTATTTTTAGTAGAGATGGGGGTTTTTCTATATTGGTCTCGAATTAGCAAGTTTAGGTGATCCACCCAGCTTGGCCTCCCAAAGTGCTGGGATTACAGGCGTGAGCCACCGTCCCCAGCCCAAAACATCTACTTCTTGATCTCATTCACTGATTTGATTTTTTTTTAACTTTATGAGTACAACTGAATAATCAAAAGAAGTACAGAATCCATAGAAACATTATTGGTCTGCCTTGAGAAAAATCATTTAAATAAATATATTCATCCTATATCCCCTTTCTGTTTGTTGCTTTTTGTTCCCCTAGACATAATGTCAAGTGGAAATGATCTGCAGTCAGAGGCTCTTAGTAAACCCACTTTCAGTGAGGAACAAGCTTCTGCGCTAGTGGAGTCAGTGTTCGGGCTGAAAGTTTCCAAGGTCCAGCCACTTCCTGGCTATGACGACCAAAACTTTCATGTCTACGTCACAAAAACCAAAGACGGCCCAACTGAATACGTCCTCAAAATAAGCAACACCGAGACTAGCAAGAATCCAGACCTGATTGAAGTGCAGAATCACATTGTCATGTTTCTGAAAGCAGCTGGATTTCCAACAGCCTCTGTGTGTCGCACTAAAGGAGACAACACAACTTCGCTTGTGTCTGTAGGTAAGCAACGACCGATTGCTGATCATCTCCTGTCCGTACACCACTGCATTTGGCCACAAGTAGAACCATGGAGAGCAGCTTCATAATTCCAAGTGTAGATGTGGTTATTATTTTTTTTAGCAACCTCAATAGTACACCTTTAGAGGTGTTGAGTTTTTCAGTATGAGGAGAAGCCACAGCAGTGAGTATTGGTTAGAGCCCAGTTTTAAGTTTTCTGTTCAGAAAGGCCCTGACAGTCACTAAGGGGACCTGTGGAAATCAGGGGAACATTTTTTGTTTTGCTTTTTGTCTGTTTTGTTGGTGGTGGTTTTGGGGGTTTTCTTTTTGTTTTTTGTTTGTTTGTTTATTTTTTGAGACAGCTTCTCACTCTATCACCGAGACTGGAGTGCAGTGGCGCAGTTACAGCTCACTGCAGCCTTGACCTCCTGGGCTCAGGTGATCCTCCCACTTCAGCCTCCTGAGTAGCTGGGACTACAGGCACATGACACCATGCCCAGCTAATTTTGTAGTGTTTTTGTAGAGACGGAGTTTTGCCATGTTTCTCCGGCTGGTCTTGAACTCCTGCCCTCAAGTGATCTGCCTGCTTTCCAAAGTGCTGGGATTACAGGCATGAGTCACTATTCCTGGCCTGTTTTTATTTAAAAATAAATAAATAAATAAATAAATAAATAAAAATAATAAAATATATTTATTACTTAGAGAAGCTATACATTCTGGTGCTGTGGTATAGTAAAAATGGCATAATACTGGAAATCAAGAATTTTAGATTTTAGCTTTGTCATTACTGTATATGTGACCTTCAACACACAGACCACTTAAATCCCTAAGGCCGCCAGTCCACATCTGTGAGACAGTCCCTTTCACCTTTAAATACCAAAATGCTAAGATGTGCCGAATTCAGCTCTTTAAAACGGCAGGCTAAAATCAATTTCTTCAAGTTTTGTAAAGGTTTGAATCTTGATTTTCTTTTTCTGTCCTCATTGTTCACCATTCTTTCTTAATTTGCATTGCCCCAAACACCTGAGGCTCATTTCGGTCCCTGAGACGTAGTTATTGTCCTGTGTTGCAAACACAGGCTGTCCCAGAATTTACCTCTGAAGAAGCCTGATTCTGGAAGTCATTGATTTGTACCTCACCTCTGTCAACTGTGAACTTATAAAAGAGTATGTATTTTTGCATTCACCTACCACAGTAGGTAATTTTTGTGTAGAGCTAAGGCCAGCAGAGTTAGGGCTATAATTTTGTTGGTATGTAAATGGCCAATTCCAGCGTTCTTCAGGTTTGTGTATCCCACCTTCTCACTTGATCTGCTCAACTCTGCCTCATAGAATCCTGCCAAGTTGTTTCAGGTTAGCACATTTTTTTGCTTTGTTTTTTAATTTCTGTTCTTTTTTTTTTTTTTTTTTTGAGACGGAGTTTCACTCTTGTTACCCAGGCTGGAGTGCAATGGCGCGATCTCAGCTCACTGCAACCTCCGTCTCCTGGGTTCAGGCAATTCTCCTGCCTCAGCCTCCCGAGTAGCTGGGATTACAGGCACGTGCCACCATGCCCAGCTAATTTTTTGTAGTTTTAGTAGAGACGGGGTTTCACCGTGTTGACCAGGATGGTCTCGATCTCTTGACCTCGTGATCCACCCGCCTCGGCCTCCCAAAGTGCTGGGATTACAGGCTTGAGCCACCGCGCCTGGCCCTTAATTTCTGTTCTTTTCAGTAATACTTGCAAAGGCAGAATAGCTTCTAATTCTATTACATCTAATTATCTACCTATCTATATATATTTAGAATAATTGACAGGATATTTCATTTCATCCATTTAGATAGTGGCTCTGAAATCAAAAACTACTTGGTGAGGCTGCTGACTTACCTCCCAGGAAGACCCATCGCTGAGATTCCCATCAGCCCCCAGCTATTGTATGAAATTGGAAAGCTAGCTGCCAACTTGGATAAGACACTGGAGGTAAGATTTGGGGTTTTATTTTATTCTAAGGGATATTGGTTTGTTTGTTATTTTATTTGTAAAATAAACTAAGAATCAGATTCTCTTTTTATGTATGGTGTTCTACCTAAGGTACATTATGAAGGGAATGGAGAGGGAATGGAGTTCTAGAATGCATAAATTTTATGACAATAAGGCTAACTTCTGCCTAACTCTTACTGGTGTGGGCTGGGTGCAATGGTCCACACCTGTAATCTCAGCACTTTGGGAGGCTGAAGCAGAGGGATCACTTGAGGCCAGGAGTTTGAGACCAGCCTGGCCAACATAGTGAAACCTTGCCTCTTCTAAAAACTACAGTAATTTAGGGCATGGTGATGTATGCCTGTAGTCTCAGTTACTCGGGAGACTGAGGCAGGAGAATCGTTTGAGCCCAGGAGGTAGAGGTTGCAGTGAACCGAGATCACACCACTACACTCCAGTCTGCACAACAGAGCAACACTGTCTCCAAAATTTTTTTAAATTAAAAAATAAATATATCTTACTAGTGTATTGGGAAGATTACCTAAATTTTTAGAAATTCATCCTATTCTTTATGCTGCTCACTGAAAACAGTCAATATTCACCAATGGAAACCTGAAGATTTCATCCAGACAGAGTATAATCAGCTGGAGCTCCATATGAAGCAATAGCTAAGTTGCAAATGAATTAATAAAGTGCATCAAGGATGTTTTTGTCCTATAGAAACAATATAATGTATGACAGGCACCTTTTAGACCTGCCCATAAAACATCTTCATTTATTCAATAAATATTGTGAGTACCTTTAATGTTATTTTTTAAATCATAGGAAAAAGGAGATGTATTTACTATTTATTAAGTGGAAATGGATCATCATAAAGGTCTTCGCTGTCATCTTCACTTTGAGTGGGCTGAGGAGGAGGAAGAGAAGGGGTTGGTCTTTTATTTATTTATTTATTTATTTTTGAGACAGGGTCTCACTCTGTCTCCCAGGCTGGAGTGCAGTGGTGCAGTCACAGCTTAATGCAGACTTAACTTCTCAGGCTTAACCAATCCTCCCGCCTCAGCCTCCCAGGTAGCGGGGACTACAGGAGAGTACCACCACACCTACCTAATTTTTGTATTTTTTGTAGAGACAGAGCTTTACCATGTTGCCCAGGCTGGTCTCAAACTCTTGAGCTCAAGCAATCTTCCTGCCTTCGCCTCCCAAAGTGCTGGGACTACAGGTATGAGCTACCCCATGTCTAGCCAGGGGTTTGGTCTTTGTATTGGGCCATTCTCACACTGCTATAAAGAAATACCTGAGGCTGGGCACAGTGGCTCATGCCTGTCATCCCAGCACTTTGGGAGGCTGAGATGGGTGGATCACCTGAGGTCAGGAGTTCGAGACCAGCCTGACCAACAAGGAGAAACCACATCTCTACTAAAAATACAAAATGAGCTGGGCATGGTGGCGCATGCCTGTAATCCCAGCTAACTCTGGAGGCTGAGGCAGGAGAATTGCTTGATTCTGGGGGGCAGAGGTTGTGGCGAGTGGCAATCACACCATTGCACTCCAGCCTGGGCAACAAGAGCGAAACTGCATCTAAAAAAAAAAAAAAAAAGAAAAAGAAAAGAAATACCTGACACTGGTCGTCATTTATAAAGTAAAGAGGTTTAGGTCAGGTGTGGTGGCTCACGCCTGTAATCCCTGCACTTTGGGAGGCCAAAGCAGGAGGATAACTTGAGGCCAGGAGTTTGGGACCAGCCTAGGTAACATGGTGAAACCTTGTCTTTACTAAAAATACAAAAAATTATCTTGGTGTGGCAGTGCTTGCCACTTGGGAGGCTGAGGTGGGAGGGAGGATCACCTGAGCCCAGGAGGTTGAGGCTGCAGTGAGTTGTCGTCACGCCACTGCACTCCAGCTTGGGTGACAGGGCAAGACTCTGTCTCAAAAAAAAAGAAAGGAAAGAAGAAAGACATTGCTCCACTTTTGCTTGCATTATTTCTCTTTTCTTTCCTTAATTTTCCAGACAGCATTTCCATCGGTTGCCCAGGCTGGAGTGCAGTGGCATGACCTCTGCTTCCTCGGGCTCACTGCTTGCATGCATTCTTTCGTTTTTTTGTTTTTTTTTTTTGAGTCGGGAGTTTCGCTCTTGTTACCCAGGCTGGAGTGCAATGGCGCAATCTCGGCTCACCACAACTTCCGCCTCCTGGGTTCAGGCAATTCTCCTGCCTCAGCCTCCTGAGTAGCTGGGACTACAGGCACGCGCCACCATGCCCAGCTAATTTTTTGTAGTTTTAGTAGAGATGGGGTTTCACCATGTTGACCAGGATGGTCTCCATCTCTTGACCTCGTGACCCACCCACCTCGGCCTCCCAAAGTGCTGGGATTACAGGCTTGAGCCACCGCGCCCGGCCTGCTTGCGTTATTTCTAACAGGAAATCTGCCATCAGATTGTTCCTCTGAATATAATAGATCTTTTGTATGTGTGTGGCTGCTTTTAAGACTTTCTCTTTTGAGGCTGGGTGCAGTGGTTCATGCCTGTAATTCCAGCACTTTGGAAGGCTGAGATGGGCAGATCACTTGAGGTCAGGAGTTCCAGAGCAGCCTGGCCAACATGAAAAACCCTGTCTCTACTAAAATACAAAAATTAGCTGGGCATGGTGGTGCACGCCTGTAGTCCCAGCCCAGGCAGGAGAATCACTTGAACTCAGGAGGCGGAGGTTGCAGTGAGCCGAGATCGCACCATGGCACTCCAATCTGGTCAACAGAAAGACTCCATCTCAAAAAAAAAAAAAAAAAAATCTGTTTATCTCTAGTTTTGAGCAGTTGATAAGGCGTGACTTTGTACAGTTTTCTTCATGTTTCTTATGCTTGGGATTCCTGGGATTCCTTGAGTGGATGTAGTGAAATTACCAGGAAGCAATTTGATCCTTTGGGGTCGTGCTTTTACTACTTGATAGATGGGACCGAGGATCAATTTACTACTGATCCAAATCCTTCAGTGTCTTGTGAACTGTAAGGTTTTCCAGTGTGGATGGTAGGAACAGGCGCTTTTCCTGGCCCTGTGCATGCCATGTACTCTTGCCCCTAATCCTTTCAGGCGGTTCTCTCCCCAGTTTTGAGTAGTTTCCCCACATTTACACATGGATCATACACAATCTGCTAAATTCTCAAGGGGGACGTAACGCAGCTCTTCCATCTCTGGTAATCTGCCATGCAAACTCAAGCTGCCATGGTCTCCTGGGACTCTCAGCTCTACCTCCTCAACTCAGTCCTCTGAGCACCACCTAGGTCTTCCCTCTTTGTACTGCATCCTCTGTCAAGGCAGTGAGCTTGGGTGAACTCCCCTTGTTTATTTTATTTTATCTTATTTTTTGAGACAAGGTCTTACTCTGTCGCCCGGGCTGGAGTGCAGTGGCGCCGTCTCAGCCCATCGCAACCTCTACCTCCCAGGCCCAAGTGATTCTCCTGCCTCAGCCTCCTGCGTAGCTAGGATAACAGGCACGCCCCACCACCGCACAGCTAAATTTTTTTGTATTTTTAGTAGAGACAGGGTTTTACCACGTTGGCCAGGCTGGTCTTGAACTCCTGACCTCAAATGATCCACCCGCCTCGGCCTCCCAAAGTGCTGGGGTTATGGCACGAGCCACTGCACCTGGGCCCCTTGTTTGTTTTCATTTTCTCAGGGATCACTGTTTTTCATTCCCCAACATCTAATAACTTGAAAACCAGTGTTTAATATATTTTGTCCACTGTTTTTGCTTTTTCTGGCAGGAGGGTCAACCTCCCATTACACCCCTCTTGGCCAAAAACTGAAGATCATCTTGCAGTGTAAATAGTATTCATTTACCCTTAGATCCTCAAATAGAAATCCTGTAACCTTTTTTTCTGATTAAAAAATCCTTCTGTGGTTCATTATTTAAAGAAAACCAGATAAAAATACAAAGAAAAATGAAGTTGCCAATCATCTCATCCTCCAGGGATGACATTCTCTGACCCATTTAGCCATGTGCCATACGATTCTACAGCCCAGGGACATACTTGGTGCTCAGCAAATGTTTATAAACCCACAGACCTTTTCCTATACTTACAATAATCACCATTTTATATTTTACTCTGTTCATTTATTCAACAAATATTTATTGAGCTTCTGCAAGGGTTTGGGTGGTAAACATATTAAGCATTTCAGCTGAAATAGTTTTCAATTAAGTTTGAGCAAATTCTTTTATGGATTTGCGTTAAAATGTCCGTTTGTTCATATTAATATAATTCGGATTTAAATAGTTACAATTAAATTTATTTTTGGGAAATTTTCTTCACATATTAATTTTATTTATTTATTTTTGAGATGGAGTCTCACTCTGTTGGCAGCTGGAGTGCAGTGGTGCGATCTCAGCTCACTGCAACCTCTGCCTCATGGGTTCAAGCGATTCTCCTGCCTCAGCCTCCCGAGTAGCTGGGACTACAGGTGCACGCCACCATGCCCAGCTAATTATTTTTGTATTTTTAGTAGAGACGGGGTTTCACCATGTTGGCCAGGATGGTGTCGATCTTATGACCTTGTGGTCTGCCTGCCTTAGCCTCCCAAAGTGCTGGGATTACAGGCATGAGCCACTGTGCCTGGCCCACATGTTAATTTTATTTAGAAAAACCTTTGAACTGGGCCAGGTGCGGGGGCTCATGCCTATAATCCCAGCACTTTGAGAGGCCAAGGTGGGCAGATCACATGCAGTTAGGAGTTTGAGACCAGCCTAGTCAACATAGTGAAACCCCATCTCTACTAAAAATACAAAAATTATCAGGGCGTGGTGGCAGTCACCTGCAATCCCAGCTACTTGGGAGGCTAAGGCAAGAAGAATCACTTGAACCCAGGAGGCGGAGGTTGCAGTGAGGCAAGATCATGCCACTGCATCCAGCCTGGGCAAAAGAGCAAGACTCCATCTCAAAACAAACAAACAAACAACAACAAAAACTTGGACGTGACTGTAGTGCTCAGTAAACTCCGTCTACCTTAAACCTACTAAATGAGCTGTTTAAATTACTGTCTGTTACATAAAGTTTTCCTTTACCAGCCACCTTTCCTTCTGCCCTGTGGGCTTCATTCATATGCTATGGCCACTGAACTTTCAACTTTTCCTGCTATATTCTGAAAAGGAATACCGTTTTCAGAGGGAAGTAGCACCACATCATTGCTGATGGTGAGTCGGTTCTGCTGTGCATTTAGCCATCGGCTGTTCTGCTATGCAATTTATTTTAAGTTGTCTTACAGAGGACAAGGGCGCTCTAGAGGGAACCAAGCATTCTTCCCTTGGTATCACAATGCATTTTATCATTGCATTATTCCTGTTGCTCATCCCCTCACCCAGTCTCACCCGACGCCTTTGCAGGAGCTAAGTTCTCAGTTTTTCTCTGAGTACTAAGAACTGTAGAGTCTATAAAAGATAACATGCCAGTATAGTATTTTAGTCATGTAGGCAGGACCAAAGCTGTGGCTGCTCTGCTGGGGACATGGTTGGGCCATTGAAGCTTCCGGCATTTGGTCAGGCAGGCCTGTGGGATCCAAAGTAAGCAGGAGTTCTGGGGATTGTAGGGGCCAGAACCGAGGAGTTCACAGTGGAGGGACCAACTCATACTGGAATGTGGTTGTTTGGTCTGCAGATGGGCTGGATGTCAATCTCAGGAGATTTCATTAATTATAAAAAAGAAAAATATATCGGACAGGCTTATGAGTATGACTGTGGTCAAAGCTTTGTACCGGAGAAAACAAGATGCATGGGAAATGGAAGCCAGAGAGCATGGGGTAGAGAATGAAGAAGCTATTAGGTTGGTGCAAAAGTAATTGCGGTGTTGCCATTACTTTTAATTCCAACACCGCAATTACTTTTGCACTAACCTAATAAGAAGAGGAGGGCTAAGATACGCTAATAAAGAGTGCTGATGAGGTTCTCAAGAATTAAGGTTGGTGTAGCAAGGAGCCAAGTGGACAGAAAGGCTAGAGGAGCTGGGGCGCAGTGGCTCACGCCTGTAATCTCAGCACTTTGGGAGGCCGAGGTGGGTGGATCACAAGGTCAAGAGATCGAGACCATCCTGGCCAACATGGTGAAACCCCCTCTCTACTAAAAATACAAACATTAGCTGGGCGTGGCGGCATGCGCTTGTAGTCCCAGCTACTCGGGAGGCTGAGGCAGGAGAATTGCTTGAACCCGGGAGCAGTAAGCCGAGATTGCGCCACTGCACTCCAGCCTGGTGCCTGGCAACAGAGTGAGACTCTGTCCCCCCCCCCCCAAAAAAAAGGCCAGAGGAGTCCGGCAGATCAAGGACAACACTGATTTTAACAAACATGTAGTGAGCCCCTATATGTATGAAGTTTTCATTTCATGTCTTAGTTAATCCACAACTGATTGTAAAGTTGGTAACTGATAGCTTGACTTTGCTCCTAAGGAAATCAAGATCTGGTATATTAAGTGGTAGAGCCAGTTGAAACCTACATCTGTCTGACTCAACCCCAGTATTCTTCTCAGTACCTGATACTAGAGCTAAGAAGTCTGTGGCTGCATGGAACAATCGTGCCGCTATTCCAGAAGCTGACTCAGAGCCTTCCCTGAGTAGACTGTCGCTTCACTGGAAACCCAACTGAAATGTCATATTTTACTTTCTGTGTTGCCCAGGGTACTCTGGAATTCCTGAGCTCAAGTGATCCTCTATCTGCAGCCTCCCAACTAGTTGGGATTATAGACATGAGCCGTAACACCCAGCTATTTTACTTTCTTTAAAAATAAAAGCAGGCCGGGCACAGTGGCTCACACCTGTAATCCCAGCACTTTGGAAGGCCCAGGCAGGTGGATCACCAGGTCAGAAGTTCAAGACCAGACTATGGCCAACATAGTGAAACCCCGTCTCTACAAAAAATACAAAAAATTAGCTGGGTGTGGTGTCAGGTACCTGTAATCCCAGCTACTCAGGAGGCTGAGGCAGGAGAATCACTTGAACCTGGGAGGCAGAGGTTGCTGTGAGCTGAGATCACGCCACTGCACTCCAGCCCAGCAACAGTGTGAGACTCCATCTCAAAAAAAAAAAAAAAAAAGTAATAAATATGCATAATTAAACTTTCAGACAGCACTGAAAGGTATAAAATTAATAGTTTTTCTCTCCACCATTATCTCCAATCCTTCACAATGCCACTTCCCAAAAGTAACAGCTCCTAACAGTGTATTTTCCGTGCTTACTACGCAGAGTGTTTTTGTGATCTGCATTGGTACTTAATACACAGGATGTAAAAGGTAGAAAAGAGAAGACTCCAGTTCCAGACCAGCCTGGCCACCATGGTGAAATTCCATCTCTACTAAAAAAAATTTTTTTTAATTAGCTGGGCATGGTAGTTCACACCTGTAACCCCAGCTACTCAGGAGGCTGAGGCAGGAGAATCGCTTGAACCTGGGAGACGGAGGTTGCAATGAGCTGAGATCATGCCATTGTACTCCAGCCTGGGTAACAGAGTGATATTCCACCTCAAAAAAAAAAAAGAGAGGTAAGGCTCCAAAGCCAGGTGGAGTGGCTCACACCTGTAATCTCAACACTTTGAGAGGTTGAAGGGGTGGATCACTTGAGGCCAGGAGTTCAAGACTAGCCTGGCCAACATGATGAAACCCCGTCTCTACTGAAAATACTAAAAAATTAACTGGGCATGGTGACACATGCCTGAGATTTCAGCTACTTGGGAGGCTGAGGCATGAGAATCACTTAAACCCGGGTGGCAGAGGTTGCAGTGAGCTATTATGCATCTGCACTCCAGCCTGGGCAACAGACTTAGACTCTGAGGGAGAGGACTACAAGGGAGCAGGAGTGCTATCCTCAAAAATGTGGAGGACTAATCCAGTTCCAGATGGCCCCAGAGGTCACAGCTGGAACCAGTGGCATGGATACTATTAGAGAGGCAGAGGCAGATTTTAACTCCACAAAAGGAAAAACACAAAGCCATCTCCATGAGGGTAAAAAGTACCTCCCATGGGAAGTGTGTTAGTCCATTCTCGAATTGCTATAAAGAAATACCTGGGGGGGGGGAAAAAAGCAATACCTGAGACTGGGTAATTTATAAAGAAAATAGGTTTAATTGGCTTATGGTTCTGCAGGCTATACAGGTAGCATAGTGACTTCTGCTTCTGAGGAGGCTTCAGGAAGCTTCCAATCATGGCGGAAGGCAAAGTGGGAGCAGGTGTCTTACACGGCAGGGGCAGGAGCAAGAGAGAGCAAGGTGGGTGTGCCGCACACTTTTAAACAACAGATTTCATGAGAACACACTCACTGTCACGAGAGCAGCCTCAGGAGGATGGGGCTAAACCATTCATGAGACACCATCCCCATGAGCCAATCACCTCCTACCAGGCCCCACCTCCAATACTGGGGATTCCAGTTTGGCATGAGATTTGGTGGGGACACAGAGCCAAACCATATCATTCCACCCTTGGCCTCCCAAATGTCGTGTCCTCCTCACCGTGCAAAATACAATCATCCTTTCTCAATAGTCCCTCCAAATTTTAACTCATTCTAACATTAACTCAAAAGCCCACAGTCCAAAATCTCATCTGAGACAAGGCAAGTCCCTTCTGCCTATGAGCCTATAAAATCAAAAACAAGTTGCTTACTTCTAAGATAAAATGGGAGTATAGGCATTAGGTATACACTCCTATTCCAAAAGGGAAAAATCAGCCAAAAGGAAGGGACTGCAGGCCTCATGCAAGTCCAGAACCCAGCAGGGCAGTCATTAAATCTTAAAGCTCCAAAATAATCTCCTTTGACTCCGTGTCCCACATCCAAGGCACACTGATGCAAGGGGTGGGCTCCCAAGGCCTGGGGCAGGCCCAACCCTGTTGCCTTGCAAGGTTCAGCCCCTGTGGCTGCTCTCAAGGGCTGGTATTGAGTGGCTGTGGCTTTTCCAGGAGTAGGGTGCAAACTTAGTGCATCTACCGTTCTGAGGACTAGAGGATGATGGCCCTCTTCTCACAACTTCACTAGGCAGTGCCCCAGTGGGGACTCTGTGTAGGGGCTTCAAGCCCACATTTCTCCTCTGCACTGTTCTAGTAGAAGTTCTCCATGAGGGCTCCACCCTTACAGCAGGTTTCTGCTTGAGCATCCAGGCTTTCTGTACATCCTCTGAAATCTAGGCAGAGGCTCCTAAGCCTCAACTTTTAAACTCTGTGCACCCACAGGCTTAACACCACGTGGAAGTCACCAAGGCTTCTAAGCTTGCACTTTCTAAAGAAGTGGTCCAAGCTGTACTTGTACCATAACCCTTCGATCCATGGCTGGAGGTGGCACAACTGAAATGCGGGGAGCAATATTCCAAGGTTGTGTAGGGCAGCAGAGTCCTGGGCGTGGCCCATAAAACCATCCTGTCCTCCTAGCCCTCCAGGACATAAGTCTCTGAAAGGACTTCAAGACATTTTCCCCATTGTCTTGGCTATTAGCACTTGGCTCCTTTTTACTTATGCAAATTTCTGCAGCCTTCTTGAGGTCAGGAGTTCGAGATCAGCCTGGCCAATGTGGTAAAACCCATCTCTACTAAAATTACAAAAATTAGCCAGGCGTGGTGGCAGGTGCCTATAATCCCAGCTACTCGGGAGGCTGAGGCAGGAATATCACTTGAACCTGGGAGGCAGAGGTTGCAGTGAGCCAAGATCGTACCACTGCACTCCAGCCTGGGCAACAGAGAGAGACTGTATCGCAAAAAACAAAACAAAACAAAAAACCCAGATCTCAGAAGAACTCACTCCCTATCACAAGAACAGCACAAGAAGAGAGTGCTAAGCCATTCATAAGAAACCACCCCTATGATGCAATCACCTCCCACCAGGCCCCACCTCTGATACTGGGGCTTACAGTTCAACATGAGATTTGGTGGGGACACATACCCAAACCATATCAGCAAGTATTTAAACAGGATACATGACCGTTTAGCAAGAAAATGCTACTTTTTTTTTTTTTTTTTTTTTTGAGACGGAGTTTCGCTCTTGTTACCCAGGCTGGAGTGCAATGGCGCGATCTCAGCTCACCGCAACGGAGTCTCCTGGGTTCAGGCAATTCTCCTGCCTCAGCCTCCTGAGTACCTGGGATTATAGGCACGCACCACCATGCCCAGCTGATTTTTTGTATTTTCAGTAGAGACGGGGTTTCACCATGTTGACCAGGATGGTCTCGATCTCTTGACCTCGTGATCCACCCGCCTCGGCCTCCCAAAGTGCTGGGATTACAGGCTTGAGCCACCGCGCCCGGCCAATGCTACTGTTAAGAGAAGTGTCAGGGGAAGGTTCTCAAACTCCTGGTCATAATAGTGAGTACTGAAATCCATTTAGATGAACTTTTAAAATAAATAGAATATATTTATTTATTTTATTATTTATTTATTTATTGAGACAGAATCTCACTGTGTCACCCACGCTGCAGTGCAGTGGTGCAATGTCTGCTCACTGCAGCCTCTGCCTCCCAGGTTCAAGCGATTCTTCTGCCTCAGGCTCCCAAGTAGCTGGGCCTACAGGCACCCACCATCGTGCCCAGCTAATTTTGTGTATTATTAGTAGAGATGGGGTTTCACCACATTGGCCAGTCTGGTCTCGAACTCCTGGCCTCAAATGATCCACCCACCTCAGCCTCCCAAAGTGCTGGGATTACAGGCGTGAGCCACTGTGCCCAGCCAGAATATAATTTTAAAAACATCAGAATATGTCACATGTAATAGTCTAAGGATTGTTTACTGGGACTTTTTTCTTTATATGTGTGTGTGCCTGTATACTGGGGTTATGAGGTAAAATATAATTCTTACTGCAAGTCATGGTCAAAAAAAGTTTGAAACATATTTCACTGGATGAGCATCAAGGCACCTTCCAGCACCCACTCTGTGAAGGAGGTCCGAACTGTGAGTCAGATCTAAGTCCTCCCTCAGCCTTGTAATAGCAAGTCGTTATCCCTCTGCGAACCTCAGTTTCCCCATTCATGCAATGATAGTGAAAATTATTTACAACTTTAGATAGAGTGGTCAAACTCTAAAGGCCTTCTAATTCCAGAATTTTGTGTTCTAAGAACATCCTTTAATTCAGTAAATACTGCTCGAGCAGGGCTTTCAATGTACCAGGCACTGTTCTAGGTGTGGGGATACAGGAGTGAACAAAACAGACAAAAAGCAGCACTATCCCTCATGGAGCTTATATTCTAATGAGAGTAGACAGTAAAATAAGTTGAACTATGACAAATATTAGCAAAACATTACCATAGCAAAAGTGATAAGAAGAAAAACTGGCCAGGCATGGTGGCTCACGCCTATAATCCCAGCACTTTGGGAGGCCGAGGCGGGTGGATCACGAGGTCAAGAGATCGAGACCATCCTGGTCAACATGGTGAAACCCCGTCTCTACTAAAAATACAAAAATTAGCTGGGCATGGTGGCGTATGCTTGTAGTCCCAGCTACTTGGGAGGCTGAGGCAGGAGAGTTGCTTGAACTCAGGAGGCGGAGGTTGCGGTGAGCCGAGATCGCGCCATTGCACTCCAGCCTGGGTAACATGAGCGAAACTCCGTCCCAAAAAAAAAGAAGAAGAAAAACTCAGCAGAGACAACAGATACAAAATCTCGGAGAGAGAGAGGGATGAAATTCTAGATGGTGGTCAGGACATTCTCACAGAGAAGGTGTTTTTTGAGTAAAGAGCTGGCAAAAATGATGGCATTAACCATGTGGAAGTCTGGCCAAGGGCATCCCCAGAAAAGGAAACAGCAAAAGCAAAAGGCTGTGAGGTGGGAACATGCCTGGCATGTTCCTAGAACAGCAGGGAGGCCAGGGTAGTTGGAGTAGGGGGGCAAAGGCAGTAGAAGATGAAGTCAGAGAGGTAACTAGGGGCATGGGTGAGAACAGAGTTCTTTAGAGCTGCCTCCCATTTCTTTTGTAAGCTGTGGGCAATAATGCCTATCTTCACATAATTATGAGGATAAGTGAGCTGGGAATGTGCTCCCAAAACTGAGAGATCCTGCGCAGCTATGAAGGGCTTACTATTTTGTGAATTAAAGTAAATGGGCAAGTCAATGACCGTGAGAGAATGCCAGCTCTCTCTCTCAGAGACTCCCTGGCCATTGTAGAGCAAGTCTTCTTCTGAAACAGCAGATCTCTTGTGATAGTGAGTTCTACAGGATCTGGTTGATTAAAAATGCGCAGCACTGGCTGGGTGCAGTGTCTCACGCCTATAATCCCAGCACTTTGGAAGGCCCAGCCGGGTGGATCACCTGAAGTCAGAAGATAGAGGCCAGCCTGGCCAACATGGTGAAACCCTATTTCTACTAAAAATACACAAAAAAGTTATCCAGGCATAGTGATGCCTGCCTGCGATCCCAGCTACTCAGGAGGCTGAGGCAGGAGAATCACTTGAACCCAGGAGGTGGAGGTTGTGGTGAGCCAAGATCACACCACTGCACTCCAGCCTGGGCAACAGAGCAAGACTCCATCTCAAAAATAAAAATAAAATAAATGTGCAGTACCTCTCACCTCTCTCAGCAGCGGTTGCTCTGTCAAGAGACTAAGAATATCTTGCTTTCAATTTAGAAATTCCATCACCCAAAGCTAAGTAGTCTTCATCGGGAGAACTTCATCTGGAATCTGAAAAATGTTCCTCTTCTGGAGAAATACCTGTATGCCCTGGGCCAGAATCGAAACCGAGAGATTGTTGAGCAGGTCATTCATCTGTTCAAGGAGGAAGTAATGAGCAAATTAAGTCATTTTCGAGAATGTGAGTAATTCTCCCAATTAAATATTTTTCTTGATATTTAAATTGTTAAATTTCACATCATCAGAAAAGTATAGAGGTGCAGTTTAGCTTTATCAAATCTTAAAATTTTGCCATATTTGCTCCTATTGCTTTTTAAAGAATAATATTTTTACTTTCCTCAAAATTGCTACATTGAAGGCTCCTCTAAACTTTACATGAGTCTACCTCTCTTCTTCCCATGAAATTTGCACGCTACCTATGTATGATTTATAAATTAGGTATAGCAGGGGTTTGTGTTTTTCAAACCTTCCATCAATGGTATCACAGTGTATTATTATTCTGCAACCTGCTTTTTTATTCAACATGTTTTGCAGATTGATCCATATGAATATTTGTGGTTTTAGTTTATTAGCTTAACTATTAAATAGTATTCCATAGTATGAATATGCCATAATTTATTAGCACGTACTACAATTTTTTTGTCTATTCTCGTTAATGGAATTTTAGGTTGCTTCCCATTTCTTTGCTACATAAATGATGCTGCAGTGAACACTCTAGTACAAGGGTCCCCAAACCCCAGGAACTGGGCCACACAGCAGGAGGTGAGCAGCTGGCAAGCTTTACCGCCCGACTTTAGCCTCCTGTCACATCAGCAGCAGCATTAGATTTTCATGGGAGCACAAACCCTACTGTGACCAGCACATGCAAGGGATCTCAGTGAGAATCTAATGCCTGATGATCTGAGGTAGAATAGTTTTATCCCAAAACCATCCTTCCCCCGTCTCCTGTTCATGGAAAATTGTCTTCCATGAAACCAGTCCCTGGTGTCAAAAAGGTTGGGAACCGCTGCTCTAGTATACCTCTCCCTGTGTATACAGACAAGGGTTTCTCTAGGGTATACATCTAGATATTACCAGCCTTTTCATCCAGCATTAAGTACTGGTCAAAGGCAGGGAGCTGGCTGGGCACAGCGGTTCATGCCTATAATCCCAGCACTTTGGGAGGCCAAGGCGGATGGATCACTTGAGGTCAGGAGTTTGAGACCAGCCTGGCCAATGTGATGAAACCTCATCTGTATTAAAAATACAAAAACTAGCTGGACAGGGTGGTGCATGCCTGTAATCTCAGCTACTTGGGAGGCTGAGACAGAAGAATCCCTTGAACCTTGGAGGTGGAGTTTACAGTGAGCCGAGATTGTGCCACTGCACTCCAGCCTGGGCAACAGAGCAAAATCCGTCTGAAAAAAAAAAAAAAGGGCAAGGAACTGAAGGGCATTTCTAGCAAGGCCTAAGATAGGCCTCAGTATTTACTTACTTTGTGTAAACACAATGTAAGGTGTAGTGTGAAAAGAGGTGATTTTTTTCCCCTTCAAAGCTGTTTTTCCCCCAGTCGTCTTCATCTCATTAAAATGGTATCCACCATTTGCCTAATTAATCTAGACAAAAAGTTAGGAGTCATCAGGCTCCACTTTGTTCATTCTCTCACATCACAAATCCAATCAAATTCTATCCATTCTTACTTCATAGGAGATCCTATGATCTGGATGATTGCAGCGGCCGTGTAACTCCCTGTTCCTACTCTGCCTCTCCACAGTATATATTCACTTGTCTTCCGTTTTTTGTTTTTTGTTTTTTTTTTTAATCTCAATACTACTTTTGTAAGTTCTTCATGTCATTGCATATGGCTAGAGTTGGTTAACTTTTACTTTAATTTCTTTCTTTTTAATAAAGACGGGGTTTCACCATGTTGGTCAGGCTGGTCTTGAACTCCCAACCTCAGGTGATCTGCCCGCCTTGGCTGCCAAAGTGCTTGGATTACAGGCATGAGCCATTACGCCCGGCCTAGTTGGTTAACTTTTATAACTTTAAAATATTGTATTCACAAATATATCACATATTATTCTACTCTTAAAAGATACTTGGGTTGTTTCTTATTTGGGGCTATTGAGAACAGTGGTGCCATGAACATGCTTGAGTGTCCGTACACACATTCATTAGTCTTTGAGTGTTTACCTCGGGGTAAGATTGCTAGGTCATAGCACATGTCCATATTCAGCTTCACTGGATAATACCAACATTTTCAAAAGTGGTTCTGTGAATTTATACTACAGCTAGCAGAGGGTAAAAGTTTTTATTGTTCTACACCCTGGTGTTGTCAAACTTCTAAAATTTTCTCAATCTGATTTGTACATACTAGTTTATTATTACATCATGGTTTTAAAATACATCTCCCTAGCTGGGCACGGTGGCTCATGCCTGTATTCCCAGCACTTTGGAAGGCTGAGGCAGGCAGATCAGCTGAGATCAGGAGTTCAAGACCAGCCTGACCAACGTGGTGAAACTCGTCTCTACTAAAAATACAAAAATTAGCCAAGCATGGTGGCTAACGCCTGTAATACCAGCTACTCAGGAGGCTGAGGCAGGAGAATCGCTTGAACCCAGGACGCAGAGGTTGCAGTGAGCCGAGATCCTGCCATTGCACTCCAGCCTGAGCAACAAGAGCGAAACTTCGTCTTAAAAAAAAATACATTTCCCTATTTACTGGCCATTTGACATATATTCTTGAGGAGTGCCAAATCAAGTCTTTGGCCTGTTTTTCTACTGAAATTATTTTTTTCTCATTGATTTGTAGAAGTGCTAAATATATTCTGGATATGAGTCCTTTGCTAGTTATATGTGTTACAAACATTCTGTCCCATTCTGTGGCTTATCTTTTCATGGTATGGTATCTTTGGATGCATAATTTTAAATGTTTTTTTTCTTTTTGGGGCAAAGTCTTGCCCTGTCACCCAGGCTGGAGTGCAGTGGTGCGATCACAGCTCACTGCTGCAACCTCCACCTCCTGGGCCCGAGCGATCCTCCCATCTCAGCCTCCCAAGCAGCTGGGACTACCGCCATGCACCATCATGCATGGCGAATATTTTTATTTTTGTAGAGACAGCGTCTCTCTATGTTGTTCAGACTGCTCTCAAACTCCTGGGCTCAAGCAATCCTGCTGCCTTGGCTTCCCAAAGCACTGAGATTACATGAGCAACCACACCAAGCCCCTGTTATTTTTTACAGCTTTATTAAGATGTAATTCACACACCATGAAATTCACCCTCCCTCCCTCCCTCTCTCTCTCCTCTCTCTCTTTGTTTCACTGGAGTCTCACTCTGTCACCCCGGCTGGAGTGCAGTGGTGCAATCTCTGCTCACTGCAACCTTTCCTTCCTGGGTTCAAATGATTCTGCTGCCTCAGCCACCCGAGTAGCTGTGACCACAGGCGTGTGCCACCACGCCTGGCTACTTTTTTTGTACTATTACTCATGGGTATTTAGAAGTATAAATCCTGTTCCCCAAAATATGATGAACTTTTTTGGTTATATTTTATTGTTGATTTCTACTGTAATTACATTGTGATCAGAGAATGTACTTGCTGTCCAGTAGGATTTTCTTCAATGAAGGAAATGTTCAGTACCTGCATTGTTCAATTCAATAGCTCCTATGTGGCTATGAGCATTTGAAATGTGGCTAGTGCTACTACAGAATAGCACTTTCAATTTTATTTAATCTTACTAATTTTTTTTTTTTTTTTTTTTTTTTTTTTTGTAGCTGACTACAGGCATGCATCTCTATGCCCAGCAAATGTTTTATGTTTTTGTAGAGATGACGTCTCACTATGTTGCCCAGGCTTGTCTCAAACTCCTGGCTGCAAGCGATCTTCCCACATCAGCCTCTGAAAGTGCTGGGATTACAGGCACAAGCCAATGCATTCAGCTTGAATCCTTTTTTTTTTTTTTCTTTTTTTTTAAAGACAGAGTCTCACTCTGTTGCCCGGGCTGGAGTGCAGTGGCATGATCTCCGCTCACTGCAACCTCCGCCTCCCGGGTTCAAGTGATTCCTATGCCTCAGCCTCCCTAGTAGCTGGGATTATAGGCATGAGCCACTGTGCGCAGCCAAATTTTGCCTTATATATTTTTGAATCAATTGTATAATATATCCTAATTTCAGAAATACGTAGCTTAAAATCTATGATGTACAATAATATTGTTTATATGTGCCACTTACTCTGCTACATTGCTTAAGCATGATTTACACACTCCTAAATCATGTAGAAGTCAGCCTTATATTTAAAAGTTAAAATTAGATACCTTATATCGTGTGTGACTCAGGACTTCACTGCTCATGGATACTTACATCTCCTACTAATCCTGAGTTGGTGGCTTAAATCAGTGCTTCTTAGACTATCTATGATAAAAGATAAGTGTAGGGTTTTCCCCCCAACCCATTACAGTCTGGCATATGGTCCTGCTGTGCATGATTAGCTTACAGTTTGTGTCACATGCAGCTAACCACAGGAGTTTGACAAAAGTTGAACTCCTGTATGCTTTGTTCAATGAGACAAGGCCACTGATCACACTCTTGGATGTCATATCACCGTAAAATTTTCTAAACACCCTTCACTCTGTTCTTATGTCATGCAGATTAGTAATATTTTGTAGAGCAGCACTGGCCACAGACGCCAGCAGTCAGTACTTTGCGTAGTACTGACTTAAAATATTACCACTTATTTCAATAACTAAAAAACAGGAAATTTAGAATTACCATGTTGTCAGGAAGTTTTGTTTAAAATCCTAGGTGAGGCCGGTCACGGCGGCTCAGGCCTGTAATCCCAGCACTTTGGGAGCCTGAGGCGGGTAGATCATTTGAGGTCAGGAGTTCAAGACCAGCCTGGCCAACATGGTGAAACTCCGTCTCTACTAAAAATACAAAAATCAGCTGGGTGTGGTGGGTACCCGCCTGTAATCCAGCTACTCAGGAAGCTGAGGCAGGGGAATTGCTTGAACCCAGGGGACGGAGGTTGCAGTGAGCCAAGGCTGTGCCACAGTACTCCAGCTGGGCAACAGAGTGAGACTCTGTATCAAAAAAATAAAAATTAAAAAAATAAAACAGCCGGGCACGGTGGCTCACGCCTGTAATCCCAGCACTTTGGGAGGCCAAGGCGGGTGGATCACGAGGTCAAGAGATCGAGACCATCCTGGTCAACATGGTGAAACTCCGTCTCTACTAAAACTACAAAAAATTAGCTGGGCATGGTGGCACATGCCTGTAATCCCAGCTACTCAGGAGGCTGAGGCAGGAGAATTGCCTGAACCCAGGAGGCGGAGGTTGTGGTAAGCCGAGATCGCGCCATTGCACTCCAGCCTGGGTAACAAGAGCGAAACTCTGTTTCAAAAAAATAAATAAATAAATAAATAAATAAATAAAATAAAATAAAATCCTAGATGAAAATAAAGGCAAATCTGGTCCATTCTAGGACTCTTTGCTTCTTCTAATAATATGAATATGTTTCTATTCTTTTTAAACATTTCTGGATGTGAGCAGTTCTTTTCCCTTTCCTCTTCTAATAGCCAAAATCAGGTTATTTGCAGTGACTGCAGTCTACATCTTCTGGCCTTGTACTGATGAGAAGCAAAACCAAAACAATCCCAAATTAACTGCTTTTATTCTTTTCAGAGGAAATTATTTTATTTCAAGAAAAATTGGGCCTGGCCCTTTATCTCTGACTGCCCTTTATCTCTGACTGCTTATCATATCATCTGAACGTTTTTGCCTGTGAAAGAGAAGTGGAAAGGGAATGAACTGGGATAGTCAATAACTGTTTTTACACGGTTTTCTACTTTCAGGTATCAATCACGGAGATCTCAATGACCACAATATTTTAACGGAGTCCTGCAAGTCAGCCTCTGGAGATGCTGAATATCAGGTGTCTGGGATTTTAGACTTTGATGACATGAGCTACGGCTACTATGTGTTTGAAGTGGCAATTACCATCATGTACATGATGATTGAAAGCAAGAGTCCTATACAAGTAGGAGGTCACGTCCTTGCAGGGTTTGAAAGCGTCACCCCACTGACAGCTGTAGAGAGGAGTGCTTTGTTTTTACTTGTATGCAGTCGTTTTTGTCAGTCGCTTGTCATGGCCGCATACTCTTGCCAGCTACACCCAGAGAACAAAGACTATCTCATGGTTACTGCAAAAACTGGCTGGAAACACTTACAGCAAATGTTTGACATGGGTCAGAAAGCTGTAGAAGCAATCTGGTTTGAAACTGCCAAATCCTATGAATCTGGGATCTCCATGTGACTGAGATCTCCATGTGACTAAAAGTTCACTCGAAGTCAGGTCATTAAAATAGGACCAAATCAAATGTTAGGAAGGATTTTGCTGCATAGTTAAAAATCAGTTGACGGAATGGATCCGTTCTGACTAAGGCGCATGAAATCCCTTAGATCTTCAAGCAATCTAATGACGGTTTTTTAAAACTCACCAAAGTACCACGAGCAAGCATATTTTTCTGAGAGTCTCACTTGCCGTGTCTATAAAACATGTATAATGATACCATTTTGAATCAGATTATCTTGCAAGATCTGCTCCGGCCCTGAGATTAATGACTTTTTTAAACTTTAAAAATGATATATATTTGTAGATAGATTTAGTGACATACTTTAAATATCCGGACGTAACATACTGATCTAACTAACATACTGCCAGTTCTATGAAACCTCCTCTCATCTCTCCTTTCTCTGGAATCCCAGTGCACTGTGTCTTTTTCACGGCCCATCGCTTTGTATAATGGATCGTGGTTGTGCAGTCATCTCGCCCGAGAGCTGTCTGAGGGCAGAGACCACGTACAACTTCCTTTTGTCTCCTCATCCCTTCTTATCACACCTGTCACTATAGTGCCTTTCCCACAGAGCTCTTTAAAAATATCTGAAAATAAATGTGTGCTAGAAGAAAGGATGGAGAAGGCACACACTAAGATGCTGTAGGAGAAAGCACAGACAGCATTCTTAGAGACAATTTCTAACTTGTTTGAGAGGGTAGTTGAAAGTGGAACTCCAGAGGTAGGTGCCAGAAGACCCTGGAACGGCAAGGAAGCAAATAATGACATCCAGGCAAGGCCACTAATCCCGGAGCTACCTAAATATAATGGTTACTTTCAGACTGATACTAGGAACCTCCTTAAGCATAGATTTTTAAATTCTCTGTTATTTGCTTATTTTTGTATGACTGTGAAGTAGATTGGGTAGACTGAAGCTCACTGTATACTTGGCTCAAGTTATTTCACTGTGTTTCCTTCACTGATTTCTCTTCATGTCTCCTTTAGCATGATTTAGTAAATGGCTGTTTACTATTCTTTTTTTTTTTTTTTTTTTTTGAGATGGAGACTCGCTCTGTTGCCCAGGGTGGAATATAGTGGCATGATCTTGGCTCACTACAACCTCTGCGTCCCGGGTTCAAGTGATTCTCCTGCATCGGCCTCCCGAGTAGCTGGGATTACAGGTACCCACCACCACGCCTGGCTAATGTTTGTACTTTTAGTAGAGATGGGATTTCACCATGTTGGTCAGGCTGGTCTCAAACTCCTGACCTTGTGATCCACCTGCCTTGGCCTCCCAAAGTGCTGGGATTACAGGCGTGAGCTACCGTGCCCGGCTGGAACCGGGCTTCCTACCTAGTCTTCCCAAACTAGATGTTTCTCTAAATTGTCTTATACGGTTCATTTTTCACTTCTTTGTCCCTCATTTTCATTTCTTTTTTTTTTTTTTTTTTTTTTTTTTGAGGCAGGGTTTCACTGCAGCCTCAACCTCCTGGGCTCAGTTGATCCTCCCACCTCAGCCTCTCTGGTGGCTGGGACTTCAGGCATGTGCCACCATGCCTGGCTAATTCTTTAACTTTTTGTGGAGATTGGGGTTACACCTATCTCACAGAATGAACTGAGTTTATTGTGAAGATTTCACAAGAGAATACTGCCAAGTGCTTAACGCAGTGCATGGCACAGAGTTAGGGCTCAGTAAACATTTACTCAATAATGAAGCATACTCCAGGTTACCCAAACTCAGAATATTAGAGTAATTTTTTGCTTGCCTTTCTTACATTCAGTGAGCCTTACTGATTTTTAGAATCATCAAATTTTAGAACTCTGTCTTTCCTGGATTTTTTTTGTTTTGGGTTTTTTGGTTTGCTTTTTTGAGACGGGTTTGCTGTCACCCAGGCTGGAGTGCAGTGGTATGATCACAGCTCACTGCAACCTCTATGTCCTGGGCTCAAGCAATCCTCCCACCTCAGCCTCTTGAGTAGCTGGGACTACAGGCATGTGCCACCATGCCTGGCTAATTTTTTTTGTAGAGATAGGGTCTCACTATGTTGCCCAGGCTGGTCTCAAACCCCCGAACTCAAGCAATCTTCCTGCCTTGGCCTCCCTAAACGCTAGGATTACAGGCGTGAGCTACTGTACCTGGCCTGTGTTGTTTTTAACAATATATGATAAAAGCCAACGTTTACTCGGCACTGAAGTATTTTACCCACATTAGTTCACTTAATTTTTACAACAAACCCATGAAAGAAGTGCTGTTACAATTAATCCGGATTTTCAGATAAGGAAATAATAGCTGAAAAAGTAAAAATAATTTGCTCAAAGAGAGCCAGGGCTTAAATCAGGTCTTTCTGATGCAGATCATGCTCTTCACCACCACAAAGTTCCATGCTACTTTCTCACCCTTTCCTGTCCCTGCCACACACACACACACACACACAGTGGGAGGAACAAATGAGATCATTCACATGAAAGCACTTTCATTTCTCAGGTTTAAGGGATTGTGGTTTTTATCTAGGTTGACCATTCAAGCTAAAAACTGGATACCAGAAAAATGGACTGAAGCTCGGGTTTCATTTCCAGACCAGTGTTCATCCTCGAAATTGATGAAACTCTATAGATTTCCCTCTTGATTGCCCCTGCTCACATGGATATTCCCAATGCAAATACTGCTAACCATGGTTTTGATGTTTACATGCTGCCTTACATTGATATTTTACTATTCGGTGTTTGTTCTAACTTGTGTCCAATCAATCAATTTCATGTGGTTTATATAAACTCTTTGGTGGCTGTGATGGTTCATTTTAGGTGTCAACTTGCCTGATTAAGGGAAACGGAGATAGGTAGTTACAGTATTATTCCTGAGCATGTCTGTGCAGAAGTTTCCAGAAGAGACTGGCATTTCAATCAGTAGCTGAGTAGGGAAGATCCCCCTCACCAATGTGGGTGGACACCATCCAATCTGTTGAGGGCCTGGATAAAAAAAAAAAAAAAAAAAAACACGAAAGATGGATTCAGTCTCTCCCGGGACAGCCATCTTCTCTTGCCCTCAGATATCAAAACTCCAGGCTCTTGGCCTTCAAACTCCGGGACTTAACCAGCGGCCCCTCAGGTTCTCAGGTAGTCAGCCTCAGTCTGAGAGTTACACCATCCACTCCTCTGGTTCTCAAGCCTTTAGACTCAGACTGAAACACGTCACTGGCCTCACTGGTTCTTCAGCTTACAGGCAGCATATCTTGGGACATCTGAGCCTCCATAACTTATTTCCATAATAAATCCCCTCCTGTTTATCTACCTATCCATCCATCGATCCCACTGATTCCGTTTCTCTGGAAAACCCCAAGACAATGCATACATTAAATATTTCTTTTACTTTACCTTCAGGACCTAGCACCATGCCCCTAGAAGACCCAGTAAAGATCTGTTGAATAAACTGTAAGAATGAACACAGCACTGCAAGTGCCAGGAACTGGTCCTCCCAAACAACGTGGACAAAACCCAGTTCCAGATTCGGGAAGTGATACCATATGTCTGGCAAAGACTCTTTACTCTTGCAAGTGTCTTCTTCTGGCTACAACAGAACTTTACTTTCTAGTGTTCTTAGTCTCCCTAACTTCTGCACTTCATGTTATAAGGCAGATAAAAACTCTGGTTACTCATGCCTATAATCCCAGCACTTTGGGAGGCCAAGGTAGGTGGATCACGAGGTCAAGAGATTGAGACTATCCTGGCCAACATGGTGAAACCCTGTGTCTACTAAAAATACAAAAATTAGCCAAGCGTCGTGGTGTGCCTGTAGTCCCAGCTACTCAGGAGGCTAAGGCAGGAGAATCGCTTGAACCCGCAAGGCAGAGGTTGCAGTGAGCCGAGATCATGCCACTGCACTCCAGCCTGGCAACAGAGTGAAACTCCGTCTCAAAGAAAAAAGAAACAAACAAAAAAACTCTCATTACATATATTGCTGTGTGATGACAAAAAAATTTGTGGCTTAAATTTCAATCATTATTGAATGATTATAGGCTGGGCGCAGTGGCTCATGCCTATAATCCCAGCACTTTGGGAGGACAAGGTGGGCAGATCACCTGAGGTCAGGAGTTCAAGACCAACCTGTCTAAAATGGTAAAACCCCATCTCTACTAAAAGTACAAAAATTAGCTGGGCGTGGTGGCGGGCACCTGTAATCCCAGCTACTTGGGAGGCTGAGGCAGGAGAATCACTTGAACCCAGGAGGTGGAGGTTGCAGTGAGCAGAGATTGCTCCAGCCTGGGGGACAGGGTGAGACTCCATCTCCAAAAAAAAAAAAAAGCTTCAATAATTTTATTAGTTTATGGTTTCTGGCAGTCATGAATTCAGACAGGCCCTGTGACAGTTTGTCTCTGCTCCCCAATGCTGGGGCCTCCACTGGGAAGACTTGAAGGCTGGGAGAGATTTCATGCCTGGGAGAGACTCAATCACTGTGTAACCGAACACTCACTTCTTACAGAGTCCAGTTAACAAGGGTGAGGTCTGGTAGAGAGATAGAACTTATTAACAAAAACTAGTGAAGGCAAAGCAGTCGGATTCTATCCAAATTAACAGCTTCTGTTTTTAGGGAGAAGGCAGGGGTTTAAAAAGAGAAAACTTGATAAGGAAGGCATGCAGAATTGGGCTGAGTACAGTGTCTGTGTGTCTCGTTCTGGTGGCTATCTTGGGGCCTGGTCCACCTGGACCCCGGGCTTACGTCATTTCAACAATGGCCAGGTTGTTAACTGGCTGCCTTGCAGTAATCTCTGGAACTTTGCAGCTGGGTCTCCAGGCTTGGTCTGTGTGTCTCAGGACTGACTCCTGGGACCTCTAAGACACATAATTAGATACTAGTAGACAGATAAATGTGAAGGGAGTATATACGATAAGAAAGGGAGCGATGGAGTTAGTAAAAGGCTTCTGCAGTTTGCTTCAAGGTTATATCTTTAAACCAAAGGAAAAAGGGAATTTTTTTTAATGCAGTTTGAAGCTAAGCTGCCTGGTTACAACAGGGTACTGGAATCATCTGGAGGAATCTTCCCTCACCTATGTGGCAGGTGACGCTGGGACTTCATCTAGGCTGTTGGCCAAACACCTCTCCATGTGGTCTTTGCTTCCCCACAGCAAAGTGCCAGGGTCCCAAGAACGACCATCCCAAGAGGACAAGACAGAACCACATCACCTTTTGTGACTTGCTCTTTGAAGTCACATGATACCACTTCCTGTAGGGCTGATGGCCCACAGGGTCGTGGGGTGTCCCTTATGCTGTGCTGAGGCGTAGGATCCGAGAAATAAAGAGACAGGACACAGAAGTACAAGGAAAATGCAGCTGGGCTCGAGGGGCCACGCCACCTATGAGCAGAGTCAGGTGAGGCCCTGAATGTCCAGAAGCATGAGTATCTATTGTGTATAGGTTAGGGGGCAGGGCAGTGAGTGAAATCATCTTTAAGGACAGTGATAGGGTCATGAGCAATAAAACAAGAGATCCACCCCCATTAGGTCGCCTAGGCTGGGAGGTGGACAGTGTGCAGCAAGGGGTCCATTCCCATTAGGTCATCGAGGCAAGGGCAGTGTACAGTAAGGGGTCCACCACCATTAGGTCACCAAGGCATGGAGGTGGGCCATGCTCAGTGAAGAGCGTGCAGTGTGCAATACCTCTATCTATGGGCAAGCTACTAAGATTTACAGGAGGATGCTTTAAGTCACACAGCAGTGACAGAGCTGTCAGGGTCTACGCCACCTGCTGGCAGCTTCCAATGAGTTCTATAGGGGAATGCTTTTTGAGCAGCACAGTGACAAGAGCTGATAAAGTTCACAGTCACAAAGGTGGATTGCCGTTCTGAGGGCAGCCTTCCACAAGAACTGGAGCAAGGTCCTGCAACTCCTTTATCAGGAGGAGTGGCTCTTGCCCCAAGCCTCCCATACAGCAGGTATCTTTACGATACAGAACGCTGCCGCCTGGGCCATGGATTCTTGTCCTGGTGTAACTGTTTTCCCTTAAATCATGCTCTGCACTGTGTCTGCTCTAGGCATTCCTCCGATTATAAGCTGCTTATTCCTTAATTCATGCTCTGTACTACATCTACTCTAGGCATTCCTCAGATTATGAACTAAGATATAGTTTTATATATATATATGGAAATACCTGAGTGGTAACACTATAAATTGAGATATTCTCCAGATCTTTTTTATTTTTATTTATTTTTATTTTTTTGTTTTAAAAAGACGGGGTTTCACCATGTTGGTCAGGCTGGTCTTGAACTCCCAACCTCAGGTGATCCGCCCGCCTTGGCCTCCAAAGTGCTTGGATTACAGGCGTGAGCCACCACGCCCGGCCAATATTTTCCAGATCTTAATTGTGCCAGGATTCTGCTTAGCTCTCCTTCCCCAGTGCCTACATTGGGGGTTACCTACAACTTCCATTGTAGTCACAGGCTCACCCAGATTCAGAATAAGGGGACACAGAACCTCCCAATGAGAACCATCAGTGGCACATTCTAAGGGGAACATGTGGGATGAGAAACGTTGAGGGCTCAGTATCCAAAAACATCACTTTAATCCTCTCTTCCCATTAGTGACCAAAACAAATTCTGGCATTGAAGGCACTCTGCACTTTGGCCCCAAATACCTTCCCTTCTTTACCTCCTGTATTATTTCCTCCATTCAGGTCAGAGGGAACTACTCAGTCACCCACACTTGTCAGACTCATTCTTCTTTTGCCCTTTTTCTCAACTAATCCCTCTTCTTTACACCTGAGAAATTCTACCTCTCACTTAAAAGTTACTGTTCACTGCTGGGCGCAGTGGCTCACACCTGTAACCCCAGCACTTTGGGAGGCCGAAGTGGGTGGATCACCTGAGGTCAGGAGTTCAAGACCAAACATAAGCCGGGTGTGGTGGTGGGCACCTGTGATCCCAGCTACTCAGGTGGCTGAGGCAGGAGAATTGCTTGAACCAGGGAGGCGGAGATTGCAGTGAGCCAAGATTGTGCCACTGCACTCCAGCCTGTGTAACAAAGCAAGACTCCGTCCCAAAAAAAAAAAAAAAAAAAAAAAAAGTTACTGTTCGCTGAATTATGCAGAATGAACTAAGGTGGCAGGCAGGGGCCCTCAGAGATGCCATAAGTTACACCACCTGAGGATGCTTTCAGAGCACCACCTGCATGTGGCTCTGCCACCTTGCCTTGGCTCACTTCCCTGTGTGCTTGGAAAGCAGAGAGGATAGGCAAGATCTCAAAATGTAACTTACTTCTAAGCTATCTCCTTTCCAAAGCCCAGATCCCCCAACAATTTTGCACCCAACATGAAGAGGACAGATTCTGCCCAAAGGGCTGCTTTCTGGGAGAGGTTGTAGGCAGATGACTTGATACGAACCCAAATCTACTCAACCTTCTAGCCTGAAAAAACCTAAACATGAAAAGTAGATAGTTTACATAGGGACAGAGGCTGAATGAGCAAAACGGTGGAGTGACGGGTAATGAACACATAAACAAGCACGACAGCTTCAGTAAAGAAGATAAAATGCTGCGAGTATGTGCTGATGGTAGGGTACCGCTTTAACTACGCTCCTCAGAGAAATCCTTTCTGACTGGTGAAAAGCAGAGAGAGACCAAGGTGAAAATTCTCCCCAAAGTGTGAACCTGATTATAATTTTTCTAAATTTAATTTTTAGAGCTAGAGTCTTTATCTCTCACCCAGGCTGGAGTGCAGCGGTGCAATCATACCTCATTGCAGCCTCAAACTCCTAGCCTCAAGCCAGCCTCCTGCCTCAGCCTCCCAAAGCGGTAGAGTTACAGGTGTGAGTCACCGTGCTGACCGTCATCATCATTTTTTTTTTCTTTTGAGACGGAATCTCACTCTTTTCTCCAGCCCAGGTTGGAGAAAAGTGGCTTACTCTCAGCTCACTGCAACCTCCACCTCCCGAATTCAAGCGATTCTTGTGCCTCAGCCTCCTGAGTAGCTGGGATTACAGGCGCCTGCCACCAAGCCCAGCTAATTTTTGTATTTTTAGTAGAGTCGGGGTTTCATCATATTGACCAGACTGGTCTCGAACTCCCGACCTAAGGTGATCCACTCACCTTGGCCTCCCAAAGTGCTGGGATTACAGGCGTGAGCCACCCCGCCCAGCCTTCATCATAATTTATGTCCAAAAATGTATGCATCAGCAGTAACAGTGGAAGCCAGAATGAAAAAGGGAGATGATGAGACGGGTAAAGTCTGAAGTGGTTGGAACCGTTTTGGGAAACAGGACAGGAATGACAGCAATTAAGAGGCAGGTCCACACTGAACAGTCAAGAGAAAGTGAAAGTAGAGCCCCAAGAGTAGAAGGAAATTAGCTATACAGCAATTCCACTCTGGTTGGCTACGGTCCTAGTGCCCTCCTCACCATGGCACAGCAACTCCTCCACCTGCTGAGGACTCCAGCGCCCTCGAGCCCCCACCCCCGCACCCCAGCTCCCACGAGGGCCAAGAGTTCTCGCTCCGCCCCGCAAGGAGGACTTCCGCGTCCTCCGCCGGCCCGCCCCCTCCCCGGAGGTTCTGCGCATGTGCGGGGGCCATATTAGCAGCGGATACTCTGGCAGCGCTGGTGATTTTTCTCCCGCGGAGTTAAGGGCTCCGTGGACGTCACAAGTCTTCAGGGTCTTCCCTCTGGTGAGCCTTTGCCCCCTGGGGGCCCGCGGAAGCCTGGCCGCTCGCTCCTCGGGCGGGGCTCGTGAACGGCAAGCCCGTCGGTCTCGGCTGCAGCCGCCGCCAGGAGCCGTGGGCACGATGACTCTGCACCGCCTCCTCGGGGACTGACTGGCCCCCGCCGGCCGCCGTCGGGGGCTTCCCGGTGCCGAATCTGGACGCTGGGCCCGGCGAGGGGGCGGGCTGAGGGCGGGGGTCTGTGGGCAGGACCGAGGGGTCTGGGCGGCGTCCGGCCCCGGGAGTTCGGTAGGTGAAAGTTAGCGCTCCCGGTGCCGTTGAACTCACGATCGTGCTGTGCCAGCGTCCGGCGTGGAGACAGCAGAAAGTGGCGCTTGCGCTCGCATCCGAAACCCCCGCGAGTGTCTGTGTCCTCCCTGCTTCTCTGCTCTGGGCCATCCTTCCTTTGCACCTTCCTATTGCAGCTGTCTCAGCCAGTTCGCTGCCCTCGGCCTCACCAGCCTGGTGATCATTTAAAATGCCAATCAGTTCCTGTGTCCCTTGGGAATCATTCAGAGGAGCCCCTTGACTGAGAGATGAAACTCAGTTTTCACGTGGGCACCTGGGCTCTCCAGGATTTGATTCCAGCTTGCCTTTCCAGCCTTCGTTTCCTGTATTCCAGTATTTGGGAATGTGGACTTTGGACTGAGGCTTTTCTACCAGATAGCGCTGCGCACCCAGTGCTGTCTTTTGCACGAATGGTACTCATGTTGCCCCAGATAACCGCCTTCAGCCCCAAGTTCAGGACCCAGATCACTCTCTGGAGAAGGCCTAAGCCTCTTCACTTGGCATTCAAGGCTCCGCGTGATTTGGATACTCGCTTAGCTCTTATATGTATATATTTTCAAAGATCAGCAGTTTGTCTCATGCCCACTAAGTTATCCTGCCTCAGTACCCTTTGTTCATACTTTCTGCGCCGTCTGGAATGCCCTTCGCCTCTTTCATCCCCTGTTCTTTCTCTTAGACCCAAGGGTTCTTGGCCTTTTTTGTGCCTCTCCTGTCTCTTGATTTACTTTCATTTTCTGTAGCGGCTTCTCAAAAAATGCTTTCTTGATTTTTCTTCATCCCTTTTCCCACCCTACCCTCGGTTCCTCTTTCCACATTATAATCTATGTCTGCCTCTGTCACCTAACTGCCAGTATTAGCTCTTCATGACAAGAATTTGTTTTACACATTTTGGTATTCCAGCATCTACCATAATGCCTGACACTTAGCTGAATAAAGGGAGTAAATAAAACAGATTTGTAAAGTCAGCAAATGCTTTTTAATTTGTGAATCTTATTTTAATGATGATCCGATTTTCTTTTTACAGGAACTAGATAAAGTTCAGAAAACATGGTGAGTTAATGCCAATAAACTGTTGCCTGATGAATAGTATTGTACGCAGCTTACAGACTTGTGTGGGAAAATTGAAATGCAAGGAAAGCAGTGGGATGGCGCCTTCTTTCTTGTCAGTTTCCTCTCACCCATTGAACTTTGTATGCCAGGATAGGTTCTGTAAGATGATTTGTAGGCTTGCAGGAGCTGGTTTACTTTCAGTGGATAGGAATCACTTGTGTGTTTTTCCTTGCAGTCTCGAAGATATGACTCCAGGACCACTATATTTTCTCCAGAAGGTAAAATGGAAATTGTTTAATCTGCCTCAAGTTAAAAAAAAAAATATGTTAGACTTTTAGAAAAAAAAAAAATGTACAAACTTTTTGTAGTTGCAAAGTTCCTCCCTTTTGTTCTTTGAAGCAATTATGGTCACCAGATTGATTATACCCTAGAAGAGTAAAAGTGGGACTTTTGTTTCTAGCTTGCTTCATTGCTGATTTCTTTTGGGCCAGTGATTGGAGAGCACAGAGGAGAGTCTTGGCTTCTCACTCCTTTTGTTTTGTAGGTCGCTTATACCAAGTTGAATATGCCATGGAAGCGATTGGACATGCAGGCACCTGTTTGGGAATTCTAGCAAATGATGGTGTTTTGCTTGCAGCAGAGAGACGCAACATCCACAAGCTTCTTGATGAAGTCTTTTTTTCTGAAAAAATTTATAAACTCAATGAGTAAGTGAGATTTTAGGAAAGAGTTTTAAAAAATATCTCACTCACATAAGTGGGAGCTATGTAATTTGGGAGGGCTGTTCCCTGTGATGTGGTAGAATTGAAGTTGTGCCTTTATTTTGCTTGAAACCTCTTTGAGGCCTGGTACCAGGTGTTACTCCTTTTAAGTGCAGAGCAAACACTAAGTGGAGAAACCAGCATTGTGTAATGATAAGTGCACAGACTTAGTCACAGAGTTTTGGGTTCAAGTCCAGGCTTCACCCATACAGGCTATGTGACCTTGCACCAATTATTTAATTTCTTTCCTTTTTTTTTTTTTTAACACGGGGTTTCACCATATTGGTCAGGCTGGTCTTGAACTCCCGACCTCAGGTGATCTGCCTGCCTTGGCCTCCAAAGTGCTTGGATTACAGGCGTGAGACACCACGCCCAGCCCAATTATTTAATTTGTTTGGGCCCCAGAGCCTCCTAAAGTGGTTGTGGCAGTTTAATGAAATAAAATGAATGAAATACAATAGTATAGTGTTTGACATATAGTAGGTCCTCAAAGTATTGTTTAGAATACCTATGCAGAGTCTGGGTGCTGTGGCTCAAGCCTGTAATCCAAGCACTTTGGAGGCCAAGGCGGTCGGATCACTTGAGGTTGGGAGTTCAAGACCAGCCTGACCAATATGGGGAAAACCCCCCTTTAAAAAAAAAAAAAAAAAAAAAAAGTAGAATAGCTACAGAAGATTTTGTTGCTCTATACTGAATCTTACTAAAGAACAAGCCTCCTGGAGGTCTGGGAAGAATTTAGCTAAGCCTTGTACACTTTGTGAGAATTTTGTTATATTTGGATTTGCAGAACTTTGCAGCTCATGGAGAGCTGGCTGTGCTAATAAGAGCCTTTCCCTTCAGTGGTGGGCTTGGTAAATGCCAATTATCAGGGCCTTTTGATACACTTGTTCAAAGTGGTGTCACCCCTCCACAGAGCCTCTGATGGGCCCACTCAACAGCTGGCAGGCAGGGCTAGGCATAGTCACAGCGCAAGTCTCAGCTGTAAGAAAGCCAGGGCAGCCCTCAGGAAATGAGCCAAAAAAAAGGGAAATATGGCTGGGCATGGTGGCTCACACCTGTAATCCAAGCACTTTGGAGGCCAAGGCGGGCAGATCACCTGAGGTCGGGAGTTCAGGACCAGCCTGACCAACATGGTGAAACCCCGTCTTAAAAAAAAAGGGGGGGAAATACACCTCTAATAGGTGCATAGCCCTGTGCTTCCTAGGCAGGCTTTAAACCCTCCTGTCATTGTCCCCTGTTACCTCCTTCCAGCAGGCCTTAGGGAATGAATACTACTCAAGAGCAGTCTATCGAGCAAAATCTTTTTTTTTTCCCCGAGACACATTCTTGCTCTGTCACCCAGGGTGGAATATGGTGATGCCACCTCGGCTCACTGCAACCTCTGGAGTTCAAGAACAGCCTGGGCAACATGGCAAAATCTCATCTTAACAAAAAATAAAAAACTAACTGGGTGTGGCGGTGCACACCTATAGTCCCAGCTACTTGGGAGGCTGAGATGGGAGGATCACTTTAGCCCGGGAGGCAGAGGTTGCAGTGAGCCGAGATGGCATCACCATATGCCACCCTGGGTGACAGAGCAAGAATTTGTCTCAGGGAAAAAAAAAGATTTTGCTAGACAGACTGCTCTTGGGCAGTATTCATTCCCTAAGGCCTGCTGGAAGGAGGTAACAGGGGACAATGACAGGAGGGTTTAAAGCCTGCCTAGGAAGCACAGGGCAACCATGTTGCCCAGGCTGTTCTTGAACTCCTGGGCACAAGCCCTCTGTTTACCTCGGCCTCCCAAAGTGCTGGGATGACAGGTGTGAGCCATTGTGGTCGGCCTGTCTTTATTCTTTGTTGCTAAATCTTGAGATTTACTTTAGCGTCTTGGCGTTGATTCTGTTACCCCATTTACTGGGTGGTAATGATAAATCTATTAAAGAAATTAAGGGTGCATTGGTTAATCATTCACGTTGAATGACATCAAGTAAATGTCTCCTACAAAAATAAAACTTGTAGGACTTTTCTGAAGGAAGTAGCCACCGTGAAGCAAGTGTAGTAAATATCTAATAGAACTCTGTGCTTTTTAAATACTTGTAGCGCTCCTCACAAATGTCTTGCCTGCTTACAGATCACTATCTTTTTTTCTTTAAGGGACATGGCTTGCAGTGTGGCAGGCATAACTTCTGATGCTAATGTTCTGACTAATGAACTAAGGCTCATTGCTCAAAGGTATGGTCATAAATAGCATAACTGATGATAAAAATCAGTTTTGATGTTTCTAAGGAGAGCTCACTTTTGCAAAGAGTAAAGTCATTAAAAATATCTTAATTGAAAATTACAGATTTTTTTTTCAACCAAACTTAACAAAATGTTATTTACTATGAGAATATTCGGATGTTGACTTGTTAGAGTCTGTCTGTGCTTTAGAGAAAACTAATGTGCCAATCTCTTTATCCTAGGTATTTATTACAGTATCAGGAGCCAATACCTTGTGAGCAATTGGTTACAGCACTGTGTGACATCAAACAAGCTTATACACAATTTGGAGGTACTTAATTTTTTTGAAAATTTTATTCCAAAAAGTTAAGACATTTTATGACTTATAACATTTTTGAGGTAGTAAAAAATTGAAAAATAGACCCTTTTGTTTTAAATTAAGTTTTTTAAATTGGCAAATAATAATTGTATATATTCATAGGGTACATAATGTTTCACTACATACAGTGATCAGGTCAGGATAATTGGCACATTCATCATCTCAAACACTTCGTTCTGTTGGGAGCCTTCCACATCCTTCTGGCTATTCAAAACTAGCATGTTACAGTTAACTATATTAATCGTACAGTGGTGTAGAACACTAGAAATCCCTACGTTCTTATTTCATGAGTGAACCTGTTTCCTCCACCATGTAAATTACCATCGTTTTATTAACAGGGTATGTAAAGTCCGAGATAACATTTTTAAATCTGGAAGCTAACTGCTGTTTCCATAATAATGAAATTCAGCCCTGGTCCTCTGTGTATTCCCTCTCCTGGCTGTGTCCAAATCATAGAAACAAAAGTGGAATTGGTAATAGAGCAAAACAGTTTATGAATGCTTGAGTTCACAGAGAAGGGCTTAGCTACATTCACTGAGCTCAAGTAACTATAGTGATACTAAATTTAGATTATTGATATATTTGGCTTTTTTTCTTTGTTAAAGGAAAACGTCCCTTTGGTGTTTCATTGCTCTACATTGGCTGGGATAAGCACTATGGTTTTCAGCTCTATCAGAGTGACCCCAGTGGAAATTACGGGGGATGGAAGGCCACATGCATTGGAAATAATAGCGCTGTGAGTATTTTTGTTGTGCTATAAAATCTAGCAGAAGGTCTAATAACTGCCGTAATTTTGCAGTGGTGATGAATGTAAACAATATTTTATGATAGCTACAACAGCCTTAATGTGATGTGGAAATATTTGTGATTTCTGTTGGTGACAGAATTGCCAGTATAGCTAATGTACTGGGGTTTGTTAACTACATTAATAATTAAATGCCAATTTTCATTTAAGAGTTGTGAAATTAGAAGTTGTAATTTTGTTTCACAGCCTAGTTTACAGATCCCCTGAATTCTATGACAGACCCCTTGGGAGACTGAGGTACTTTATAGAGCATCAGTACCCACTCCTCTCACCTCGTACCGTGTGTGCCTTGCCTGTCATCACAATTCTTTATATGGGCCAGGCATGGTGGCTCATGCCTGTAACCCCAACACTTTAGGAGGCTGAGGCAGGTAAATGGCTTGAGCCCAGGAATTTGAGACCAGCCTGGGCAACATGGCAAAACCCCATCTCTACAAAAAAAAACAAAAATTAGCTGGGTGCTGTGGCATGTGCTACAGCCAGGTAATCCTAGCTACCCGGGAGGCCAAGGTGGGAGGAGGACCACCTGAGCCTGGGGAGGCTGAGGATACAGTGAGCTGAGATCACACCACTGCACTCCAGCCTGGGTAACAGAGTGAGCCCCTGATTTTTTAAAAAAAAAAAAAAAAAAAAAAAAAAGTTGTAATGCCAATCATAATTTAGGCTGCTTACGGTGGCTTCCGCCTGTAATCCCAGCACTTTGGGAGGTCAGGAGTTCGAGGCCAGCCTGACCAACACAGAGAAACCCCGTTTCTGCTAAAGATACAAAATTAGCTGGGTGTAGTGGCACGTGCCTGTAATCCCAGCTACTCGGGAGGCTGAGGGAGGAGAATTGCTTGAACCTAGGAGGCGTAGGTTGCAGTGAGCTGAGATGGCGCTATTGCACTCCAGCCTGAGCAACAAGAGTGAAACTCCATCTCAAATGATAATCATTATAAAAATTATTTAGGCATTTTTCTTCTAGACCAATTCATGTTTCTAAAAAATGTAAAAACTTAAACAAAATTCTGTGTTGATTCATGTTTTATAGGCGGCTGTGTCAATGTTGAAACAGGACTACAAAGAAGGAGAAATGACGTTGAAGTCAGCACTGGCTTTAGCTATCAAAGTGCTAAATAAGACCATGGATGTTAGTAAACTGTCTGCTGAGAAAGGTAATTCATGTTCTCCCCTTTAATTTGTTAGACTGAGTTAGGTTTTAACGTGTTATCCTAGCTCATTGAAACAGCGGCCTTATGAATTAGGTGATGTTATCCCTGTCTTCTAACTGAGGACACCAGGGCTTACTGAGGGTAAGTTAGTTGACCAAGATCAACACTGGTAAACTGTGGACACAGTATTCTCAATACTCACCGATAGAGATCCTGTACCATGCTACCTTTAGTTAACAGTTATCAAATCTTCTCATCAGTGATATCTTTGCTTGTGTGTATGTGTGATAAAACGTACGCATGTAGTTATATATTTGTACATAGGTTTGGTATTCTTTACCAGAGAAAACTTTTACATGGGTTGTGATACCCTCTCCTATTGTTTTGAATCTACTAATCTCTTATTTTCAGTTTATGTTAGCAATTCCAAATACTTTGTTCAATTTAAGCTATATGACTATGTAAAAGAATATTTCAGGCCAGGTGTAGTGGCTCACGCCTATAATCCCAGCACTTTTGGAGGCTGAGGCAGGCAGATCACCTGAGGTTGGAGTTCGAGACAAGCCTGACCAACATGGAGAAACCCTGTCCCTACTAAAAATACAAAAAATTAGCTGGGCGTGGTGGTGCGTTCCTATAATCCCAGCTACTCGGGAGGCTGAGGCAGGAGAATCGCTTGAACCCGGAAGATGGAGGTTGCAGTGAGCTGAGACGAGATTGCAACATTGCACTCCAGCCCGGACAACAAGAGCGAAACTTTGTTTCAAAAAAAGAATATTTCAACTGGGTATGGTGGTGGCTTATGCCTGTAACTCCCAACACTTTTGGGAGCCCAAGGTGGGCGGATCACCTGAGGCCAGGAGTTCAAGACCAGCCTGGCCAACATGGTGAAGCCCTGTCTCTACTTTTAAAATACAAAAATTAGCCTGGCGTGGTGGCGCACACCTGTAATCCCAGCTACTTGGGAGGCTGAGGCAGGAGAATCACTTGAACCTGGGAGGCGGAGGTGGAGGCTACCATGAGTCAAGATTGCGCCACTGCACACCAGCCTGGGTGACAGAGACTCCATCTCAAAAAAAAAAAGAAAAAAAAAAAAAAAAAGAATCTTTTTAAATGTTTTTAAGAAATTGTGGTAAATTAACATGTCGCTTTAGATTAGGACAGTTTAGCTCCTGGTGTTGCTTAGAAAATGCCACTTACGGCCAGATGCGGTGGCTTACACCTGTAACCCCAGAACTTTGGGAGATCAAGGAGGGTGGATTACTTGAGGTCAGGTGTTTGAGACCAGCCTGGCCAACACGGTGAAACCTCTTCCCTACTAAAAATACAAAAAATTAGCCAGGCGTGGTGGTGCGCACCTGTAATCCCAGCTATTCGGGAGGCTGAGGCAGGAGAATTGCTTGAACCTGGGAGGCACAGGTTGCGGTGAGCCAGGATTGGTCATTGCACTCCAGCCTGGGCAACAAGAGCGAAACTCTGTCTCAACAAAAAAAAGAAAAGAAAAGAAAAAAATGCCATTTACATACAGATTGCCCTCTGTTGCCTTCTTCCACCCAATTTCAAGGAGACACTACTCAATTTCCCTGGTACAAGACAATCCCTCCCACTTTAGGTATTAGTCTGCTTTTCTTGGCCATTTCATGCCTTTTTTTGTTTTGTTTTGTTTTTGAGACGGAGTCTCACTCTGTCACCCAGGCTGGAGTGCAGTGGCGTGATCTCAGTTCACTGCAATCTCCGCCTCCTGAATTCAAGCAATTCTCCTGCCTC